>NC_092055.1:73086401-73405092 GCF_003086295.3 Arachis hypogaea
ACTCACACATTGTAAATAATAAATCATAGCACATGAAAGGGAATTAAAAAAGACATGATTATTGGAATTGAAATTGAATTAAAAAGAAATAATCCTTGCATTAATTAATCATAAAGTATTCAAATAGCAAAATTGAACAAAACAAAGAACATGGAAGAATAAACCAAGTTGAGAAAACGAACTAGAATGACGAAGTCTTGATGAGGAAATAACTATTCTCAATGTTCCAATGCTAAGACCAATTGAAAATTAAATTCTAAAACCTAGAGAGAAAAACCTAAGAGAGTAAAACTAGATCTAAAACTGTCTCTGAATGAATGTGTTATTTGTTTCTGCATATTCTCTGACTCTAGTCTGCTGTTCTGGGCCGAAACTGGGCGAAATAGGGTCCAAAATCGCCCCAGCGAATTCTGCAGATTATGCAGATCGCACATGTCACGCGATCGCGTCATCCATGCGGACGCGTCATTCGCATTTTTCCTCGCCACGCGTTCGCGTCGTCCACGCTACCGCGTCGCTTGGCTTTCCAATCCGCGCCGCGTAGCCGCGTCGCTGCGATTTGCTCTCCTCCGTGCAGTCGCGTGAGCCATGCGACCGGTCACTTCTCGCTGGTTATCTCCTCAATTCTTGTGTTCCTTCCATTTTTGCTAGCTTCCTTTCCAATCTCCAACTCATTCATGCCCTATAAAGTCTGAAACACTTAACACACAGATTACGCATCGAATGGAATAAAGGAGAATTAAAATTGAATAATTAAAGTCTCTAGGAAGCAGTTTTCAAACGTGTAATAAATTCAGGAAGGAAATCTAAATGCATGCTAATTTAATGAATAAGTGGGTAAGGTCATGATAAAACCACACAATTAAACACAATATAAACCATAAAATAGTGGTTTATCAACTTCCCACACTTAAACATAGCATGTTCTCATGCTTAATTGAAGGAGATAAGGAAATAAGATGAACATGTAGAAACTCATGAAATGCAATGCAACCTATATACATATAAATAAATGCAACTATATGTTCTTGCCTACTTGATCAAAAGTAAATAAGCTCTTCAAAACAATTACAAATCAAATTCCACTAATTTTATCATTACACAATAAAACAGATAAAAGTGCAAGAAGATAGCTCGTGAAAGCAGGGAACATGAAAATTCAAGCATTGAACCCTCACTGATAATGTATGTACGCTCTGATCTCTAGTGTATAGGGTGATCACTCTATCCTTCTCTAATTATGCTTTCTAACTTTTGTTCTTCTCCTAACCAATCAACAATAGTTAATACACCAATGCAAACATCATGAGGTCTTTTCAAGGTTGTAATGGGGCTAAGGTATAGGTAGGGTGTATTTTGGTCAAGTGAGCTAATAAATTGAATCTTTAATTAACCCAAGCTCCATCCTAACTTGTATACACTTATGTCATCTTTAAAGTCATACCTAGCTACCCAGAATTCCCTTTTTCAATCCATACTCATGTATCAACTTTATTTTTTTGTTCTATCATATGTGCATTGATCTTCGAATTCTGATTCAACATTGGGTAATTTTGTCCCCTTATTTATTGATTTTGATATTTTATTTTTTATTTTTTTATTTTTTTTTAAATAAAGCTTGTCAATGCACATAGATTTTTAATTCTTGTAGTTTCACATGAGTAGGTATCCAAATTTCCCTAAATTTTATGACACATCTTAACAACTTTTGTTCCCAATTTCCTATACTTAACTAGCACACACAATTCTATCTTAAGCTAACCAAAGATTCAATTGGATATACAATTGTTTTTCGGCTTAAGGTTAGTAATGTGGTAAATATGAACAAATGGGAATTAAAGGCTCAAAGTGGTAACAAAGATAATGAAAAGGTAGGCTTAATTTGGATAGTGAGTTTAAACAAATAATGGCCTCAATTATGTGCAAGCATGCAAATATAATAACTATTGGACATATAAGATAAAACAAAATATAGATTACAATCATAGAGAAGTAAACACACAAGAATGAAATAATTATGGTTAAATAATGTAACTATTCATAAAGGCTCAAATCTTTCACAGGTTGTGTGTTCTTTAACTCAAATATCATGTTCCAAATACAACTCAAGCAAATTTATCATAAAATTTTGAAAAATTAGTGAAATTTTATTCCAAAGATAGGTTTTAAAAGAAACTTATTGTCTTTTCATCAAGTAGAACATGCATGTAACTATCCTAACCTATGCAATTTATTCTATTCTATAAAGGAAAGAAAATCTAACTAAAATATCCTAATTATTGGTGATAGAGAAGAGAAATTACCTCCGGAAGTCAGGTACTGACCGACCTCCCCACACTTAAGGCTTTGCACCGTCCTCGGTGCCATCTGTCAGGAATAGGGTGGGCTGGTAGTAGTATCTCCACAGTCGGGCCGTCATGGCTCCCTGTGCTGGTAAAGAAAGTGGAGTCCGGGGTGTCTGAGTCTCTGAAGCATCCCTTGAGTAGCTCCTTGAGGTGTTTGAATCGGCGCTCGTTACGGCGCTCTCTCATATTTGCTTTCTGTTCTTGCCGATCCAACCATTCGATTATCTGCTAGAGCAATTTCTCAGTTGTAGATGCTTGTGTGTTGAAGAAGAATTGTCTTCAACTGGAGCAGTAGGAAGGCTTGTAGTGGCTGCTGAGAGTCTGAGGTATTTCCCGTTAGGGACATACTGATCATCCTGTGGAAGCATGGCTTTGGTGTCCCCATCTCTGTAGGAGACTCCGGTTGCCGAGACAAGATCTGAGACTAGGCGGGAAAAGGTAAGTTGCCCGCAATTTGCACATGTTCCATAGCATTCCGGATATGTCTTGCGAGATTCAGAGGTTGGTCTGTAAGGATGCACCATAGTAGAACAGCCATGTCTGCAGTGAAGGAGGACTCATGAGTGCTCGGAAAGACGTAATGGGACATGATCTATGCCATACGCGAGCCTCCAAGGTAAGTGCTGAAGCCAAGATTCCCTTAGGGCGGGTACGGTGGTATCCGTAGATCCAACGGCTTCCAGGTAATGCGATGACTCCGAGAACGGAGTCCCAGTGAATTGGTATCTCTGGCGCTGAAGGGTGGCTACTTGAAAAGCGTCCATTCCTGCTGGAATAGGGGGAAGACTCAGAGCTTGTTGAATGGCCTCTTCTGTGATGGGGACTTGCTTCTGCCGGACATAAACAGACTGCAGGGTCAGTATGTAGAAGTTGGAGTAGAACTCAACTACCCAAGAAAGATTGGCTTGCCTTGGCTGTCTCCGTAGGAAACCTCATTGTCTTCGCTCAATTTGCAGCTCAACAAAGGTGGCAATATTGGACGGGAGGATAAGAAGGTATTCATTGTTATAGTTCTTTCTGCCAGGATAGGGAACATCTGCTCACAGTAGCGATTGAAAATCGCGCAGCGTCCTTTGCTGGAAAGGCTTTCTCCTTTTTGTCAACCTTTATTATCCTCTTGACTCGTTTTGTTGAGGGCTTGACTGCGGTGGAAGAAGGCTCTGCCACTAATGCTCTTTTAGTTCCTCTTCTTGCTGGTGGTTTGGAAGTTGCTTTCTCCTTTCCTTTCTTGGTGGCCATCCTGAAAGAAGGGAAGAGAAAGAAAATTAAATTTTAAGAGATATAAAGCAAGGAAGGAAACGGAAAAGAGGGTGAATGATGCACAGCAAAATGTAGATGACATTAACACATGCTCTCGAGTACATATGAAAAGCCATCAATGGAAAATAGCTAGTGCATACAAAGTCAAGTGAATGCAAGGTGTTTATTGGCATGCCGGAAAAGGGCATGAGTAGCATAGACCAAGCATTACTTCGTAACAAACTATCACGTTTGTATTGACAATTGAATTCAATTAATAAAATAATAAGGGAATGTTGTGAAAAGCAAGCATTGAATAGTATAGCAATCATAGAGAAGTGCATAATGCCACATGAGCTTTTTCACAAACACATAGCATGCATGGTGAATAGGGTATAGAAAATATGAAGATGAACATGCAAGCAATCCCTTAAATAGGAGAAAAATAATTGTCAAACAATTTGCAATAATCCACAAGCATATAATGAGGGATGATGACTCAAAAATTTTCTAGCACCATGTAAAAAGGGAAAGAAGAAAATAAAATACAAAAGTGAAAAGAAAAAGGAAAGAAAAAGAAAATAAAAATGTATATAAATAATAAGAATGATGGAAAAGAGAAGAAGGAAGAAGAGAGTAAAACCTTGTTAATGGTGGTGAGAGGGATAGAGAGTGAAAGGTGAGATAGAAGGGGGAAGGGGAAAGGAAGAAATAAGGAGAGAAAAGAAAAATTAGGATTTGGGGGAGAGGAAGATAAGATATGTGGCAATCTTAGGTTGAGCTGTGCGGCGCATGCGACGCGGCCGCGTGGGGCACGCGTTCGCGTGGGCGCGCGTCAGGTAAGGGGAAGCGGTTGCGTTGGTCACGCGGTCGCGTCAGTCACACGGTCGCGTGACCCATGTTACGCTGCTGGCGCGAGTGCAGCCTCGCTCCAGCACAACTCTCTGTTCATTATGATTTAATTGCCAAATTGGGGTGACGCGATCGCGTGGGGCACGCGATCGCATGAGGGTGCATCAGAAAATGGATGACGCGGCCGCGTCGGCGACGCGGTCGCGTGAAAAGGATTGTGCTTCCAGCACCAATCCAGCACTACTCTTGCACAATATATCAGTGTGCACCCTTTTACGTCGAAAATTCAGGGCACGCAGCCGCGTGGGGCACGCGGCCGCGTGGGGGGCCATGATTCCCATGTGACGTGAACGCGTCAGCGACGCGGTCGCGTGGGTCAATTTGTGCCATTGGCACGCCTCCAGCCACGCTCCAGCCGAACTCTCTATTCGTTTATTTGTTTTCTCCACCCCCTTTGCGATGCGGACGCGTCGCTGATGCGATCGCGTCGCGTGGCAAAAAAAAATTTTTTTTTGGGGAAATATAAAGACATGTAAATGAAAGAGCACGAAAGCACTAATAAAGAGAAGAGTTATTAAAGAAGAAAAACTAAAAGTGAAGAAAAGAACGATCATACCGCGGTGGGTTGTCTCCCACCAAGCACTTTGCTTTAACGTCCATAAGTTGGACGCTCCATTAGCTCAATCTGCTGCGATGTGGGGATCTTCCAAGCGGAAGATCTCAAGCTCCTTATTTTTCTGCACCTTCTCACCATGGTACAGCTTCAGGCGTTGTCCATTAACCTTAATAAGTTCAGAGCTTGAAGGATGTTTTAGGTGATAAACTCCGTACGGTTCAGCCTTCTCTACTCTGTATGGACCTTCCCATTTTGATCTCAACTTACCGAGAATGAGCCTTAGTCGAGATTTGTAAAGGAGGACAAAATCTCCAGGTTGGAACTCTTTCTTCTTGATGTTTTGATCATGCACAGCTTTCATCTTTTTCTTGTAAATTCTGGAGTTCTCATAAGCTTCTAGGCGAAGGTTCTCCAGTTCCTGCAGTTGCAACTTCCTTTCAGCTCCAGCGTTCTCAATTCCCATGTTGCACTCCTTAACTGCCCAGAAGGCTCTGTGTTCTATTTCAACTGGGAGATGACAAGCTTTTCCATAAACCAAGCGGAAGGGACTCATCCCAATGGGTGTCTTGTATGCTGTTCTATATGCCCACAGTGCATCTTGTAGCCTGGTGCTCCAGTCTTTTCTATGAGGCTTTACTATCTTTTGCAAGATACGCTTAATTTCTCTATTCGACACCTTGGCTTGCCCATTAGTTTGGGGATGGTAAGCGGTTGCAACTTTATGGATTATCCCATGCTTCTTCATCAACCCTGTTAGTCTCCTGTTACAAAAATGGGTGCCTTGATCGCTCACGATCGCTCGTGGTGATCCAAAGCGACATATAATATGGTTTCTCACAAAGGAAACAACAGTGTTAGCATCATCAGTGCGGGTAGGAATTGCTTCCACCCATTTAGAAACATAATTCACAGCTAACAATATATAAAAATATCCATTAGAATTTGGAAATAGACCCATGAAGTCAATGCTCCAAACATCAAAAATTTCACAGAAGAGCATATATTGTTGAGGCATCTCATCCCTCCTGGATATATTACCAAATTTCTGGCATGGGGGGCAAGATTTACAAAACTCAGTAGCGTCTCTAAAAAGAGTAGGCTACCAGAATCCGCAGTCTAAGATCTTTCTAGCTGTTCTTTGAGGGCCAAAATGTCCTCCACTCTCAGATGAGTGACAGGCCTCTAAAATGGACTGGAATTCTGATTGAGGCACACAATGTCTAATTATCTGGTCAGCGCCACATCTCCATAAATATGGGTCATCCCATATATAATATTTAGACTCGCTTTTCAGCTTGTCTCTTTGATGTTTAGAGAAATTTGGAGGAAATGTGCGGCTAACTAAATAATTAGCAACAGGTGCATACCAAGGGGTTACTTCAGATACTGCTTGCAGGTTATCAAAAGGAAAATTATCATCTATAGGAGTAGAATCATCCTTAATATGTTCAAGGCGACTCAAGTGGTCTGCTACTAAATTCTGATTACCACTACTATCCTTTATTTCTAAATCAAATTCTTGTAACAGCAGTATCCAACGTATAAGTCTTGGTTTGGATTTCTTTTTAGCTAATAGATACTTTAGAGCTGCATGGTCCGAATACACTACTACTCTAGTACCAAGTAAATAAGCTCGGAATTTATCCAGAGCAAAAATAATAGCAAGAAGCTCCTTCTCAGTAGTAGTATAATTGGATTGGACAGTGTCTAAAGTCTTAGACGCATAGGCAATAACAAAAGGATCATTACCTTCACGCTGAGCCAGCGCTGCTCCTACTGCATGGTTGGAAGCATCGCACATGATTTCAAACGACTGGCTCCAGTCTGGTCCTCTCACAATTGGGGCTTGAGTTAGAGCAGTCTTCAGCTTATCAAACGCTTGTTTGCAATCCTCACTGAACTCGAACTCAATATCCTTCTGCAGTAATCTGGATAAGGGAAGTGCCACCCTACTAAAGTCTTTAATAAATCTCCTGTAGAAACCTGCATGGCCAAGGAACGAACGGACTTCCCTCACAGAAGAGAGGTAAGGTAAACTAGAAATAACATTCACCTTTGCTGGGTCTACAAAAATACCATTATTAGATACCACATGTCCTAATACAATCCCTTGTTTTACCATAAAGTGGCATTTTTCGAAATTCAATACAAGGTTTGTGTTAACAAATCTATCTAATACTCGAGATAATCCATCTAAGCAAAGGCTAAAAGAATCACCATAAACGCTAAAATCGTCCATAAAAACTTCCATACAGTCCTCAATAAGATCAGAGAAAAGACTCATCATGCACCTTTGGAAGGTAGCTGGTGCATTGCACAAGCCAAAGGGCATTCTCTTATAAGCATAGGTCCCAAAAGGACATGTAAAAGTAGTCTTTTCCTGATCTTCAGGAGCTATATGAATCTGGAAATAACCTGTGTAACCATCTAAAAAGCAATAATGTGATTTACCTGACAGGCGATCCAGCATTTGATCAATGAATGGAAGTGGGTAGTGATCCTTACGGGTAGCTTGGTTGAGACGCCTGTAATCAATGCAGACTCTCCAAGCATTCTGAACTCTAGTTGCTATGAGCTCTCCATGCTCACTCTTCACTGTAGTGACTCCAGATTTCTTGGGCACCACTTGTACTAGGCTTACCCATTCACTATCTGAAATGGGATATATGATACCTGCTTCTAATAGTCTGGTCACTTCCTTTTTGACAACTTCCAAGATGGTGGGATTCAATCTTCTTTGGGGTTGACGGACAGGTCTTGCTCCCTCTTCTAGAAATATTCTGTGCTTGCATACTTGAGGGTTAATTCCCACTATGTCTGCCAAACTCCATCCAATTGCCTTCTTATGCTTCCTCAGTACATCAAATAACTGCTCCTCTTGTTGAGAAGTCAGTTCCCTTGCAATAATAACCGGAAGCTTCTGCTCATCCTCAAGATAAGCATATTTGAGATGTGGAGGGAGAGGTTTCAATTCTAACTTTTGATCATGGGCAGGCTCTGGATTATCTGGGGCTTGTGAAAATGGCGAAGTGCCCTCACTGTCAGTTAAGAGGGTCCCCACACTGGGACCTTGTCCAGTGTGCCTCTCTTCAAACTCTTCCTTTTGAATTTCAGCCACACTTTCGTCTATGACATCACACTGGAAGATAGAACGATCTTCTGGGGGGTTGTCAATGACTCTATTCAGATTGAAGATTACTATGCGGCCATCTATTTCAAAAGAGTATGTTCCTAAAAAAGCATCCAATTTGAATTTTGATGTCTTCAGGAATGGTCTTCCAAGTAGGATTGATGATGGCTTATCTGAATCATTGTGGGGCATCTCCAAGATATAAAAATCAGTGGGAAATGTGAACCCTTTAATGTTCACCAAAACATCTTCAGCAACTCCAGCCACTGTAATAATGCTTTTATCTGCTAACACAAAATGAGCTGCCGACCTTTTTAAGGGAGGGAGCCTCAAAACATCATATATAGACAAAGGCATTATACTAACACATGCCCCTAAATCGCACATGCAATCATAAATTACTACACCACCAATAGTACAACTAACTATGCAAGGACCTGGATCACTACATTTTTCTGGTAATCCTCCCATTAAAGCATATATAGAACTACCTAAAGGAATAGTTTCTAATTCATTAATTTTGTCTTTATGGATACATAAGTCTTTTAGAAACTTTGCATATTTATGTACCTGCTGAATAACATCAAAAAGGGGAACAGTTACCTCAACCTTTTTGAATATCTCTACCATTTTAGGATCGGGTTCCAGCTGCTTCCTGGGCTTCCTTGCAAGTTGAGGAAATGGAATGGGAGTGGTGTTTTCTGTGGTGCCTGCGCTTTTTGGTGTTTCCTCCTGTGGTTGAGCTATCTCTTCTTCAGCTACGTCCTGCATATCCTCTTCCTCTTCAACATCTTCGATTTCTAGCACCTCTTCAGCTGAGGCGTATTCTGGTGAGCTTGGTTCCTCCTGATTCCTCTCCTGCAGTATGGTTCCGGACCTCAGGGTGATAGCATTAATGTCTCCCTTTGGATTGGGTAATGGTTGAGAGGAGATTCCAGTGGTGCTTGAAGGTTGGTTACTGGAATTTTGTGTTGATCTAAGCTGTGTCATAAAAGCTTGCATAGTAGAGGTGAAACCATTCAGACTGGCATTAATACTATTCATGATGTTACTTTCCATGGTCTGTTGTCTTTTCTCAAAAGATTGCAGTAGGTCTTCAGTAGAAGGTAAAGAAGGATGGGTAAATTGAGAGGTTTGCTGCTGATTGTTCTGTGGTCCTTGGTTCTGCCTCAGGTGAGGTGCTCTGTAAGGTTGATTTTGCTGCCTGTTATTGTTATTGTTCCACCTCTGATTTCCCTGATTATCTCTGCCTCCTCTGTTATTGTTGTCCCTCCAATTCTGGTTTGAATTGTCCTGCCATCCATGGTTATTATTTCCACTTTGATTGTACCCTTGGTTGGGGCGGTCATAGAAATTGTGAGTGGATGCCACCATGTTGTCTTCTTGTTGGAGCTGCGGGCATTCATCAATGTAATGGCTATAATCAGCACAGATTCCGTAAATTCTTTGTGGGACTAGTTGTTGATTTTGCTGTGGTGGAGGTTGAGCTTGCTGAGCTTGTTGATTCAACTGTATTTGCTTCAGCAAGTTGGTCATTTTACAGATGCTTTGAGTTAGAGCGGCAGTCTCTCTGCTAGAAGATACTTCTGCAACAACTTTTGAACGGCCTTGCTTTTGTCTGTGGTTCCTAGTGGATTCAGCTAAATCACTGATCAATTGCCAAGCTTCATCAGTGGTCTTGTACTTCTTCATAGACCCATTGCTGGCACTTTCCAGTAAGGTCTTATCTTGGGGCCTCATACCCTGTGTAATATAGCTGAGTAGCACGATCTTGTCAATCATGTGGTGGGGGCATGCTTCCAGAAGATTATTGAAGCGCTCCCAGTATTCAAAGAGAGTCTCATTGTCATCCTGAACAATTGTGGAGATATCCTTCCTTAGCTTATCAGTAACTTCAGATGGAAAGAATTTCTCCAGAAACTCCTTTCTGAGTGTATCCCAGTTGGATACATTTGCTAGAGGTTGAGTGTAGTACCACTCTCTTGCCTTTCCCTCAAGAGAAAACGGAAAAGCTTTCAGCAAAATTGAAGTTTCATCAGTGCCATCATGCCTGATAGTAGAACAGGCTGCCTGAAAATCTCTCAAGTGCTTGATAGGCTCTTGAGCAGGTAGGCCATGAAACTTGGGCATCAAATTTAGTAGTGCGAGCTTTATTTCAAAATCTGTAGCCACCGCTGGGTGATGTGCTTGAAACGGTTGCATTGTAAAATCAGGGGCTCCTTCCTCCTGGATGGTAACTCTCCTAGCTGCCATGTTTTCTGCACGTAAAACAACCGAATTAGTAGAACGGGGGCTGGTTTCTTCCTCAGATTCGCTTTCAGATCCGCCCTCAGAGCGGGCTAACCGACGCTGTTCTCGCCTTATTCATGAAATTGTCCTTTCAATTTCAGGATCGAATATTAGCAAGCGCGGATCAGGAAGTGAACGCGTCATTTGACGGAAGAAACATGCAGCTCATAGTAGCAAAATAAAATAAAATACAAATAAATAAATTCTAATTAATAAAATTAGCAATGTATTGCAACTCCCCGGCAATGGCGCCAAAAATTGATGAGACGCAGAAGCTGGTGAATTAAAAATTATTAAAATGGTTACGTTGCAAGTATAGTTTTTAACTCACCGAAAATCTGCCTATCAATTTAAAAGTATGTCATAGAGAATTTCAATTAAAAATTGCTGGGAGTTTTAAGTCCCAGGTCGTCTCCCAACGAGTTGCAGAAAAGTGTGCTATCTTATTAATCAGATGTTCCAAGAAGTTGAGCTAAGTAAATTGGGATGTAAATTGAGGAAATTTAAATAATATGAATAAAAGCCTTGACTAGGAGTTGATTGGCTGGAATTTCTACTATTGATGGAGTGATTGTAAAATTAATTTATAATTAATGGTTGTTCTGTTTGGTTATCCTTTACTAGGTAAGGGAAAGTCAAACAAGTTGGAATGCCAGATCTGTTCACAAGTTGCAACCCACTTAGTTCAAAGGGATTGGCGTTGGTGACAGGATAACAATCTAACATTTAACCCAATTACAAATTTTTCCTTCAATCCTTCCAACTCAAGAGTTCCTTTTAATCAACTCCCCATCAAGTAAAGAAACTACTCACACATTGTAAATAATAAATTCATAGCATATGAAAGGGAATTAAAAAAAGACATGATTATTGGAATTGAAATTGAATTAAAAAGAAATAATCCTTGCATTAATTAATTATAAAAGTATTCAAATAGCAAAATTGAACAAAACAAAGAACATGGAAGAATAGAACCAAGTTGAGAAAACGAACTAGAATGACGAAGTCTTGATGAGGAAATAACTCTTCTCAATGTTCCAATGCTAAGACCAATTGAAAATTAAAATTCTAAAACCTAGAGAGAAAATCCTAAGAGAGTAAAAACTAGATCTAAAACTGTCTCTGAATGAATGTGTTATTTGTTTCTGCATGTTCTCTGACTCTAGTCTGCTGTTCCGGGCCGAAAACTGGGCCGAAATAGGGTCCAAAATCGCCCCCAATGAATTCTGCAGATTATGCAGATCGCACATGTCACGCGATCGCGTCATCCATGCAGACGCATCATTCGCGTTTTTTTTCCTTGCCACGCGTTCGCGTCGTCCATGCTACCGCGTCGCTTGGGCTTTCCAATCCGCGCGGCCGCGTGAGCCATGCGGCCACGTCGCTGTGATTTTCTCTCCTCCGCGCGGTCGCGTGAGCCATGCGACCGCGTCACTTCTCGCTGGTTATCTCCTCAAATTCTTGTGTTCCTTCCATTTTTGCTAGCTTCCTTTCCAATCTCCAACTCATTCATGCCCTATAAAGTCTGAAACACTTAACACACAGATTACGGCATCGAATGGAATAAAGGAGAATTAAAATTGAATAATTAAAGTCTCTAGGAAGCAGTTTTCAAACGTGTAATAAATTCAGGAAGGAAATCTAAATGCATGCTAATTTAATGAATAAGTGGGTAAGGGTCATGATAAAACCACACAATTAAACACAATATAAACCATAAAATAGTGGTTTATCAACCTCCCCACACTTAAACATTAGCATGTCCTCATGCTTAATTGAAGGAGATAAGGAAATAAGTATGAACATGTAGAAACTCATGAAATCTCGGGAAAAGTATAAACTATTATATATTGCTGGAAAGCCCAAAATGTCTACTTTCCAACGCAATTGAGAGCGCACCAATCGGGCTTTTGTAGCTCCAGAAAATCTACTTTGAGTGCAGGGAGGTCAGAATCCAACAGCATCTGCAGTCCTTTTTCAGCCTCTGAATCAGATTTTTGCTCAGGTCCCTCAATTTCAGCCAGAAAATACCTGAAATCACAGAAAAATACACAAACTCATAGTGAAGTCCAAAAAAGTTATTTTTAAATAAAAACTAATAAAAATATAATAAAAACTAACTAAAATATACTAAAAACATACTAAAAACAATGCCAAAAAGCGTATAAATTATCCGCTCATCACTTCCCCAAAAAAGGTCGAGATCTAAAAAATACGACCTCACAGGAAAGATCGAGTTCAAGCAGGGGCACTGTTCATACCCTGGGTCGAGCTATGTGACCCGGGCTGAGTGAAGTCAAAGCGACCGACCTCCTCAGGACAGGTCACCCGACCTCTTCTTTAAAGAGTTCGGCCAAATCACCACAAGAAGCCCAAGCAGGCCCAAACAAAGGGACATAGCCCAATCTAAAGGCAGCTAAAGTTTAGAAAGATAAAAAGTGGTTCCCCTTAGAGATAAGATGACTTCACTTAAAGATAATATAAGATAACTAACTTATCTTATCTAGAAAGGTCAGCTCACACTACTATAAATACACTAGAGCACCCAGGTATAACTCATACTCTGATTCTACATAAAATACCTGCTAAAAGCCCATGCTAACTTAAGCATCAGAGTCTCTTGCAGGTACCACCACCCTCCGGTGACGAAGGATCAGCAGCACCACCAAGTCCAACAAGTCGGACATGTCAGCTCCGGCCACCACCGTAGATCTCAACCGAGATCGACCTACAATTTCAGGTAACCCTCGGAACACTAACCATATGCTTGTGGTGTGAAAGTGTCAAGTAATCCTTGAGACTGAACACTTAAAGTCGTGACCAATTGCTGTTACAGAGTATGCCTAACGCTCTGAGCACCAATGTCTAGGAGAAAAAGAATGACAAATTCAAACTCAAAGAGTTTCCCAATTAAGTGCTTGTGATGTTCTTATTTCAAGCTAAGCTTGAAGACAAAACACTTAGAGTCATGGCTAGGCTCAAGGTGCAAAGCACCAAATAAAAGAAAAAGAGCTGTGTTCAAGAATCAATTAGAGCCTAAAGAAGAGAATCTATAATATCATCCGAATTCTAGTTTTGAAGGGCACAAATACTTCTGAGCTCCAAAGGATAATGAGATGCTGAACCTATTCAGAATTAGAGTGTCATAAGCCCTATTCAGTAACTAGATCTGAGCTTAAATGACAACTCAAAGTCTTAAGCGTTTTCTCTTCTTGGTCCTATATTGTTTTGGTTGCTTGAGGACAAGCAACAGTTTAAGGTTAGGAGCTCTGTTTATTTCTATGGATTAGAACTATTGCTTTTCTATTTTAATTAATGTATTGATTCAATTCTAAGTATTGTTTTCGTTCTTAATCTTATGAATTGGGTGGAATGAGAGTATGTCCCTTTTTCTACTTAAGTTCTTATGATTCTCAAGAGAGTTATCTGGCTTGAACTACAGCTTGAAAACAAATTCCTCCTAAATTGCTAATTACATGAACTAATTGGGATATGTGACATAAGATCCTGTTAGCTTTGGGTAATTAGGGGTTTTGTGGCGTTAAACTAGTCTTCTGAACTTAACCCTCTAATCGGAATTAAGTGACCACGAGAGTGGCGGTTAATGAAGATTAGAGGAGGCTAAATCACTAAGAGATTAGGCTAAATCATGCATTGTTAAAATAGTTGGTAAGAACTTTTAATCCAGAAAGATAAACATTTCCGAAGCCTTAACTGTTTTCTCACACTGCTTTCACACCAAACTGTTTATTGCTTTCTTTATTTGCTTATTTATTGTTCTATGCGATTTCAACCTTCAAAACCGTTTTCTGATTCACCTAACTAAGTCAAACTTGACAACCACTGCTTGCTCAGTCCGACAATCCTCGTGGGATCGACCCTCACTCACCTGAGGTATTACTTGGATGACCCGGTGTATTTGCCGGTTAAGCTGTTGGGAAATTTGAATTCCTGCACCACATTTGGCATCCCGAAACCTTATATCTTATATATTGGGCACTGTTACCATACTGAGAACCTTACATTTGCCTTCCGCTGCGTCACTCTAATTATTCGTCACTAATAACTCGAATTACTCCACTACATGGAACATAAATTTTCCTTTAAACCAAATACTGCTTTTATAACATTTTTCAAAACCTTCAAAACAAGTTCAATCTAAACTAATTCATTGTTAAAAATTTTTCAAAAGACTCAAAAATTATTTATTCTTAAATTAATTACTTTAAATCATGATTTTTCTTAAATTCATTAAAATCCTTACATCATAGCTTTTCAAATTTAAATCCTTTCCGATGAGTTAAATTACAAACCAAATGCACAAATTAACAAAATCATAGAACTCACTTTTATTTGTAAACCATATTATTCAAACCAAGAGTTCCGACCCAAATTCAAAACCAAATCATTTAAACCAAAGGTTCCAAACCAAATTTGAAAATAATTCTAAGCTTTAAACTTTTTTAGCATGATTCAAGGCCATACTGGTTAGAAATTGAAAATTCTAATTAAAAACTACAAAATTATTTCCTCATTCTATAGCTGCATCAGTTGGAACTTCCCCTGCCGCCAATGCTAAACCTCACCCATCAACTGATATGCCGCAAAATCCACGAACTGGTTTTCCGGAATATGTTGAGCTCGTAATGCATTAGCTAGGTTAATCATCCTCACTATCTCTCCGTTAATGTGATTGACCTCATCCGCGAGTTGCCATTCGGGTTTCTTTTCCACACCAAACAATCAATATCAAGATGATCAGTCTCAATATCCCAAGCTCGGTGCTTCAATTTTCCCAAAAGTACTCACAAACAAACATGATATGCATATCAAACAGATATCCTAAATAGCACGAAAGAAAAACGACCCAGAGTGTGCAACAAAGCACAATTGGTCCATCCCTCAGGCTCACGAGGACAAACTACTCTGATACCATAAATGTAACACCCTGTTTTCCTCAAATTTTATATCATTTTAAATCTCTTGAAATCATCTTTAATTTAAAATAAAAATTATTCAATTTCAATGTTTGAGGCTCAAGTTATGATCCACCAAAGTTCACCAAAAATCAAGTTTTACACAAAAATATCAAAGTTCTCTAGTTCCTAAATTCCAAATCAAACCAAACCAAAACATACCCAATTTTATCACAAAACACTATCACATACTACACTTTACCATTTCATTGTATTTTCATTACTTCTACACCTAATTTACTCAACTTTTCCATCATAAATCAACACAAATCTATAATTCCAATTCAATATTTTCATACCAATAATTTACACAATCTAATTCCTCATAATTTACAATATCATCACATCACAATCATTATATCACAATTATCATCACAAACTAGAGTGGGAATTTTGAGTTTCTACCTACAAACCTTCATTATAAATGACGGACTCAGCAAGAGCTTTGCGTAGCCGTAAACGGCTCGTCAATTGGAGCTCCGGATCAAAAGTTATGAGTGAAACAAGATGAAGGTGAATAGTGTTCTTCTGCCTTCTCCTCTCCACTCATCTCAGCGTCTGTCCTCTCTCAATTTAGGGTAAAATGAGTTGAATGCTCATTAAAAGAGATTTAGATATGTTGGATTTGGGCCCAACTTGGGCCCGGTCCAATCTGTTAGCATTTTTACCCCGTTTGGCCCACTTTGGGCCAAAACCTTTAAAATTAGCACCCGGTTTTTTATTCTAAATTATTTTTATCCTTTTAAAACAATAAATTCAATTTTCAAAATTATATTTGTCTCAATACGCGGTACTTGTCAAACTAGAGCCGGCTCCAATCTGTTAGCATTTTTACCCCGTTTGACCCACTTTGGGCCAAAACCTTTAAAATTAGCGCCCGGTTTTTTATTCTAAATTATTTTTATCCTTTTAAAACAATAAATTCAATTTTCAAAATTATATTTGTCTCAATACGCGGTACTGGTCAAACTAGAGCCAATACTGCCGGCTTAAGTGCCAGTACGTATTTTTATAAAAAAAAAATTCGTAAAAGATACATTTTCCCACTCAAAAAAATTTATTGAATTCAGATTTCACCTTTTTATTTACAAAATATCATTTCTATATTTTTGAACCTAGTCTGTGCAGTTAAAAATTATTATTTTATTAAAATCGTTACTCCGGTTCTTACAAATTAGGTCTCTTAAATTCCAAAACATGAATCTCTTTCGTCTTGGAGTAAATTGCCGTTACCAAAACTACGACCAGTACTTATTCTTTGTCTCTATCATCAACACCATTGTGTCCTCACCAATTCTCACCATCACCACCACCACCATCATTTTGTTCTTGTCTCCATCATCATCATGCCTCACCCATTTCCACCATCTCATTCAACTTATCCTTGTCCTTTGCATACCCATAACCCATCATCATCCATCCTCCATCCTCACGTTCACTAACTATCCTACTTCATTATCTCACCCTCACTCCCACATCACCGTCACTATTATCATATCCTTGAATTCTGATGCCTCTCTCTCTCTCTCTCTCTCTCTCTCTCTCTCTCTCTCTCTCTGACCTCATGGGAGTGGTTGCCACGACATTAACCGCAGATGAAAAATTGCTGCCGGAGGAGAAGAGTGGTGTCACAATAGCGCCGAAGCAGAAATATCTTCAAGGAGGAGGACACGACATGCGGACGGGCAAGAGGTCAAAGAGACTTCTAAGGCGGATTAGGGGTCACCGATTAAGATGATACTCTGGTTTTTCAAATCGGGGAGGCACGGTGATGGCCTTACGTGGCAATGTATATGCGACAGCAAACATGACTTCAGGAGACGGTCAGGGGCACAGAGTGCGAGGCTCGGTCTCGGCATCTTGCAACATGTGGTGAAGAAGTCTCCAGTGGCAATGTCTTCTTGGAATGAAGTGTTGATGGAGAAGAAGAAAGGGGAGATGGAAACTCTGGGTCTCAACAAGGATGAGGCAGGTTTCAGGTGGGTTCTCCTTGAACGATGCCCTTTTTATATTGTCAGGATGGCACTTAACAATATACGTCAGCACTATTAAGATGGCAGTTTACTCGGAGACCAATGGAGACTTACGTTTTTCAATTTAAAGGACGTAGTTGGACATTTACAAAAGTCAAGAATTTAATTGATGCGTGATTTGAATATCGGAGACCAAATTGAACATTTACTCGAAAAATAAAACATGTTTAATTGTTAGGATAGAAACACGAAAGAAGAAAAAATTGTAGACACAAACTTAATGAAGTATTTTGGATCAGATCTTTATTCTTCCTTCATAATTCTGAATGGAAAAGTATGAAGAGCCAATGTAATTGGTATACAATGTGTACAATGGTAGTGAACACAAAAATAAATAACACTTTTAAAATTAGAGTAAACGTGGGTAATTTTCATTTTTAACTCAAATTGGACTAAATAAATAGCCCATTGTACACATTGTACAGATATCTCATTAGCTCCTTAGCAAAATTCTAAATGAATTTACTTTTCTTCTACTTGTCCTTGTCCTTTCTCTTCACTACCTCCTCCTTCGTTTTTGTTCTTTGTTACTTTACCTCTTTTACCTTTTCATCATTTTATACTTTCTCTATATTTTGATTTTCTCCTCTTTCGTCTGTTTTTTTTTCCTTTTCTTCCGCGGTTATTCTTTCTCTCTTCTGTCTCTCTTTCTTTTCTCTTACATATGAAGGGAACATTGAAAATAAAAGTGATTAGATTAAAAATGCTAGCCTAATAATACAAGAAAGAAACTATAGGTTAGAAGAAATTTTTATATTTTAATTAGAATTGACAATTTTGGTATTTTATACATATTTATGTGACTTGCCCATTCTAATAAGGATAGACAACGATCCTTTTTTAATTCTATCCACTATAATGAAATATAATACAAATTATTTTTATTGTCTTTCTTTGTCTCTAATATCTTGGAAGTTGAAGCACATAGTAAATTTTTATCTAGCTACTTTTGTTCGGTCTTTATAATATAACAAATCCGCACTATACCATATGAATTTTTTTTTTTTTGTTCACTACAGCTAAAGTCAAATTCAAATTCGAATGTGGTTGTTCGATAGGCATATGATATGTTATTATTTTTTTTTGTCATTTATTACTCGGTCATTGCCGGGGATCGATCCCGGATGAAGAATATTAAAAAACATTATATTTTGTCATTCAACTAAAGGCTCAAAGACATGTAATATGCCACTTTTTTTATGTCAGAATATAATATAAGGAAGGTGTTCACGTGTGCCCATGTATTTTTGCAGAACAGCAGTGTTTCCATTGGTATGTCCGCAAAGATATAATGTAAAATATTAGAAGGGCAGGGATTGATGGGACACTTTCTTGTGTGGAAATCCCATCAATAGAGTGTTGGGTGGGATAGCAAATGGTGTGGAAGTTATGCTGTGCATGTTGAGAGTAATTGTCGGTTTTGTCCAATTTTAAAGAAGCCTACGTATGTGGAGCCAGAATTTGCTGCAGAAGTGCAATAGCACTTTAGCCGAGCCGAAATGGTTGTGGGCTGCAGGAAGATATGTGTGGCCCATTTAAGGTTTGAGTGCGAAGGATTGGACTATCATTCAATGGGTATCACTAATGGACTAAAGACATCTAATGAGTTGGGTTTTACCGGTGGAAATCCGTTAAATTTTTTCATCCGGTCGGAAGTGGTGTTTACTATCTGTTGGTTTGGAAGGAAGGTAAGGATTCCCAAAAAAATACAAAAGTTAGGCAGAAGGTAAGAATGAGAATGGTTGAACACTTACAGGCGTAAAATTGGTGAATAAATTTAACGATTATTAGTTGATAGTACGGAACAAATTTTTTGTTTAAATTATGTAAGTAATTGAGTAAAAGATTTCAATAAAAAACTAATTTGAAAAATATCTGAGAAAAAAAATTTCATTGTGAATATTGTTCGTTGTGTAAGCTAAGGCCCTAAAATAGAAATTTAGTCGATTTAGTGTAGTTTATCGATAACGTGTTCTAGTTATGTATTGTGCTAACAACGTAGTGTGTGTTTAGATTAAAATTTGTATTAAATTTTTTTTTTTTGTGAAATTGATTTTAGTTATAAGTACATTGGTATTAATGTGATTTATGATTAATAACTTTATATTAGGATAAATCATAATAAAATAAATGTCGTTTAGTTGATAATTTTCAAAATCTGTTTTAAGTGAAAATTGAGTCGGAGGACATGAAATTTAATAAATATTTTACGTTAATTGATTAGTTCAAGATGAATATTTAAGTAATTTTTATAAATGTATAAATTAAGAATAATATATATGAAATCATAAAATATAGTTTATACGAAAAACAAAAAAAATATGAAAAATATAGCAAAGCATAGTTTAATAAATTATGTTAATCAAAAATTTTTTAGTACTCTCGAAAGTCTTGTATTTGATACTATTATAAACTAAAAATTATAATTATTTATAATTTTATCTTCAGTTATTATTTAATTTTTATTTACTTTGTTTTTTGTAAGGAGATTAATAAATTTATATTATCAAAAAATGACAATAATAAACTAGTATACAAGAGTTACGCTAATAAACTTTACCAGAACCATAGCAAAAATAATTTTTTTTTTTTATGTAAAACAAGGAATAAAAATTTGAAGAAGATATTATTAATGAATGTTATTGCAAGTTCATTTATCAAATTTAATTTTCTGTCCGTTAGTTTCAAGCTAAGGTCGCTGAGAATGTGCTAAAAGGTTGTTAATGTTGCACTGATTGAGTTACTTGTTGACATGCAGGGGAAAAAAATCGACCTATCTTAAATGTTTGTTATCTTTATAACAGTTTGAAGGAGAAAGAAAAAATCGATTTGAGTGAAGGTTTTTGAGAATCTTACTGTTGCAATCTCTAAGGAGTTAATTTTGTGAACTACATTTTTTGAGTTAATTTTGTTAATTTTGAGAATCTTATTGTACTAAACATTTTTTCATCAACTTCATTCCTTCTTAGCTCAATAGTTCATAATACTTATGGTGTAAATTAAATCTTTTTCACAAAATTAAGGGGACCCAAAGAAAGGTGGAAAAGCTTGCTGTCCACTAATGGGTAATGCCATAGAGGTGCATAACACAAAGATGCAGGTCCAAGTAAAATAAAGAAAGGAATATAGTCATATAAAAGGAATAAGTAAATGGTGAAAACCCCTCCTGCTCAATATCCCTCAACGCTAAGATTCCAACACAAGTTTCTCCATTCACCGACCACTGTTCAGCAAAGGAATCGCAATTGGCCACTCAACAAATAATGTGAGATAAGAACAAATTTATACACTTCCATCTCTAAATTAAGCACTCGTATACAAAAAATGTCTTTTCAGGCTACCACATTAAAAACCATACATCAACATTCAACCTTACAAGACAAGTGCACCGCTTTAACATACATCTATATACTCATATGAATGCAACATTCATATTTCCAGCAAATATATATGGTAACATATATAATTTAGCTCCAACTAAATACCACCAACAGAAGAAGCAGTTCAAATATGCAGCAATATTTAAAATAATAAAATAAATCTGCCACAGCAAAAAAGCATGTATATAGACCTATTCTGTTTGACAATTATGATCACAACCAGATAACTGAAACAGCACAAGTTTCCTTTTGCACTTGCATCTATCACCTATCAAACTAATCACGAGTGATTAACAAAGTAGAACAACTACTATCACATAAGCTACAATAGAATAGTAACAAGCAGATAGAGGTGTGATTCATCCCACACTTCCATTCAAGGTTATGAAATAGAAATCTCTATTACCATTCAGAGCAATTCAAGCCTCAAATTATCTCAATTCTTAACACTCAAACTTAACTCACTTCACCATTAGCATTTACTTTGATCAGGCTTTCGATACTTACATTTCCTAAGTCACTAAAATATTGCCCAACAACTTCGTTATTGCTGCTCTAACCAAGTACCTTGCACTTCACCATTCCACAATCTTTCATTCTAGCAAAATCAAATCAAAGCCCCAACCTACTCTGCATAATGAAAACAATAAAACTTACCAAAAAGAACAAGAGGGATTTAGATCCTGAAAAGATTTCCTCACCGGCATCAATCCCGCAAAGAATCAAACCCTAAACCCACATCCACAGACGGTGCCTCGTTAACTATGATCCGTTTCTATTCATTTCTTACCACCACCGATCCGCACACCAGCGAGCTTCACCCACGCCATTATTGTCCCAATGACCCACAATCGAACAATGCTTCTCCCCCTTCATCTTCACATTCTCCGCCACCACCCAAACAACAGGTCTCCTCTGCGTGAGTTCTTTTCCTACTGTTTCGATTTAATATACCTCCAGTCGATGTCGAAGCCGACTGATTCCAAGCACAGATCTCACGGCAAGCTTTATCTACTACCCATCTAAGCTGGTCATTTTCGACAAAGAAATTCCCAACTTAGGGTCATTTCCGTCAATTCCAACCTCAGAAAACAACAAAACTTAAGTGGGAAACTTGTTCGTACCGAGAACATCAAAGTTCCGAAACCGTACACAAGAACACCAGATAATTTTCCTATAATATGCCACTTGAATAAGGTCTCCTACCCCTTGGCAGCTTATGATTGTTTTTTATTTTGGTCAGACCTTTATTTATTTATTTATTTATTTTTGTCATACACACTTACTTACACTAAAAATTTCATCACTAGCTGGATATATTGGCCATTGGTACCTTAACATTAATTTTGGGCCTAGAGGGGTTTGGTAGACTGCAACTCTATTACGAATCTAATTTTGGGCCTAGATCAGCCCATATAATATTAAAATGCCCAGTACCGAAATGAAACTCTTTAGCACAGAGGCCCATTAAAATTTTTGCTGGTTGTGTTGCAGTAGTTCGAGTTTTCGAGCTCCTCTTTTTCGTTGTCTGAGGTTTTGAAAGTTGAAGACATTTAGGGACGCCTAGTTTCAAAGTTCTAACCATTCCCATAGAGCTTAACGTACATCTCCAAAATTTCTTCATACCCTCCTATTCGAAATCCTAATTTGCTGCCATGACGGAAGTAAACGCCCAATTTTTATTAATTTAATTTCCCTAATTGTATTCCAATGCTTTAGCTTTCTCTAGTTTTTTCTTTTAAATTTACCTTCTATGTTCTCGCACTCAAAATTACTTTTACCACGTTAATTCTCAGTTGTGATACTAGATGTGGCAGATTTGGTACCTAAAAGCCAAATCAATGTAATATTATTTTGGTTTTGTAAATTATAATAATTCACAGAAGTGTAGTTTGATGAAACTGTAAGCTGTGTGCATTTCACTACATTGTTAATATGATATGACTTCTGATTGCTAATGTTGTCAAGTCAACAAATATTTTCAAACCGAAGGTAGTTCTATTGTTTGCATTATATGATCCTGCTTCCTTCATTAGAGAAGAATGCAAATATTAATGTGGATTATTGAGATGTGGTAGTTTGTTCACTTTTACGATGTGTGTAAGTTAGATTTGTGAGTTGTAATGGATTTTGATTGGAGGCACTTTGTTATTGATTACATTTTTTTGTTCTCAGTACTGGGTGAGCCAGGGGAACAAATGGTGTGACTTTTGTAAAATTTATATATCGAACAATCCTTCGAGCATTAGAAATCATGAGCTTGGTCAACGCCACAAAGACAATGTCGCCAAGAGGCTAGCTGTTATGCAAAAGGAGAATGCTGCTAAGGAGAAAGAGCAGAAGGAAACAGCTCACGCCCTTGAGCAAATTGAAGCGGTAAGATCTTTTTACACTTCTCTTATTGATTAAAATGATGCTTACCTAGCTCTTTCTTTCACTGTTTCGAAAACCCTTTGAGTATATACTAGCTTCTGATATAGAAGCGTATGATTTAGATTTATTTCTATGTATATGCCTTTTGTCTAGTTTCACTGGAAAGCTTGCTTGTGAATTAGTAATCATTGCATTTGAAAGAAATGAGATAGCACTTGTTGTGAAAAAGTTAAAAAACAAAGATGATAAAATCACCTTAGTCGGTTCTTTAGTAATAAGAGTATATCAGATCGAGGGCTGTCCGATAGATAGATATTAGATGGGGTTAGAAAATTATATACAAAACCATTTTCATAACTTAGTTTTAATAGCTTGTCTACGACCATGATTTATGATAATAAACAGTATCTTATGTGATCCACATGGCTAACGCATAACTCACAATTCCACATGTATACTATTGCTTATAGTCCAAATATAAGACCTGATTTCAGAATAGCCTTCAAATTCCAAAGGGACTATACAATTTTAGCAACTACGGATTAGGAACTCAAAAATAGGTTGTACAGAATTTGGAAATATCTGGACAAGTGCTAATGTTTTATATGCATTTACACTCAGATGTATAACTTTTGTTATATCCGTGTTCTCTCTTGCAGAAAGCACAGCGCAGCTATCAAAAGGATAAAGCAAAGTTTGGGGAAACCAGAGAATCTCATGAATTGGATGACCAAGGTTGTAAGTATGAGTTTTTGTTTATTTATTTTCTGTATACATGTCTATTAATAATTAATTGGCTTAGTTTGATAGCATTCTGTAGGTATCCCAGAATTAACTCCATAAATAAAAGATAAGGAAATAAAAACTGTTGAACATTTGCAATTTCTTGTATAATCAATCAACTATCTGTGGTAGATTGAGGAGACATAGTCCTCTGTAGATAATAAATAAAAGACCAAATTAACTATCCTTCAAGAATTAAGAGTACTGTGTTGTGTTTCAAGAAACTTCCTAGATAATGTCGAAAATTAGATATGTTTTCATGTCACACCAAGATTAATGAAATGGAAAAATTAGTCGAATAACTATTAACCTTTTTTCCCCTTAGAGAAATTTGGAACTGCTTTGCCTTTTCTCATACTGTGTATCGTTATTTGTTCTCAGTTGAGATTTAAACAAAAAATACATTTTTGCTGCTGTTAAGCATCGATAAAATATCCACTTAGCTTTATATACTCAACTCATGTAACTATGCATTGCGAGTTTCAAGCGTATTTTGTCATGCAATTCTATTTTATGCATACCTGAAGTTGACTGCATAATTTGCAGAATGGCAGTTTGATGACAGTCCAGGTTACTACTACGATAAAACAAATGGATTTTGCAATGATCCAAAATCAGGGTTTTACTATTCTGATGCTATAGGTTTGGGCCTTATTCTTCTCCTTCTCTCATTTTACTATATGAAGTAATATTATATTGATTATTTGATTTCGTCTGTGATTAAGTGACATTACACACTATATCTATAAGTCAATATCGTAGATTATTTAAAACGAAAGGGTGTCGTCTGCAATATCGCCTTCAATGTAATTTACCCTATTAGTTATGGATGGGATCTTTACTCAAGGAAATTTCAACAGGGAAGTGGGTGACTCAAGAAGAAGCATATGCCTCACCTCAGTTTTCGTCAAATGCTAGGATAAGTGGACCAAATTCAAACTCTTTGTCAACTTCACAATCAAAATCAGTTGAAAAGAAAACTGAAAATAAATCTCAAAATGAACTTTCACCGGGGCAAGTTGTTAGTTCTTCTTTGAATCCCAGAAAAAATGTGAAAGATGCCTATTCATCTCTTACTGTCGGCAAGAGAAAGAGAGCTGAAGAGAAGTCCAAAGCCAAAGTTATCTCTGAAGAAGAGAAAGCAGCTCTTAAGGCAAGAGAAGCTGAAAAGAGTAGAAGAGAGGGAGAAATCCTTGTTTGGTTTATACAGTAAACCTTACTAAGTTTGGAAAATTACGTTAACACCCTTCTTCTTCACCCTAAATTTTGTGGGTTATACTTCCTTTGCCTTGTTCTGTTAAAGTAGATGTTGTAATTCTCCCTGTGATTGCACCTTGTAAGATTAATATGTTCCATTTATTTTATACTTGTATATATTTTTTGGCCATTTTGCATGCATATTAACCTCGCTTATAATTTTTGACAATGATTAAATATCACATCACTAATGTGGTTTTCACATGCATTTGAGCATACTACAGTGTACATCATGACAATATAACAAGATTTGTTTCGGCTCATATAACTTAAACCAGTATCTATATATCTTTTTAATATTATCTTTTATTCCATTTTTAGAGGAGAGAGAAAATAAAAAATAAATATTTTTTAAATTTTTTAAATAATTGATACGTAAAAGTGAATATTTAAATTAAATAACAATAAATCTTTAAAAAAGTTCACTAAAAATTGAAAATTAAAGAATAATTAGCATTTCTAAACTTAAAATTAGCATGAAAATAAATTTTCGTATCCGTTTGAAATTATTTAATTTAATGGATCAATACGTTCTGGTTGTTATCGAGCCGTGATATAATATTTTAAAGAAAATGAAAAATAAATCTTTTATCTTTCATCTACAAATGAATTTTTTAACTTTTGTAAATAGGGATATATGGATTTCTGTGTACTGAATTCAAACCATCTGATAGAAAAATCTGTGTCTTCTATTTATTTAAGTCAGATATTTACTTGTATTTTAGTTTGACAAGAGATTTATTTGTCTTCTATTTTTATTTTTATACTATAGAATCTAACGTAAATCACGCTCATTTCATGTGTCACGCGCCAATCAATAATCAATCTATCCTTTTCGCTATATATATATATATATATATATACTCACCTAATGCTCAATCAAAAACCCACGTCAATACATTAGATAGACTTTTCGGATTCTTTTTCTAAACTCAAATAAAAAAAATCTTTAATTTAAAAAAAATTATTCTATCTTTAATTTCCATAATCCAATTTTTTCTGAAGAGAAGTTCGCTCAACACTCAAACTTCATGTATAACAAGTGTAATAACCCGTACCATACACGTGATAAAATTAAAATTATAATTTTAAATTATTCTATTAAAATTAATTTAAATTATAATAATTTAATTAATAAATAAATAATATGATGTGTATTGTTCATGTTTTTTAAATATAATATTAAATATATTAACTCGAATGTAGCTATTAAGTATATAAAAATTATGTTTGAATTATGAATTCTCTAAATAAAATTATGCCGTTTAAAATATTTAAATTATGATTTCAATCATAAATTATAATTATGATTTAAAAAAATTTCTTTGATATAATATTACATTTTTTTTTCCATTTTACTATTAATATATTGATATTGCAAGTCTAAATTACAGTATTTTACTTAATTTTGACTGAAAAAGAAAATAGTTACGTATTTCTATCATTTAATTTATTTAATACACCATGTGCTAACACTAACGGTATTTTTTTAAAAAAAATATATTGATAAAAATAGATATAATATAATTACAAATATAACATAAATAAATAAAATATATAAATAAATGCAAAACCAATATGTTTACCAATGTCTTTGTTAAATTTTATAAATTAGAGAATAAATTATGTATTCGGCTGCTCGGTGATCACATAAATGATCAAGTAATTAGATTGTAAATTGATCTCATAGTGTACATCTTATTTTTTCTCATTTTTGAATGAAAGTGAGAATTACGAAAGTAAGTAGTAATACATAAAGAAAAAAAATTGCAACACAACACATAATTATTACCAAAAGAAATATTCATATTAAAATATTAAAATTTTACATACTGCAAATCATGAAGATCATCAATCATAATGTACTGATCACTTTTCTCTATTTTTGACCATGATATAAGTTTTTCTTTTCCCGTCAAGAGTCTAATAACATTTAATTGAACAAAAAATAATTGAATTAAAAGTAACAAATTAAGAATAAATGAGTGAATAATATAAGAAATTATAACTTCGTACGTATATAAAATAAAGAAAATTGACTGATTTATTTTATGTTAAACGATAAAATTAACAATAGTATATTAATAAAAGGATATCCTTTAAAAAAAGTCACAATACAATTTCAAATATTTTCATAAATAAACTGTTAAAATTTTTGTTGTCAATAAAATGATGCTATTATACAATTTTTTGGCAAAATTGAAAATCAAAAGGAAAATAATTGTGTGTGAGTTAATATAAATTAATTACGTACCAAATAAGTAGAATCATTCATTTGTTTGTTTCAATATATCAGTATGGGCAAGCAAATTAAAATGATTATCTGAAATTTTACGATCATCGACGGTGTGTACTATCGTGACTCCTTCTTAAAAGATATTTTGTATGTGTGTACAGTCAGAAGATATATTCCGCTTGATTTCTCAATCTCAAAATTTGAGAAGACATAGACCTTCCTTTCTACTAATTCATTCTCAAATATTTTTATCAAATAATTCTTGATTGAATAATAAATTTTATCATACTACAAAATAAATTAAATATAAAAGCTATTAGCATTTACAAAGCTATTAAAAAAAATTGTCTTTGACTTGTGAAATGGTGTACTTATAAAATTAACTTAAAATATGAACTACAAATATTTATAAGAATTAATTTTGATGCACTGACGGTGTAAAGTAGTTTTACACATGCATCTAATTACGTAATGACACATCAATAAAAATAAATACCTTTCACATTGACCGTGTGAGTGGTCATCCAAAAAAACGTATGTGATTGCACAACTGTGTTACACTATCAGTGCATCGAAATTAAACTCTATTTATAAATTGAACTTAGCATTACTTGAAAAAATTTAGTAAATGAATAAATTAATCTTATCATCTATTAGAACTATTTCTATGTAAGCCGTCTTACTCTTGTCAAACTTGGATGAGACTTTCTATAGCCTTATAATTTTTGTCTTTATTTTTCATATTTTCTCTTCGTATAATCTATTATAGGTGATATTATTGATAGAATCGTAGTCAATAGTCATTAGGTATGGAAAAAAAATAGAATAAAGATTATATCAAAATTATAAATTTTTTAAATGATAACATGAAAGGAAATTTACTATTGCTTATTATATATACTAATATGTCAATAATTTTAAAAATATACTAATAATACGAATAGTCTAAGCATAATTGTACTACAGTTATAATAAATTTAGTTATTACTCTAAATAAATAAAATAAATAATATATTTGAAAACTAAAGAAAAAAAGATTAGCGGTAATTATGTTTAAAATGTTCGTATATTTTTTTTTTTTGTCATTCTTTCACCGCAATGTTAGATCAAGAAAACTCTAAATTTAAAATATAATAATAAATATGTCATGTGATGGAAAAATAATAAGCTAAAAAGAATATATATATATATATATATATATTGCTATAGGGAGTCGATACACAAAGATATGTTATCGTAATAAAATATCACACTATGAATAATTATATTTGTCAAGTAAATTTTTTTATACTCTATATCTATTATATTATTTTATGTAAAATTAAAATCTACTTTTTTAATATATATATATATATATATATGTCCAAAATTAAATTGGGATTATGCCTAAAATCTTAACACGGTAAACGGAATATAATTAATATCTAATATTTTAATAATTAAATACCTAAAATAAGTTAATAAATAACAATAATTAATACCTAAATATCATATATATATATATATTTGATATTGTCTAAAATTAAATTAAAATTATGTTCAAAGTCTTAATACCGTAATTGTGGTATAATTAATACCTAAAATTTTAATAATTAAATACCTAAAATAAGTTAATTAAATGACAACAATTAATATCTAAAATATTAAAAAGAAATTCTTAATAAATATGAGAAATGAAAATAAAAAAATTAATAAATAATATTAGTGTTTAAATGAAAGAATTGATAAAGAATAATAATTATAAGTAAAAATAATATTTTTATTTTGGAAAAAAAACACATGAAAAATTGTTTAATAATTTGTGCCATGTAGATGATAATAAATTGTTCACTAATTCGTACTATGCACGTGATAAGGTTGAAATTATAATTTTAAATTATTTTATTAAAATTAATTTGATTGTAGATTTGTAGTAATTTGATTAATAAAAAGTAACATGTTATGCATTCATTTTTTCTTAATCTAGTGTTATGTATATCAACTCTAATATGGTTATTAATGGTTTTTGTTAATCTACTTTTTTTCTAAATTTATGATTTAAAATAACAATTATAAATATTAATAATTAAATAAATTATTATATTATAATTATTTACCTTTTATTCCCAAAATTTAAAACATACTATTTATTTTTTATTTAATGATTTTTTTTATTTATACTACCAGTATATATTGATCGATTAATCAATAATTTTTTTATTCGTAGGATATATTTATTTATTTTGTTTAAATAATTTTAAATTTTTTCTTATTTAAGTATACATATATATTAAGTCATATATATTAATTATTTTTTTTATTTTTTGATTATAAATATTTCTTTTAACTTACAATCATTCAATAATTTTGTTATTTCATTAATACCATCATATGCATAATAATATTCATAAATCATACTAATTTTTGTATTTATTTATATGTATATATATCAATTGTTTAGTTAATATTTTTTTATTTTTAGAATATATTTATTTTGTTAAATAATTCTAAATACTTCTTTATATATATATATATATATAAATATATTTAAATCGAATATATTAATTATTTTCTGATCATGATTATTTTTTTTGAGCCCACAATAATTTGATAATTTTTTTTATTCTTTATTATTAATGCCATCATATGTGTAATTTTCATAAATTTATAATAATTTTTTTATTTATCTATACATATAATAATTTTATTAAATAATTTTAAATATTTGTTTATTTATATATAATAATTGTACATATAAAAATTTAAGTCACATATATTAATTATTTTTTTGTTATGATTATATATATATATATATGATTATTTTTTATTCAACAATCGAGTAATAATTTTTTTATTTTCTAAAACTAATTTAATCAAATAATACTAATATTAGAACTAAATTATTTAAATAATATTTAATCTATTCTAATCCTTAGATACGTATAGATTAGAGTCAATCTTGTAACACCCAACCGAAATAACATCATAAGATCGAACATTTAGAATCCATTCAAATTTAGACTATCTTCTTATTAAAATTGTCAAACTAAATTGACTTTTATTCTCCTCAATGGCATTGCATTAATGCACTAGAAGGCTGGTAGTTTCTGAAAAAAAAAATCACAATATGTTATAAAATTACTTTTAATACAAAAAGCTTAAGAGAAGAAAATTTAAATATAATACCAATCTTTGAATTACATCTTCAAGGTTGACACGAATTTTTCAAAACTGAACCTAAATTGAGAAAATTCATTATATGCTCTACTTCGAATATTTTCAGACAAACGTAGAAAACATGGAAGGGATGTGATTTGAACTTGACCTACAAAATTTTTTAGAAACAATTGCCCAATCAAAGAAGAATAACAGATTAGAAAAAAAAAAGAATGCTTTGATTCTTAGATTTGGACTCACTAACTAAAAAGAAACACTATATATAGCCTTTAGTAGTACAAAAATAATTATAAAAATTAATTATTGCAATATCAATTTACCACTATAAACATTAATATCATATTTATGACAATTAGAATTATAAATTTATGTTTAATTTTTTATATAATTATAATTAAGATATTTTTTTAAATTAGTATAATTATGCATTATTCATTAAATGCTAATTGTAATATAATTCTAATAAAGATATTTTTTATTATATACAGTAATTACACATCATATATTAATTTTGTTTAAATTATATAATTTTATCATATCATGATTAGAATCATTATCTTCTATCATAATAAGAGAAATTTCGGACAATAAATAAGAATATTATATCTGATATATATATATACAGATTAAAATAGAAATATATGTCTTAAAATTTAGAAATATAAATTATATTATATCTTTCTAAACAAATCTAAACAACTCTACACTAATAGCCCATATCATGTCGTGTTTTTCAAGACTTATATTTAGGAACATATAGAATTTTAATAATAATACATGGATGATTGAAATAGTTTATGTACGGATTTTTTAAGTTATTATTATTATTATTGGATAATGAATAAGAATTAGAATTATATCAATATTTTTAAAATTAATATAATTAAAATGACTAAAAATATTTAAAATTAATGTGCGTTATTGATATCATAAAATTTGATCATTTTATGATTAGATTCAAATATTCTTATCATGATTACCACGACCGGTGCAATTATCATATTATTATTATTATTATTATTATTATTATTATTATTATTATTATTATTAAAAGTATTTTCAATTGATAATTGATAAGTAGTTTAATAATGTATTAAATATTGATTTGATATAATTATAACGAAGATATGTTCTTAAATTAGTATAATTATGTATTATTTATTAAATATTAATTATAATATAATTATGATAAAGATATTTTTTATGAAATAATTTATAATCGAATAGGAAAGTTCATTTTGGAAGGAAAACAGAGTCACGAGGGATCGACACCTCACCTTCATTAGTCGGGGAAAAACCCAATTTTAGTATATTAAGTAGATACATGAAATTCGTTTAATCTTTGGCAAATTTTTCTATACTAAGTTATAAATAAAAAAATGATACCTTTTGTAAATAAAAATATCATCTACCTTTATCAAATATCTATAATATTTTTTTTTTAATTTTTCACGTGTATTATTGACCATTGAGATGTACTATAAAATTCTTTTAACTGGACTCTTAACTATTTTTTTATTTTTTTATTATGTTTACCTTTTTTATTATGTTCACCTTTATTCTTATTAATATATTTTATTATAGTATAATAGATATTTAAATATGGTGTAAAATGGAAGAATAAGGGTGAACATAATAAAAAAAAATAGTTAAGAATCAGTTTAAAGAATTTTATAGTATATACCAATGGTCAATAACACACGTAAAAAGTGAAAAAAAATATTATAAATATTTGATGGAGATAGATGATATTTTTGTTTAAAAAAGTATCATTTTTTTATAACATGTATTTAATTGGATGAGTATGATAAAGTTTGCCGAGGTTAAACGAATTTCACGCATTATGTAAAGTTTGCTAATAGTTAAGAGAACTTCTCCTAAACCAAAAAAATAAAAATAAAAATTGAATTCTAAAAATTAAAGATAGAGTTTGAAAAAAAAAAAAAAGAAAAATTTTAAAAATAATGTTGAATTATTCTGAATCATATAAATAACAAATGGAAGTCTTATACAAATAAATATTGTGGGCAAAATGTTTTTCACGTTTTTTGCATTGAGCGCGCCATATGAAACTCTGCACTTTTGAGGGATATTCAGATGCCAAATAGATGACCAAACCTTTTCATATGGCAAGAGAATTGGTTCCTTCAATTATGTTAGTGTGATTATTCATAATCATATTGACGTACATACTGTATTCTCCATTTCTTGACCATTGCCAGCAGAAGACATCCTCCTTATTGAGAGATGAGATAGTGATAGAGCCAAGATTTATCTTCTCAAATTGTAGGAAATTTTTCATCACCAAATTTTGATCCCAATAGGATCTATTAAGTATTAATTAATTTCTATTGAGGGCCAGATTGTGCAATATGTAAAACAAAATAGTAAAAAAAAGATATAGAGAAAAAGCAGTGTAGTACAGCTATATGATCATATAGCTAAATGCATTAGCTCAATACAAGTAATGACCCTCCAAAGCTAATATGGTACCACACTCCAAATTCTGAAAAAATACAAGACATAAAAAAAACTGATAAATGTTCATATCAATAGATTTAAGCATTTTGAAATATGAACATTGTAGTTTCAGAAAGATAAGGTAGCAAAATTTAGGAAAAGTGTTGTCAAAAGGTGTAAAAAAAATTATTAAAGAACTTCATTTCGCATTTATACTTAGATTATAACCAAACACGGTTTAAATTATACTTCAAAATACGGTTATAATCAAATCCGCTAAGAATAATAATTAAATTCAAAAATCTAAATCAAAGAAAAAAAAATCAAATTATAATCAAATTCACTTCAAATCATAATTTAAAATTTAACTATAATCAAACACTAAGACCTAAATCAAAGTTCAAACTCATGTTAATCAAACACATAATAAAGAATTGTAGATTATAACCATTAAAATAAATTAGCTCCAAATAAACCATGAAAAATTCTAAACCAATTAAATAAGTAGTATTATTAAATGCAATTTTTTTCGCTTAGTTTTAAGATTATTTGTGATATGCGATTAAATTCCCATACCTCTATGCTCCCAGCCTCCCACACCCCTCAAACTTGAAGTAATCTAATGTGTGTTTGATATGAAACAAGATTAGGCCAAATTTAAAATGTTAAAAATTAAAAACATAGGAAAAAAAAGACATATCTTTATTTAAGTATTTTCACAAGTAAGTGGTTCTCAAGTGTAATGAGACACTCACAATAACCAGTTTAACAACAAATGTATTAACTAGACTAATAATCAAATCAAATTCAAATACAAATAAAAGTACAGAATCAGATTATAACTAAACAATGCTAAAGATAATAATCAAATATGTTTAGGATTTCAAAAATTAAAAAAGAACTCAGGAAATGAAAACCAAAAAGAGAAGGAAGTTCCATCCAAATTAATACAAAGAAGAAGCATGAGAAATTTTATTTTGGAGAGCTTACTGGGGACTCCACCCATGACCTTGGTGATGGGGAATTGAACAAGCTTTGCATTGAGATCTTTCAACTAATTAAGAAGCCTTGATTTCGTCTTGCTCCTCAATTTATACACCTTATTCTTGCTTTTACGCTGAAACAAAAGCATCGAATATGGAAGCGAATACTAGAAATGATCCTTGTGGAAAAGAAAATGTAGTGAAAATCTAAAATGAAGAAGAGAAGAAGCTCAAAAGTTGTCTGATTACAGTGAATGATAAAAATGAAGCTAAAAATGTGACCGAGAGGAGAAAGAGTCTTCGATGTGCGGTGTGCGAGTGTGGGAGTTGGGTCTCTAAGCATGCTTTTGGTTAATATCTCTCGACACTAAAAACATAGATATAGTAGTATATGTCTATTATTTATTTGTTAGGACACAAATTTTTTTTATGAATACAATAATACATAAATATATACAAAATATATATTTTTACCGTCGCTCTTTTAAATTTTGAATCGAGACATTAACACACCATTTATAAAAGATAAAATTTTATATTTTTATTTATTTATTTTTTTTTTAATTCTAACTATGTCCCTAATTCATCTAATTCTATTTTTTTTTCTTATCTTCTCTATTTTGTATTTCTAATCCCAAAATTCTTTCAATCTCCACATTCTTTCTTCCATCCTCCTTCTTTCATGACCGTGTCCCTCTTCCACACCACCTCTACATTTCTTCTTCCATCCTCCCTCTTTCATGACCGTATCCCTCTTCCACATCACCGTCATAGTCATTGTCTCTTCTCTCTTTCTCATTTCTTTTTCTCTTCTTTTCTTTTCATTGCTACATCTATCACCTCTACTTTCCCCTCCAATGTTGTGTCCTTTCACACCGCGCGCTGCTGTCGGCCACCACCATTGACGCCCCTTTTCTTTTCTTCATCCTCTTCTCTCTTTCTCTCTTCACGCCGTTGCGCCCATCACTACCATTGGTCATCATTTTCTATCAGATTTATTTATTCTTTTTCATTTATTTCAACATTTTCAGTTTTTTTAATGAAAAAATTGAATTATTAAACTGATGAATAAATAAAATTTGAAGATATTATTTTGTGATAAAGTTAAAAAAAATACTGCTGATGGTGGTGGTGGTGGTAGAAAGCTATGGTGGTGGGAGCATTAGTATTGGTGGTAGATGATGGTAGAGAACAAATAAGAATAAAATAGACATTTGAATTAAATTGTTGTGTCTTGTACACAATTTTTAAATACGTTCAAAAATTTATGTTTATCTGTGTCTATGTCTAAGGAGCATGTGAGTGCATGTAGGAGTGAGATTGAGATTGATTTTCGAGTTTTTTTTGGAGATTATGAAATATATTTATACTTTTATATTTGTGACTGATTTTGATGTACATCTAACATATTTTTTTTACGAGTCTACGGTCTATCCACTCACCAAAAGTTAAAGCAATGAGCATACATTTTGCTACCATGAGAAGTCTTAGAATTTTAATACTAATAACTCACTACAAGATTTTTAATAATTAGTGGAGTTTTTTAGTGAGAATTTTTAAAAATCTACACAAAATATTTTATTTGTGGCAAATTATAAAACTCCCCTGCATAATTATAAAAAAATCCCCCCAGGCCCCTACTGTTACACATAATTAGAATTCCCAAACCCCCTCCAAACAAACCCTAAACCTAGCAGTCGTTACCGTGTGAGAGAGAAAATATCATCAAAAGAGGTTAGCTTCAACCCTAAAGCTCACAGCCGTCGCCGCTTCCATCACCACCGCCATCACCACCACTATATCCATTCGTGTCCTTGTCGCCACCGCATGCTTTGATAATCTCTTTTCCCGTTGTCTTCTCCGTCGATGCATCGTCTCCCTTGGTCGCGACGCGGTAACTTTTGAGATTTTCCTCTCTCTCTCTCTCTCTCTCTCTCTCTCTCTTTTTCGTTCTTCGTGGAATATTTCCGATTACTTCTCTAATCTGGTTTGATTTATAACTTCTATGATTTTGGATTTGGCTTTTGTTACTTTTGCGATTATTCAGTAAATTTGATGAGGACACAATTTGTCTAGATATTTTTGCTTACTGATTTTTCAAGCTGGACATATGATCCTAATCATGTTATTCAAGCTGGATAAGAGTCAAGGGATCGTCTCAAGGAAGAAATGGATCAACTTCAAGCAACCATCCGGCAAAAGTTTGGCCCAAGAGACTCATGCAATGGACAAAGCATTCCCACGGATGAGTGTGTTGAGCAACAAGTGGAAAAGATGGAGAGTGTTGAACCGCTACATAATGATCTCTCCATCCCAACACCGCCCTCCATGGAAGAACACCCACATCCATCAACCCAAGAGCAACATGATACCAATTATGCTACTGACTCGGAACAAGAGAGAAGGGATCGGTTTCGCGAATTCATACTTCACAAGAAGCTAGAGGAGGCCCTAAAGGTGGAGGTAGGAGAGACCTTTGAAGGAAGTTGTCAAGAGGTGGAAGTCAACAAGGAGGAGCTGGATTGCGTATTAGAGCAAATGGAGAAAGCTGGAATTATCACAGAAGAAGACGTGGTTGAAGACATAGAGATTAAAGAAGAAGAAGCACAACCTCCCATGCTCTTGGTAAGTAATGAAGAAGAGATTGAATTGGAAGAAAGCTACCAGGAGGAAGAGGTTGAAATTGAAGAAGCTTGCAAAGAGGTGGAAGTTGTAAAGGAAGAGCTCAAGGGAATGGAGCTGGAAATCACCTTGCCAAAGTTGTTGAAGACCTCTCCCCCAAAGCCATCACCATCCATTCTTTCATTCAAGTGGGTAAATCTTGCAACTTTAAGCTTAATTATCCCACTTGAATATGCTTTACTTGAGACGGATGGGCAACTTAGAGCTCTTTGTGGCTATAAGAGTAAGAGGGAGATGGTCAGTGGTAAGAGTTATCATGCAAGGTTCAATATGGTTGCACGCTCCAAATTGAAGTACAAGGGTTGGTATAATTCTCAATTAAATGGGTCTAGGAAGTTATTTGGATATCTCCGTGAGAATTCCGATTGCTCACCACCCAAGTGAAAAAATGATGATCAACAAGAAGACGGGTGCAAAAGTAAGATTTGGGACCCCGGAATTCATTATAGCAATCAACACTCTTGGGGCCTTGTCACTTGCTTTAACTTGCTTGAAGGTTTTATGTGCCTAGTTTGGGATCCCGGAGGCTATTGAAATTACAAACACTGGTGGGATTCCTGGATGAGTTCAAGCATAAGCCACCATCACAGGGGGCTCACCAATTGTCCAACTTAAGGACTTTAACTAAAAGTGCTGGGTGGGAGACAACCCACCATGGTATGATCACTCTTTTTCAGTCTTAGTTTTATTCTTAAGTTTTATTTTATTCTATTTTTCTTAGTGTTCATTCATAATGCCTGCATCAGTGATAAACCACTATTTTATGGTTTATATTGTGTTTAATTGTGTGGTAGCGTGGACGACGCGGTAGCGTGGCAAGGAAAAATGCGAATGACGCGTCTGCATGGATGACGCGATCGCGTGACATGTGCGATTTGCATAATCTGCAGAATTCGCTGGGGGCGATTTTGGACCTTATTTCGACCCAGTTTTTGGCCCAGAACAGCAGACTAGAGCCAGAGAATATGCAGAAACAAAAGACAACATGGATTCTACACAGTTTTCAGTTTTAGATCTAGTTTTACTCCTTTAGGTTTCTTTCTCTAGGTTTAAGAATTTTAATTTTCAATTGGTCTTAGCATTGGAACATTGAGAAGAGTTATTTCCTCATCAAGACTTCGTCATTCTAGTTCGTTCTCTTAACTTGGTTTTATTCTTCCATGTTCTTTGCTTTGTTCAATTTTGTCATTTGAATACTTTCATGATTATTTAGTACAAGGATTATTTCTTCCATTTTAATTTGTTTTCCATTCCAATAACCATGTCTTCTTTTAATTCCCTTTCATGTGTTATGGATTTATTATCTACAATGAGTGAGTAGTTTCCTCACTTGATGGGGAGTTGATTGAAAGGTACTCTTGAGTTGGAAGGATTGAAAGAAAATTTGTAATTGGGTTAACTGTTGGATTGTTATCTAATCACTAACACCAATCCCTTTGAACTAAGTGGGTTGCAACTCGTGAACAGATCTAGCATTCCAACTTGTTTGACTTTCCTTTACCTAGTAAAGGATAACTAAACAGAACAACCATTAATTATAAATTAATCTTGAAATCATCCCATCAATAATAGAGATTCCAACTAATCGACTCCCAGTCAAGGCTTTTATTCATATTATTTGAATTTTCTCAATTTAACTTTCCACCTACTTAACTCAACTTCTTAGAACATCTGATTAATAAAATAGCACACTTTTCTGTAACTCGTTGGAAGACGACCTGCGACTTAAACTCCCAGTAATTTTTAATTTAAACTCTCTGTGACATATTTCTAAATTGATAGGCAGATTGTCGGTGAGTTAAGAACTATACTTGCAACGTAACTATTTTAATAATTTTTAATTCACCAACTTCTGTGCATCATCAATCAGCATCTGCATTTTGCATTCTGCATACTGCATTAAAAAAAAAGAGAGAGGGGCAACCCACGCGTGCGCGTACGCCACACGTGGGCGTCGAGTTCAATTTGGCTCTTCCATCCAACGAACAGAGAGTTATGATGGAATCGTGCAGCTGGCATGCTAGGCGCACAACCAGACCCACACGTAAGCGTCAGCAATGCGTATGCGTGGAAAGAAAAATCAACGTAAAAGATGAATTGGACAGAAAGTTGTGCAGCCACTGTGCTGGAAGCGTGCGAGTCGTCACGCATCCGCGTAACCGACGCTCACGCGTCGTTATGCGATTTTTTCCATCCACGCATAAGCGTGGGCGACGCTTACGCGTTGCATGGCTGTCTCTGTTTTCACGCGTACGCGTGATGCCCGCGTGCGCGTCGCATCCCATTTTTCATTTCCTTCTCCTTTCTTCTCTTTTTTCTCCTTCTTTCTTTCTCCTTTCTTACTTTCTTCTTTTTCATTCTTTAACTTTTCATCTTTCTTTATTTTCATTCTATTTTACTTAATTTATTTGCATACTTTCATTCATTGCATTTAATTTTGTGCATATTTTTATTTTCTTTTCTAAGATTATTATTTTTCCTTTGGTGTTAAAAGTTCTTATTCAACTGTTGCATCTTTTCTTGCATTATTTTGGCGCTTAGTGACTTGTTTTATATTACTGGGTATTATTATTCATAAGTCAATGCTAATCTTTTATGATACTTGCATTCCATTTGCATTGCTATGCACTTACACTATCTTTTATTACCCACACTCTCTCCCCCATTGTTGCAATTCTTGCACTATCGATATGCCATTTGCTTCTACTGTTTTCTCACTTGCATGTTGTAGCTACTATGTAGTTGAGACCCTCTTTATTTGGCATTAACCCACCCACACTTTATTTGTTTTCTTATCTTTATTTCTGGGTTACTTTTCTTCCTTTTCGTCTTCTTTCAGGATTGGCCACCAAAGAAGGGAAAGGGAAAGCTTCTCAATGGGGCAATCGACAAGTCCATCTGCACAATCTTTGGAGAAAAGCATCAGTTGGAGCCACCCGTCTACTTGCACATCTTAGCATGCACCGAGGACGGTGCAATCTTTAAGTGTGGGGAGGTCGATACCGACTTTCATGGGTTAGTTACTTCCTATTTTAACACCAATGTTTAATTTTTCTTGTTAAATTAGTTGTTGCATTTGCATGTTTGTTTGATTTTGTGCATGTTCTTCTACCACTACTTGGTTGGAGTGATAAGTTCTTTTTCAAGACCCTATTTTATGATATTTCACTAATTTAAATTAAAAAATTTGTGTTAAACTTGTTTGAAGATTGTAAATTGGAACATGAATTATAGCTAAGAACACACAACCTGTGAGATTTGAGCTTAATTACATGGTTACACTATTTAACCATAATATTTTATTCTTGTGTGTTTTCTTCCTTATGATTGCAATCTTTGCTTTGTTCCATTCTACATGTCCATTGTTTAGTATATTTACATGCTTGCATATGATTGAGGCCATTATTTGTTATTACCTCACTTATCCCAAATAGCCTACCCTTTCAATCACCTTTGTTAGCCACTTTGAGCCTTTTAATCCCCATTTATTCTATATTTTACCACATCACTAGCCTTAAGCGAAAAAAACAATTAAATTACCTGATTTGAATCTTTGGTTATCTTAAGATAGAGATTGTGTATCAATTAAATGTGGGAAATCGTGGAAACTTGGGTTGATAGGAAAGTGTTGAATTTTATTGAAAAACATATTGGGAATTTGGGTACCTACTCATATGAGACCAGAAAAAAATGAATTAAGAACCTATGTGCATTGATAAAGTTATGTTTGCTTTCATGTTCATAAAAAAATAATAATATAAATAAATATTACAATATAAATAAATAAATAAATAAGGGGACAAAATTACCCCAATGTTAAGTTTAATAAAAGATCAATGCATATGTGGTGAATTTATGGAAAATTTGGTACATGAGTATGTGATGCAAAAGTGGGAATTATGGGTAGCTAGGCATGATTTTAGAGTTACATAGAGTATGTGTGTATGTTAGGTGAAGGCTTAGGTTAGTCAAAGATTCATATTACAGCTCACTTAGCCATACATATGTCCTCACCCTTACCTTAGCCCCATTACAACCTTGAAAAGACCTCATGATGTTTGCATTGGTATACTGAATTTTTGTTGATTGGTTAGATGAAGAACAAAGTTTAGAAAGCATGACTAGAGAAGAGTAGAGTGAATTAACCCTAGACACTTGAGCGATTAGAGTGCATATACACTACCAGTGAGGGTTCAATGCTTGATTCTATGTTCCCTGCTTTCATGAGCTATCTTCTTACAAGTTTACTTGTCTCTTATTGTGTGATTTGAATTAGTGGAATCCATCTTGTATTTGTTCTTGGAGAATTTATTTACTTTTAAACCAAGCAAGAAAGAGCATTTTGTATTTAGTTGCATTCATATAGATAGGTTGTATTTCATAAGTTTTACCATTCCTCTTCACTCTCTTATAGCTTCTCTTGAGCTTAGCATGAGGACATGCTAATGTTTAAGTGTGGAGAGATTGATAAACCACTATTTTATGGTTTATCTTGTGCTAATTTAAGTGGTTTTTATCAAGCCTTTACACACTTATTCATACAATTCGCATGTTTTACATTTTTCTTCTTAATTTTGTGCTATGATTGAAAACATGCTTCTTTGGCCTTAAAATTGCTAATTATTAATCCTCTCTTATTACCATTCGATGCTTTGATATGTGTGTTAAGTGATTTCAGGGTTTATAGGATAGGAATGGATTAGAGGATGGAAAGGAAGCATGCAAAAGTGGAAGGAATACAAGAAATTGAAGGAATTGCTAAGCTGTCCAGCGTGACCTCTTCGTACTTAACTGACCATAACCTGTGCTACAGAGGTCCAAATGAGGTGGTTTTAGCTACGTTGGAAAGCTAACATTCGGGGCTTCAAAATGATAAATAATTTGCCATAGTGGCCATACATCTAAATGACGCGCACACGTGCATCACGCGCACACGTCGTTCTGTAACACCCTAACTATCAAAATGTCACGCTTCTGGCTGCGCCACTCTGATAGCTCGGGTATTACGATGACTTCTAAAATATTTAATACTAAAATATGAGCCTGTTTAAAAAAATTAAACCGTTCCTGTTTAAAAAAATTAAACCGTATAACCGCTCAAGAGGCTTCTTATCTGATAACATACAACCACATTTACAAAACAAACCATAATACTTACAAAAGATACATATACATATATCTACATATTATTAATATTACAAGCATTACATAATCAAAATCCTATCCCTCTTGTGAAGACTTTCAAAATTAAAGGCGAGGGAAACATAAAACTAAGATAATACAAAATAATGTCGAATAAACAGAAAATAAATATAACTCTCCTGAAACTCCGTCGCCCATATCCTGAAAAGGGAAAAACCTGTAGGGGAGTGAGAACGTCATCCTCGAAAGGGTTCTCACTATAGGGTTACAGAATTGCTATAATAAGATACAAAAATAAAACCGTTTTTAATGTATAGTGATTAATAACCGCCTTATGCTTCTTTTCAAAACCAAAGATTTAATATTCAAAATCTGAAATCCTTTCTAAAAGGGAAAGCTGTTAATTTCTCAGAAATCCAAAAGCTCCTTTTTTTTTAAGTTTTTCCCTAGACAGCATGAATGACCAAACTATTCCAAGCATAGGTTCATTAAGTCTATGCTGAACCAGTTTGGTTTTTCATACTTTTCTAAACCGAAAACACAACCAAACACAGCATTCAGCCTATCTCATAATCAACCACAGCCCTAGGCCCAAGCAGCTCAATCAACAACCAATTCATCATAATCCAACCAATTCTCAGCCACAAACACAAGTAAGAAGGTTCAAACACAATCAAACAGTTATATCAAGTAGAGCAATTAGCAATTAACATAACTATTCACATAGGCAAACCAATTATAATATGCACACCCAAACAATGTCATATAAATGCATATGATGCATGCCTGTCCTACTGGCCATGAGCTCACGCGTCGGTTATGTTGCCAGACCCGACTCGGATAAGCGGGATTCAACCACCATCCTTATCCGTAGGTTCCACAAGCAAGCGGGACTAAACCACCATCCTTGCCCGGAACACGCAAGCGGGATTTAAACCACCATCCTTGCCAAATAATTTATCAATATGTGAGCGGAACAAAACCACCATCCTCACTGCAGGCGGGACACAACCACCATCCCTGCATAATGGTTTACGCACTGAGCAAGCGGGACTATACCACCATCCTTGCCAGGCCTCATCATATTCTTAATAACATCCACAGTCAATCAGACTCAAAATCTTATTTCAAAAATCATTCTTGGCACACTTTGAAATCACAAACATATTCAGTTCACATCTTGCCAAGAACCACTTTTCTTAAGTAAATTTTCTTTTCAAAACTTTCAAACAACTTCATAACCAAGCCAGATTCAAAATCTCTTCTGAAAGACTCAAAATCACTCATTTCCAAATCATTCACTCCATCACTTTGAAATCAAGAGTTATTAATCAACAACCTTGGCAAGGACTCAAGACTTTAGGGAAGAATAACCTGCCTCATTTCTTAAACTCTTCAGAAATTCTCGGAATCATAGTTGCTTAAGTTGAGATAAATTAAAGATTAGATTTAAAATCAAAACCAAAGCATGTAAGCCAAGAGTTCTGAACCAGTTTCAAAACCAAAATTATTGAAGTCCAAAAAAAAACCCAATTTCTTTTCATTCTTAAATCAGACTCTCCCAAAGGCTCAGAATTGTTTAGTCGAACTTAAAGAATACTTTAAGAGCAACACGAAATTAATTAATCAAGTTCAATTTCTTTCAAATTCCGCTAAACTCCCCCAAAGGTACTTCTTTAACCAAACTTCAAAACATAGGCCCCTCATATTTAAATCAATCGGGAAACATAAACTTTTATTAAACAGTTTAAACCCAAAACACCAATTTCTTAATAAATCAAGAACCAATTCGTAGAACCTCTCAAGTTCAAATCTTTTTCTAAATCACATTTTAAAACAGAATCTAGATTTTTATGAAAATTCGGCAGCATCTCCCCTAAAACTTGGACTTTGCTACCCTTTCGGGTCCCAACCAAACCAATCCTCAACTCCTTTCCAAAGGATTCAAGACCAAATCAGTCTCCAATAAACAAAACTCAGAACTTTAAATATCAAAAATCATTTCAAGCCAAACCAATCAGAAATCTCAATTTTAATAAAATTAGACATTATCTCAGTCAAGCAGACAACCATATTCATCTAAGATAAACCAAACAATGCATAGGACTTACATAATCACCAGAAAAGCATTTCGCTCGTCGTATCAATTTATAACAATTCCACTTTAAAATAAATTATTTTATAAAAACCCCTACCTCAGTAAGCGAAACCATAATCCAAATGTGTCAACTGAATTCTTTACTCTCAGCCCGGAATCAACAACAACCAAAACCTCAGCTCCGCTTACTTTCTTAATAGCAGAACCGCCTCAATCGTGACATGCAAACTCGATTTCTAATTCCTAAAAACATTAATATCGCGAAAATCTTAAAACCCATAACGAAAAACTAACAATGAGGGTTTGAAATTGAGTACACTTACGGTGACAGCAGAACTGAGCAGCCGCAATCCCGAACTGACTCGGCGGGAGCTTCGACAAGGGCTAGAAACTCCAGTGGTTCAACGGCAACCTAAAAATTCGACATGCAAACCTCGGAGCACGACCCTACGGTAACCAAGATCTCAGAAGCTCTAGCCAAACATAACAGAATATTGATTTCAAAGGTTCCGGAACGAAATGCTTACCAAGACGATCAGGGTTCCACTGGAGGTCACCAGCAACGGCGGTTATGGCAGCGGTGACATCAGCGGACAGCCTAACGGCGACAGAAGTCACACCGGCGCGAATTAGAGGCACGAATGGCGGCGATGGTGTCCACGACGATGGCATAGCGGCGGTGCTGGTTCTTCCCAGCTCGTCGGGGTTCAGGCTCGGTCTCTCCTCTCTCATCTGGGCTCGACGGCGACACGGGCTTCAGGGAACGGCAACGCCGACCTCTCCTCGCGCGGCCCTCTCCCTGGGTTTTGGTCTTCCTCCGTGACGGCGTGCAGCAGAACGCGATAATCGGTTCGGCGGCGGAATAGGTTCGGCGGCAGCAGGCAGCGATGCCATGGTGGCTGGGTAGTGACGTGACGACGGCTGGGCGGCGAGTTCGGTGGCGGATCGGCGGCAGGGCGCAGCTCTCCGTCGCTCTCTCCCTCTTTTCCCCCTTCTCCCTTACCGTAGCTCCCCTCTCCTCTCATCCCTTTCTTTCGTTTCTCTCTCTTTTTTTTCTGTTTTTGAGTGTTGGTGAGCTGGGTAGTGGGTTGTGTGAGCTAACCGTGGGTGTGGGGTGAGGTGAGCGTAGTTTAGTTAGGGTTAGGATAGAAAATTAGGTTTAGGTATTTTTTTTGTGAATAATAGGGATAGTAGTGTAATTTTATGAAATAAATAAAAAGTAGGATAATAATAAAAATCAAATTAAATATAAAGTATCCATCTTTTAAAAAAATATCTTCTAATTAATAATCTTTAAATAATTTTCGGTTAAATACCAATTTAGTGAAAATTAGAGATAAGTAAATTAATCCTCCTTTATTTATAAAATAAGGTTAAAATTTATATATTAAAATTAAGACATGAAATACTCATTATTTTTCAATTATAAGGACTCTAAATAATAAATAAGAATTTACTCAACCTTTATATATAGAATTTCCAAAAATATTATCTTAAATAAATATAATGGATCATAAATAATTTATTAATTTCTTTTTAAAATTCGGGATCTTACATCCTACCCCACTTATGAAAATTTTCGTCCTAAAAAATTAACTTAATACACAACATACTAAAATAGTTTATAATACTTTACTTTTGTATACTTTAGAAAAGTAGATGTCTTGCCATATATATATACATATAATTTTCCAAATGCCGGATGACTCGTAAAACTTAAATGTAAGGGTAAAGAATGGTCTAAGCAAAAGTTAAGAGATGGTTAAAACAAAAATGATACAGGGGTTACTATTTTACCAAAACTTGGAGCACAAGAAGGTGTAAGTGTTCAAGTTAGGTGTTTGCAAAAACAAAGGGGTATCTAGGTGGCAAAGGTTTGAAAACAAGTTGACTTGAACAAACAGGATAATGTTTGCGCATAGACTGTGTACCAACTTCAGAGCTTCAACTTCCCAACTTCATTAGTCACTTCAGAAATCCATAACCTGTCACAAGCCTAACATCCACAAATTTTTACGAGGAACAAACTACCACGCTCTTTATAACGTTGCACACTTACCGCTTCACCTTCTATATCCATAAACCACTTCTTAAAGAACTAATGTATCGCTTACTATACCTAAAAGTCGCATGTGACACTACAGCAATTCTCGCGCTTATTCAGAAGTATACAAGACCTTGAAAAAGGACAAGCGACAAAGACAAAATCCACAAGAACTTGAAAAGATTGTTGAGATCACAAGTAATCAAGGATGCAAAAGGAGTGAAAAGTGCCAGAAAGGAAATTAGTTTGGCAATCTCAAGAATGACTCCCGAATCAATGAAATCCGATGGGAATAATAAAAGAAAAGTAGTGTTGTAATTTGAACCAAATCAAGTTGAATCAAAGAAGTGTGAAGTTTATAGAAGAAGAATGCCTTAAACTTAAGATAAAGTTTATAAGACTTGAGTTAGGATTAAGAGTACCTTCGAACACATTGCTCATAAAGAATAGAAACTTTTTCAAAACCCATTTCACATTCTCAAAGAAAAGGCGTAACCAACATTTTGCAAAAGAATAACAAGAGTATGAATGTGGCATCACTTTAATGCAAATTTCATGTTGAAATAGATTATGTAGAGTTTTTAAAACAAAATGAATACTAGCTTGACTAAAAGCAAATTATTTCCTCAAATATTTAGAAAGGCAGTTAGGTGCACAACTTAACCAAAAGTATGCATAAAACTCGAAAGAAAATTAAAAGTTTGTTCAAAATTTTCTCAAAGTTCATATTCAATCAAATGTGTGTAAAGGTAACAAAGATAGAAGAAGTCAAACTTTATTTAGAAAAGAAAAATCCGAGGTAAAAATTTCCGTAAACACACTTTTATCAAAAGCAGAGTTCCGCGTACGCACGATAAGGTTTTTAGAATCTCACGTAAAGAAGTGTATGCTAAGTCAAAACAATCTTATCAAAATTTAATAAATGGCTTTCAGTTACAATCAAGCAAGAAAATTTTAATTTGAAACTTCTTCAAAAAGAACTAAAAACATCTTCAAAATAGTTCAAAACAAGACTCCGAAAGTATACTTGAAATTACCACTTTCACGGGAATATTCAGGAAATTAAGGTGCACTTAAAAGGAAATCAGTCCATATGAGAAAGGATCTTTAAATCAAGGGAATTTAAACAAAATTCACTAGACTTGAAATATCAAACAAGTTTTCAATTGATCCAAAGGAATACAAAACGCGCAAGAAAAGACAACTCAATCAATAGAAAATTCTCAAAAAAGAACCTTTGACTAAAGAATGACAATTAAGAAGGCAAACGGTGCATTAGATGGAAACAAAGTCAAGCTGACTCAGATGAGTGTGAGATTCATAAGAGAAGGAAAATTAAGACTAACGGTGATGTTTACAAAAGTAAGAGAGTAATTAAATACAGAATCAAATATGACATCCATAGAAGTGAAAAGCTCAAAAAGGAATTGGTCCATCCTTGAAAAGGAAGATATAAATCCAACATTTTCAAAAGAGTAAAGAATGCTTAATTAACGTGTTATGCTAAACCAAATTCAAATTAAAAAAAATAGATCAAGTGAAGTTTATTAAACGGAAATCAACTAAAAAGAGACAAAAATCTTCCTTTGAAAAGTATCTAAATACATAATCAAGAAAAAATATTCATAAAAATTGTATTATGGTCGTTAGAAAATCAAGTTGTATATATATATTTTAAAATAAGTATATTTTCATAAATCAGTGAAAGAATTGGCGAAGTATTAAGAGTAAATGGTTTCTAAACTGCATAAAAAAGAAATTTCAAAGTTTTATTTACAGAAGGTTATACCGAATCAAAAATGATTTTATAAAGGCTTTAACAATGATGGTTGTAGATATAGTCAAGTAAGAGAGAAGTTAAATCACAATTTCTTTAAAAAGAACTCGGAATAGGAGCTTAAAGGAATACACTGCATCAACAAGACCAAAGTTGTACCAAAGAATATATGGATCAAGAAAAGAGTTTAAACAAAGGAAGGCTAACACACCAAGGACGTTAGGCAGACATATGCAGTTGGAATCAAAGGAGAAAGCATATGAACAGAGGAAGAGGGTTGGAACAATCAAACTACTTCCCAAAAGAAAATAGCAAACAAGAAGTTCAAGATAAACCATGAAAGAACACGTCACATGACTTCAGCAGAAAACCAGACACATAGCTGTAACCTTGGAAATTAATTTCTAACGTTCCCAAAACCCGCGATTCGCGTTTCCTACAACTTGCATATCGTCTATGATAACCCATTAGTGCTTTCATATACATAAGTCACTAATATTAAGCCGGCCAAACTTAATACCAAGAAGTATGCAATGACAGGCTAACAGCATTAATCAATAGACAGTCATGTGCATAAAGCTCTAATTCTTGTTATCCGAACAAGACCTACTACATGACAGACGCTCAGAGTATGCAAATAAAGCATAATCGGTCCATTCCTCAGGCTCTACAGGAAGGACCGCTCTGATACCATAATGTAACACCCTAACTATCAAAATGTCACGCTTCCGGCTGCGCCACTCTGATAGCTCGGGTATTACGATGACTTCTAAAATATTTAATACTAAAATATGAGCCTGTTTAAAAAAATTAAACCGTGCCTGTTTAAAAAAATTAAACCGTATAACTGCTCAAGAGGCTTCTTATCTGATAACATACAACCACATTTACAAAACAAACCATAATACTTACAAAAGATACATATACATATATCTACATATTATTAATATTACAAGCATTACATAATCAAAATCCTATCCCTCTTGTGAAGACTTTCAAAATTAAAGGCGAGGGAAACATAAAACTAAGATAATACAAAATAATGTCGAATAAACAGAAAATAAATATAACTCTCCTGAAACTCCATCGCCCATATCCTGAAAAGGGAAAAACCTGTAGGGGAGTGAGAACATCGTCCTCGAAAAGGTTCTCACTATAGGGTTACAGAATTGCTATAATAAGATACAACAATAAAACCGTTTTTAATGTATAGTGATTAATAACCGCCTTATGCTTCTTTTCAAAACCAAAGATTTAATATTCAAAATCCGAAATCCTTTCTAAAAGGGAAAGCTGTTAATTTCTCAGAAATCCAAAAGCTCCTTTTTTTTTTTAAAAAGTTTTTCCCTAGACAGCATGAATGACCAAACTGTTCCAAGCATAGGTTCATTAAGTCTATGCTGAACCAGTTTGATTTTTCATACTTTTCTAAACCGAAAACACAACCAAACACAGCATTCAGCCCATCTCATAATCAACCACGGCCCTAGGCCCAAGCAGCTCAATCAACAACCAATTCATCACAATCCAACCAATTCTCAGCCACAAACACAAGTAAGAAAGTTCAAACACAATCAAGCAGTTATATCAAGTAGAGCAATTAGCAATTAACATAACTATTCACATAGGCAAACCAATTATAATATGCACACCCAAACAATGTCATATAAATGCATATGATGCATGCCTGTCCTACTGGCCATGAGCTCACGCGTCAGTTATGTTGCCAGACCCGACTCAGATAAGCGGGATTCAACCACCATCCTTATCCGTAGGTTCCACAAGCAAGCGGGACTAAACCACCATCCTTGCCCGGAACACGCAAGCGGGATTTAAACCACCGTCTTTGCCAAATAATTTATCAATATGTGAGCGGGACAAAACCACCATCCTCACTGCAGGCGGGACAAAACAACCATCCCTGCATAACGGTTTACGCACTGAGCAAGCGGGACTATACCACCATCCTTGCCAGGCCTCATCATATTCTCAATAACATCCACAGTTAATCAGACTCAAAATCTTATTTCAAAAATCATTCTTGGCCAACTTTCAAATCACAAACGTATTCAGTTCACATCTTGCCAAGAACGACTTTTCTTAAGTAAATTTTCTTTTCAAAACTTTCAAACAACTTCATAACCAAGCCAGATTCAAAATCTCTTCTGAAAGACTCAAAATCACTCATTTCCAAATCATTCACTCCATCACTTTGAAATCAAGAGTTATTAATCAACAACCTTGACAAGGACTCAAGACTTTAGGGAAGCATAACCTGCCTCATTTCTTAAACTCTTCAGAAATTCTCGGAATCATAGTTGCTTAAGTTGAGATAAATTAAAGATTAGATTTAAAATCAAAACCAAAGCATGTAAGCCAAGAGTTCTGAACCAGTTTCAAAACCAAAATTATTGAAGTCCAAAAAAAACCCAATTTCTTTTCATTCTTAAATCAGAAACTCTCCCAAAGGCTTAGAATTGTTTAGTCGAACTTAAAGTCGAACTTAAAGAATACTTTAAGAGCAACACGAAATTAATTAATCAAGTTCAATTTCTTTCAAATTCCGCTAAACTCCCCCAAAGGTACTTCTTTAACCAAACTTCAAAACATAGGCCCCTCATATTTAAATCAATCGGGAAACATAAACTTTTATTAAACAGTTTAAACCCAAAACACCAATTTCTTAATAAATCAAGAACCAATTCGTAGAACCTCTCAAGTCCAAATCTTTTTCTAAATCACATTTTAAAACAGAATCTAGATTTTTATAAAAATTCGGCAGCATCTCCCCTAAAACTTGGACTTTGCCACCCTTTCGGATCCCAACCAAACCAATCCTCAACTCCTTTCCAAAGGATTCAAGACCAAATCAGTCTCCAATAAACAAAACTCAGAACTTTAAATATCAAAAATCATTTCAAGCCAAACCAATCAGAAATCTCAATTTTAATAAAATTAGACATTATCTCAGTCAAGCAGACAACCATATTCATCTAAGATAAACCAAACAATGCATAGGACTTACATAATCACCGGAAAAGCATTTCGCTCGTCGTATCAATTTATAACAATTCCACTTTAAAATAAATTAGTTTTATAAAAACTCCTACCTCGGTAAGCGAAACCATAATCCAAATGTGTCAACTGAACTCTTTACTCTCAGCCCGGAATCAACAGCAACCAAAACCTCATCTCTGCTTACTTTCTTAATACAATCAAACATTAATATCGCGAAAATCTTAAAACCCATAACGAAAAACTAACAATGAGGGTTCGAAATAGAGTACACTTACGGTGACAGCAGAACTGAGCAGCCGTAATCCCGAACTGACTTGGCGGGAGCTTCGACAAGGGCGAGAAACTCCAGTGGTTCAACGGCAACCTAAAAATTCGACATGCAAACCTCGGAGCTCGACCCTATGGTAACCAAGATCTCAGAATCTCTAGCCAAACATAACAGAATATTGATTTCAAAGGTTTCGGAACGAAATGCTTACCAAGACGATCAGGGTTCCACTGGAGGTCACCAGCAACGGCGGTTATGGCGGCGGTGACGTCAGCGGACAGCCTAACGGCGACAGAAGTCACACCGGCGCGAATCAAAGGCACGAATGGCGGCGATGGTGCCCACGACGACGGCACAGCGGCGGTGCTGGTTCTTCCCAGCTCGTCGGGGTTCAGGCTCGGTCTCTTCTCTCTCATCTGGGCTCGACGGCGACACGGGCTTCAGGGAACGGCAATGCCGACCTCTCCTCGCGCGGCCCTCTCCCTGGGTTTTGGTCTTCCTCCGTGACGGCGTGCAGCAGAACGCGATAATCGGTTCGGCGGCGGAATAGGTTCGGCGGCAGCAGGCAGCGATGCCATGGTGGCTGGGTAGTGACGTGACGACGGCTGGGCGGCGAGTTCGGTGGCGGATCGGCGGCAGGGTACAACTCTCCGTCGCTCTCTCCCTCTTTTCCCCCTTCTCCCTTACCGTAGCTCCCCTTTCCTCTCATCCCTTTCTTTCATTTCTCTCTCTTTTTTTTTTCTATTTTTGAGTGTTGGTGAGCTGGGTAGTGGGTTGTGTGAGCTAACCGTGGGTGTGGGGTGAGGTGAGTGTAGTTAAGTTAGGGTGAGGATAGAAAATTAGGTTTAGGTATTTTTTTTTGTGAACAATAGGGATAGTAGTGTAATTTTATGAAATAAATAAAAAGTAGGATAATAATAAAAATCAAATTAAATATAAAGTATCCATCTTTTAAAAAAATATCTTCTAATTAATAATCTTTAAATAATTTTCGGTTAAATACCAATTTAGTGAAAATTGGAGATAAGTAAATTAATCCTCCTTTATTTATAAAATAAGGTTAAAATTTATATATTAAAATTAAGACATGAAATACTCATTATTTTTCAATTATAAGGACTCTAAATAATAAATAAGAATTTACTCAATCTTTATATATAGAATTTCAAAAAATATTATCTTAAATAAATATAATGGATCATAAATAATTTATTAATTTCTTTTCAAAATTTGGGATCTTACACGTTCTGCAGAAAATCCAGCGTAGCAGAATTCGCCCCTAGCAATTTCTGGGCTGTTTTTGACCCAGTTCTCGACCCATAAAATACAGATTAGAGGCTACAAAGTGGCTGAATCAAGGAGACATTGAAAAAACTTCTCATAATTCACAATTTAGGTTTTAGATGTAGTTTCTAGAGAGAGAGGCTCTCTCCTCTCTCTAGGTTTTAGGATTTAAGATTTTTTTTAGTTTTAGGATTACTTCTTCTCAATTCCAGGTTCAATGTTCCTTTAATTTAGTTTCTCTTCTGCTTTTATTTATTCTAGTGCTTTGGTTCATCTATTTCTCTTGTTAATTAGTTATTTTCCCAATTTGGTTTATGAACTCCATGTTAGATTTGCTTTCATTATTTAATGCAATTTGAGGTATTTCAAATTTATGGTTGCTTTCTTCAATTTATGTGATTGATGCTTTCAATATTTAGATCTCTCTCCTTTTGGCCTTGGTTGAGTAATTGGTGACACTTGAGTTATCAAACTCCTTTATTGATTGATAATTGGAATTTGCTGGTTGATTTGGATCCCTCTAAAGCTAGTCTTTCTTTAGGAGTTGACTAGGATTTGAGGAATCAAATTGATTAGTCCACTTGACTTTCCTTTATTTAGTAAGGGTTAACTAAGTGGGAGTAATGAACAATTCTCATCACAATTGATAAGGATAACTAGGACAGGATTTTCAATTCTCATACCTTGCTAAGAGCTTTATTAGTTATTACTTTAATTCTTGCAATTTACTTTTCCTGTTCATTATTCAAAAACCCCAAAAAGATAATCTTCCATAACCAATAATAAATACACCTCCCTGTAATTCCTTGAGAGATGACCCAAGGTTTAAATACTTCGGTTATCAATTTTATTAGGGGTTTGTTACTTGTGACAACAAAACTTTTGTACGAAAGGATTTATTGTTGGTTTAGAAACTATACTAGCAACAGGAATTTATTTGAGAATTCTTTACCGACAGAAAACCCGTTCGTCAGTATTTCATTCATATCTGCCCAGTTTTTGAAATTTCTCACTGTTACTCGTTTTTGGGTAGTTAGTGTTAAAATCTTGTGATTTTGGTTGTTTAGGGATACTCTAACATGGATTCAAAGTGGGTTCTATCCCTATTTCATACAGGCTGAGGTAAAAAGTACTCAAACCCTTGTTATTTATCAATTTTATGAACCCTAAGTTGATTATAAGTGTGAAAATTGATTATATTAGAGTATTGGGTGGTTTTGGTGCACAATTGGAAGATTGATATTGCTTGAGGATCTTTGGTGAGGTTTGGAGCTAAGGGTTGGTGGAGACTCAAGAAGAAACTCAATTATTTTGGCTACAAGAGGTACGGTTTAAGTTTCATTTAAGTACCGTGTGGTGTGATGAGAATTCCTAGGCTAGATGTCCCTAGGATAAGTTTGGATTGTGTAAATGGTTGGTACTAATATGCATAGTTGATATATAATGTGAATTAATGATTGGGTTGAGAATTGTGTGAATTTGTATGTTTGGTGTGTTGTGAATTTGATGAATTGGATAATGAATGTTGGTTGTAGAATATGCATTTGAATTTGGGCCGGAGGCCGTGAATCTTAGCCCGGAGGCCGGAAAGAGGTAAGGAAGGTAATTTGATGTGTGTATTGTGTAATGATATAAGAGATTGGATGGATTTTAGATATTGAATGTGTGAATAATTGGTTTGATTATTGAATAATAAGATTTGAGGAATTAAGGTGTGAAATTTGAAAGTTTTAGGTGAAATTGTGTAGATGAGGTAGGTTTGGTTTTGGTTGAGTGTATGTGAATGTGGTTGGGTTGTGGTCATTTGGATGAGTGGAAATGAATTTGGCTTGTGAACATTGGAAAAATTGGTGAGTTCTATTTTTGGATAAAAAACTAATTTTTGACCAATTTCGGCGGTCCATAACTCGGTCCTCGGAGTCTGGGAATCTTCAAAATTAGATTTTTATGAAAGTTTGATCAACGATCTTTCCAACGTTCTAAGAATGGTTGAAAAGAAAATTTTGTAGAAGAAGTTATGTGTGTCAGAAGTTTGGGGTTTGAAAATGCAATCCTGCAGCTTTTTAATTTAGTAAAATTTTTGGTAAAACATACTCCGACGCGCACGCATGACCGACGCGCACGCGTCGCTGTATTGATGCAGGTGCGTGGTACAATTTCCAGAGAGTTGTGATGGTAGCGTGCTGGTTTTGTATGAGGAGTACAGAATGCACCCACGCGTACGCGTGACTGACGCGCACGCGTCGCGCTACCTTTCTGCTTCCCATGCGTGCGCATGACGTGCACGCGTGACCCTGTTTTCAGCAAAAGTTGATTTTTGAGTTTTTTTTAAAGTCGAATTTAAGACTTCTAAGCCTCCATTTTTATCCTCTAAGTCCTAAATCATTATAGTATGCCTAGTAATGAAAAGAAGTTAGGACATGTGGAAACTTGTGGATGAAGTTGATGACATGTCACCATGTCATGTTTTTCTATGCTTTTTCCTTTGTTTTCAATAGGTTTTATGCACTTTCTTGAGCCATAAGCAAGCCAATTGGGTAGATTTCCATGTTTCCTTTGATTCAATCAACCATGGATGAATTAATGCAATTTCATGAGATTTTATGCTATAATTGTCATATATTATGAAAGAATAACAAACTCATGATTTTGAGCATAGCTTTGATGTGTTTGGTTGATTGATGATAGGTGAAAAGAGTTTTGAAGAAGGTTGAAGGAAGAAGGAATGGCTAGGAGCAAGAGAGAACAAAAAGTTTGAGCCAAAGTTTGCCTCAAACTTTAGCTCAAACTTTTGGAAAAGTTGAAAACACCCTAGAGAAAAAAAGCTTGAGCCAAAGTTTGCCTCAAACTTTAGCTCAAACTTTTGGGAGAAAAGCTTGAGCCAACGTTTGCCTCAAACTTTTTGGCAAACGTTGGCGCCACACCAACATACCCAAGGGAGAAAAAGCTTGTGCCAACGTTTGCCTCAAGCTTTTTGGCAAACGTTGGCGCCACAAGGCATACAAGGGGTATACTTCCAACAAGAATAACTTGAGCTACAGAGCTCCAAATGAGGTGATTCAAAAAGCAATAGAAAGTAGGAATCGAGAGCTTTCCAAGCATATATAGCACTGCATGGTGGACACTAAAATTGAGGGAGAAAACTGTCCCGCAATGAGCATAAACGAACATGGTGGCAACCTGCAGTGAGGCCAACTAACCTCTGCACCTTCGACGGAGTATAACTCGAGCTGTAGAGCTCCAAATGATGCGCTTCCAACGGTATTGGAAAGTAGACATTCAGGGCTTTCCAACAATATATAATAGTATGGGATGGACAATACGTTTGAGCCTCCAGAACTGGCGTTTTCGACCACGTTTGAGGCAAACTTTTCCTCAAACGCTGCACACTAAAGCCAGCGACCCTGTCCTCTTCAAAGGAGCATAACTTGAGTTGTAGATGTCCAATTGAGGTAATTCCAATTGGGTTAGAAAGCTGACATTCAGAGCTTTCCAACCATATATAATAGTATATAGTTGGCATGAAATTGGCAACGTTGACAAGAGGACAAAGTAGCACCCCACACATGCATACAAGGTGATCCACGTTTGGCTAAAAGTTTGACCTCAAACTTTAGCTCCAACGTGGATATCAGCAAAAGGGGGTGGCTGATATAAAAAGCTTGAGCAAAAGTTTGCCTCAAACTTTGACTCAAGCTTTTGTGCTTTATGTCCCAATTCACAATGGGTTTCTCTCCAACTCCAAGTGCAATCAACAGAGGCCATCTTCAACCCAAATCCAAAGCACGCAAAGCCCATTATCATCACTCAAAGGCACAAGAGATAGATAAAATAGGAATTTCATTAAATTGTAATTTGTCTTTAATTTCACTTTCATTTTTATTTTCATTTTGTAAAAAGCCTATATAAGGCATCATTCTCATTTTAGAAAGGAGGCCCGAATAGAGAGAAGGGAGGGTGACTCCACTAGAGAGCTCTCTCTCTAAATTTTTATTTTCTGTTTTGAATCTTGAATTGAGATTGGAAGGAATTCTGTTTTCATTCTCTATTTGCAACTTCTCTTTACTTCTTCTGCAATCTTTCTTTTAATTCTCTGCAACTTTTCTCTTGTTGGATCAAGGAAGGATCCACTCCTGAGATCTTCAACATCCTTTTAAATTGCTGCAAATTAAGCACAGTCACTTTCTGTTTTTAATTCTTCAAGTACTTCTGTTTAAAATCTGCTGCATTTGATTTCACATTCTGATTCTTGGATTGATTGCTCTCTGATCTCCTTGTTCCCAATTTACTTTCCAGCACTTTTGTTCCTCTGCACTTTACATTTAAGTTGTTGTGATCTTGATTTATTCTTCCTGCAATTTAACTTTCCAGTTACTTGATCTACTGCTCTCTTTAATTTTCAGCACCCACTCCCCTTTAATTTCATGCAATTTACATTTCTTGCAATTTAAGATTCTTGCAATTTACATTTCTTGCCCCTTAAGTTACTTGCCAATTTACATTCTGCAACTTTAAATTCATTGTCCTTTACTTCCTGTTGGTTACAATTTCACACAATTCACATCAATGTTAGCTTGACTAAACTAATCACCCACTAAAGTTGCTTGATCCATCAATCCCTGTGGGATCGACCTCACTCACGTGAGTTTTACTACTTGATGCGACTCGGTGCACTTGCCGGTTAGTTTCGTGTGTTTGAAAAATTCGTTTTCCGCAAAAACACCATCAAGTTTTTGGCGCCGTTGCCGGGGATTGATTTAGATCAACAATGATTAAGTGAGTGAGAAGTCTAGATCAAGTATTTTCTTTATTTTTGTTCTCTGTTCTAAGTTGAAACCAAGGTGTTTGAGTTATTGCCTCACTAAGAAATTCATCTCTGAGATATGAATTTCAATTTTCCTTGGTGTTGTGTTTTACAAAATTCAAATGGAGTTCAACTCATCTGGTGATCAAACAAATTTTCTGGGATATCACCCACCCCCACAAATCTCTAATGGTGGCTGAAAATATCACCAAGAATTTACAAATTCTAAGCACTCCAATCCATGGAGACTTGCTCCAGAGCCACAAATTGATCAAGCTGAGCACATGAGATACTGTCCAGAACCACAAAATGACTTATATCATTATTCTCATGGTGTCTGGACATATCAAGAAGAATGTGAACAATCAGTTAAAATGAGACACCTCCCAGAGACACAATATGATCCAGATTTTGATGATTCTAACAACTACTCATATTGTGGCTGGGAAAGTCAAAATCAACGAAATCTTAGTAATCCATACTGTGATGAGTTCAATAATTCTTCAAATTGTGATTCAGAGGATCTCCTTCAAAAGTCCAGAGGATTTTTTGAAAGACAAGAACAAGTCTGGAAAAGGGAAGAAATCATCCGTCAGAGGACGAATGAGCACCTGGAGAACATAAGGAAACACTTAGAACCATCAAACAGTAAAAATCAATCTATGGGAGAGGAAGTGGAAAAACAAGAACAAAAGGTCCTTATGTCAAGTGAAAGTGCAATGAAGAAGGAGGAAAAACAAGAGGAAGAGGCTACTGAGTCAAGTGGATTTTTAATGAAGAATGAGGTGGTTGAAAATGAAACTGCACTTGAGGTGACAAAGGAACATGAACATTCACAACCCTCACAAACTTCCCTTGAATCTGTGATAAAAAAATATGAAGAGGATATGAAGAAATCTTGGGAAGAAGAACAAACCTCCTCCATAAAAGAACTATTAAGTCAAATGTTGAGTGCAAAAAAAGGAGTGGAGGAACAAAAAAGTGAGGAAGTCATTCAAGAAAATTCACACTCAAGTGGGGCAGAGAAGTACATGAAGGAAGAGCTCATGGAACCACCAATTCAAAAGGCTCTAGATGAATACAAAACTCCAATAATCACACAGCAACCAAATCTTGAATCCAAAGAAGTGAAGGCAACTAGCAAGAACACCAATTCGGTCCCTAATCCAGCAAGCAAGATCAATCAAGCCATTTGCAAAAGGAAGCTTGCTGAGGAAAGGCCAAGACAAGGGACACTAGCTGAATTCTTCCCTCCTTTGAGGTCATTCCTCTTAACAATCTGGAAGAAGAGGAAGAAAGTGAAGAACAACATGTCAAGCTAATGACACTAAAAGAGCACTTGTTGGGAGGTAACCCAACCATAGGTAACATTTCTTCTCTGCTTTGTTTTCTTTTTCTTTGCTTTGTTTAAATTCAATAAATTGGCATATGGTTGCATTCTAAGTTTGGTGTTGCTATGCAACAAAATTTGGTTCTAATCCTTACAAGATACTTGCATCAATTCCAAGTGAAAGTGTCACACTAAGTTTGGTGTGCCACTTATCTTTTATGCAATGTATTGTGCACACCTTCTTATCTATGCAATCAAAATGTCTCTGTCTCTGTGCCTTCGTATCTTTAATTTTGCTTGCTTAAAACACATGTGCTACTAACATTCCATTGTATAAGACATTCATGATCCATCTTAGCCCCATAGCCATTGTTCTAATTATTGCTTGAGGAAGAGCAAGCATTCTGAGTTTGGCAAGGGAAGGAGGAAGAATGGAGGAAAATAACAACAATAGAGAAGATGAACTACAAGGTTGTAAAGTTCCTTTTCCTCTCATTTGTTTCAAGCACTATAAACTGCATGATTGTCTTTACCTTCTCTGTATGCATGTGTGTATGAAAAGGCATAGTTTGATTTCTAAATTGCAACATGGTGCTGTGCCATTGTGATTACCAACTTGAGTTTTGTGAATTCAAAAGCAGTAAAGCATCATGATCATAAACAAACAAGGAACTAAAGAAGAGTTTAGCATGTGCATACAAGTATTGGAAAGCTAGTATGATTAATTGTTGCTCAATTGCATTGGATTTTATTTAATTGAAGTTTTCATCTAGAACATTTTGTGAAATCTTTTAAAATCATGAAAACCTTGAAGAAGCAAATGCAAAATAAAGCAAGAAAAGAAAAAGGGAAAGAATGAGAAAGCTGAAGGCTCTGAGTACCAATGGCAATTCATTTGTTAAGTACTTGTGGTGTTTATGTATCAAGCCAAATGCTTGAAAACAAAACACTTAGAAGTCAAGGTTAGGCTCAAAGTGCAAAAGCACTCCCTCAAAGCTCAAGGCTCTGAGCATCAATGATTAGAGAGTCAAGAAAAGAAAAGAAAAATGAGCTTAATGAAGTCCTCTAATCTAATGCTTGTGGTGCTTATGTATCAAGTGGTAATACTTGAAAACAAAGCATTTAGAAGTCGTAGCTTTGTTATCAACTCATGGGGCAAAGCACCCAAAAGGAGAAGCTAAATAAGAAAATCAAAAGCTTGTTTCAAGGAAGAAATATAAGAGAAAGATTTCATAAAATAAGCTAGATGGAAGCATCAATCATTTACATTTCTTTTGTGATTGTAGCATGCTTAGAAAACTAGCTTACCATAAACATTGAGTTGCTATTCTTCTTGCCTTGGATTGTCAATCTTTATTGCATGATTCTTTTCTTGCTTGGGGACAAGCAAGGTTTAAGTTTGGTGTTGTGATGACATGTCACCATGTCATGTTTTTCTATGCTTTTTCCTTTGTTTTCAATAGGTTTTATGCACTTTCTTGAGCCATAAGCAAGCCAATTGGGTAGATTTCCATGTTTCCTTTGATTCAATCAACCATGGATGAATTAATGTAATTTCATGAGATTTTATGCTATAATTGTCATATATTATGAAAGAATAACAAACTCATGATTTTGAGCATAGTTTTGATGTGTTTGGTTGATTGATGATAGGTGAAAAGAGTTTTGAAGAAGGTTGAAGGAAGAAGGAATGGCTAGGAGCAAGAGAGAACAAAAAGTTTGAGCCAAAGTTTGCCTCAAACTTTAGCTCAAACTTTTGGAAGAGTTGAAAACACCCTAGAGAAAAAAAGCTTGAGCCAAAGTTTGCCTCAAACTTTTTGGCAAACGTTGGCGCCACACCAACATACCCAGGGGAGAAAAAGCTTGTGCCAACGTTTGCCTCAAGCTTTTTGGCAAACGTTGGCGCCACAAGGCATACAAGGGGTATACTTCCAACAAGAATAACTTGAGCTACAGAGCTCCAAATGAGGTGATTCAAAAAGCAATGGAAAGTAGGAATCGAGAGATTTCCAAGCATATATGGCACTGCATGGTGGACACTAAAATTGAGGGAGAAAAGTACCCCGCAATGAGCATAAATGAACATGGTGGCAACCTGCAGTGAGGCCAACTGACCTCTGCACCTTCGACAGAGTATAACTCGAGCTGTAGAGCTCCAAATGATGCGCTTCCAACGGCATTGGAAAGTAGACATTCAGGGCTTTCCAACAATATATAATAGTATGGGGTGGACAATAGGTTTGAGCCTCCAGAACTGGCGTTTTCGACCACGTTTGAGGCAAACTTTACCTCAAACGCTGCACACTAAAGCCAGCGACCCTGTCCTCTTCAAAGGAGCATAACTTGAGTTGTAGATGTCCAATTGAAGTGATTCCAATTGGGTTAGAAAGCTGACATTCAGAGCTTTCCAACCATATATAATAGTATATAGTTGGCATGAAATTGGCAACGTTGACAAGAGGACAAAGTAGCACCCCACACATGCATACAAGGTGATCCACGTTTGGCTAAAAGTTTGACCTCAAACTTTAGCTCAAACGTGGATATCAGCAAAAGGGGGTGGCTGATATAAAAAGCTTGAGCAAAAGTTTGCCTCAAACTTTGACTCAAGATTTTGTGCTTTATGTCCCAATTCACAATGGGTTTCTCTCCAACTCCAAGTGCAATCAACAGAGGCCATCTTCAACCCAAATCCAAAGCACGCAAAGCCCATTATCATCACTCAAAGGCACAAGAGATAGATAAAATAGGAATTTCATTTAATTGTAATTTGTCTTTAATTTCACTTTCATTTTTATTTTCATTTTGTAAAAAGCCTATATAAGGCATCATTCTCATTTTAGAAAGGAGGCCCGAATAGAGAGAAGGGAGGATGACTCCACTAGAGAGCTCTCTCTCTAAATTTTCATTTTCTGTTTTGAATCTTGAATTGAGATTGGAAGGAATTCTGTTTTCATTCTCTATTTGCAACTTCTCTTTACTTCTTCTGCAATCTTTCTTTTAATTCTCTGCAACTTTTCTCTTGTTGGATCAAGGAAGGATCCACTCCTGAGATCTTCAACATCCTTTTAAATTGCTGCAAATTAAGCACAGTCACTTTCTGTTTTTAATTCTTCAAGCACTTCTGTTTAAAATCTGCTGCATTTGATTTCACATTCTGATTCTTGGATTGATTGCTCTCTGATCTCCTTGTTCCCAATTTACTTTCCAGCACTTTTGTTCCTCTGCACTTTACATTTGAGTTGTTGTGATCTTGATTTATTCTTCCTGCAATTTAACTTTCCAGTTACTTGATCTACTGCTCTCTTTAATTTTCAGCACCCACTCCCCTTTAATTTCATGCAATTTATATTTCTTGCAATTTAAGATTCTTGTAATTTACATTTCTTGCCCCTTAAGTTTCTTGCCAATTTACATTCTGCAACTTTAAATTCATTGTCCTTTACTTCCTGTTGGTTACAATTTCACACAATTCACATCAATGTTAGCTTGACTAAACTAATCACCCACTAAAGTTGCTTGATCCATCAATCCCTGTGGGATCGACCTCACTCACATGAGTTTTACTACTTGATGCGACCCGGTGCACTTGCCGGTTAGTTTCGTGTGTTTGGAAAATTCGTTTTCCGCAAAAACACCATCAGAAGTAAAGTGAAAATCAATGATGAATGATGAGTAATGATGATTGTATGAGTTGCTGAGGGTGATGATGAGAGTGCGGTGTATGCCGTGAGCCGAAGGGCTGTATTTAATAATGATTATTGGCTGGTTATGGGTTATGTTATGAGCCAGATGGCTATCATAAATATTGATTTATGGCTGGAAATTAAAATATGACTTTGATTGATTGTATTATCTTGAGCACTCTTTCTCGAAAGTGTGACCCCAGAGAAATGAAGGAAGGTGAGGATTCCCTTTCCTGTTCTGCCAGGTATTGTAAAATCGCCTCCAGCGAGATGGTGGGAGGTTAGGATCCCCTCCTTGGTTCCTCCTGGGCATATGAGAACGTACCTCCTGCGTAGATGCAATGGTTGTGGTTGTGCCCCACTTGCTCCAGGTTGGTTAGTATAGAGACTCCCCGGCTGGACGCTAGGGTTGTTGTTTCGCCCCACTTGCTCTGGGATGTGGTGAGAAATACCTGCCTAGGTAGATGCAGTGGCATTGATCCACTTGCTCTGGGTTTGGTTTTGAGACTCCTAGGATAGATGCAGTGATTAACCCCCACTTGCTCCCAGTCGAGTATGATTTGAGATTGAAACTATCTGACTACCGGATTTCTTTGGATAGATGCAGTGGGTCGGTGATGAGAGGAACTTTTGCGTGGTCTAGAAATTTGCGGATAAATCCTCGTTGCAAGTATAGTTTCTAAACCTTCAAAAGTCCTTTCATACAAACATTTTGGGTGTCACAAGTAACAAACCCCTTTAGAAATTGTTAACCGAGTATTCAAACCTCGGGTCGTCTTCTCAAGAAACTGCGAGGAAGTATGTTCTTATTATTGGCCATAAGGGTTGTAATCGGGGTTTAGAAGATGAGAAGCAAGTAATTTAAATGACAAGTAAAGTAAATGACAATTAAAATAAATAATTACTGTAAAGCAGACTTTTGGCAAGGTAAGAAAAGTTGGAGGTCCAACGTAGTTATCTCTCTCAACTATAATGAAAGTTGAATCTAAACTCCACTTGGTCAACCTTTACTAGGGCAAAGGAAAGTCAGGGGACTAATTAAATTGACCTTTGAATCCTATTTATTTCTTAAGAAAAGGTTGGGATTACTTAAGTTCATCTCAATTAGCATGATAACGATTATTAATTATGTTGAGTTTAATAACTGTTGAGTTACTAAATTCTTAACCAGGACCAAAAGGGGAAAAAGTAAAATTGCTGAAATAATAAGAATGTCCTTAGATGGGAAGCAATGGTAACTTAAATCAAGAGAACAATCATAAACTGAAAATACCTCAATTATCATTAATTCAAATAACAGTCTGTAACATGGAAGAATTCATAGATCCAATTATAAAGGTAAATAGCCAACTCAGATACTGAAATAAATAAATAAAGTGAAAGGGAAGTTTAAAACAAAGAAATATAAAACCTGGATTGAGAGTCACTCTTAAAACAAGAAGAAATCCTAAATCTTAAGAGAGAGAGAGAGAGGAGAAGATCTCCCTCTCAACTAAATCTAAATCATTGAAAAAAATAAAATATGCGAGCTCTCTTTGAATGGGTGTATTCCCACACTTTATATCCTCTGGTCTATGCTGTCTATACTTAGATCTGGGCCAAAAAGTGCTTCAGAAATCGCTATGAGCGTTTTCTACAATTTCTGGTGCGTGGCCTCTGTCACGCATCCGCGTGGGTCACGCGGTCACGTCATTTGGAGCTTTTCCTTGCCACGCGGTCGCGTCAGTCATGCGACCGCGTCATGTGCGTTCTGCTTAAGGCGCGCGGTCGCGTCATTCATGCGGCCGCGTCGCTGCTGATTCGTGCTTAGCACGCGATCGCGTCGTCCATGCGATCGCGTGAATACCAGTTTCCTTCAAAGCTCCGTTTTGCCTTCTCCTTCCATTTTGTATGTTTCCTTTTCCATCCTTTAAGTCATTCTGCCTTAGAAAATCTGAAACTACTCAACACACTAATCACGGCATCGAATGGAAATAAAGGTAATTAAAATAATTAATTTTTAAAGCTTAGGAAACATGTTTTTCACAATATGACATAATAAGGAAGAGAAAGTAAAACCATGCAGTTAATGTGAATAAGTAGGTGAAGGATTGTATAAATCACTCAAATTAAGCACAAAAGAACTCATGAAATATGGGTTTATCAACCTCCCCACACTTAAACACTAGCATGTCCTCATGCTAAATCCAAGATAAATAATTAAGGTTAAAGTGATGGTATGTCATGCAATGCAACCTAGTTTAAATGCAACTACCTAAATGAATAATGCATCATGCAACTCTAAATTATTCACTCATATATAAAGCTTACATGTAGTTAAGTTGATTCACATTCTCAAGGAGTCATGTATATATGTATAGCCAATCCCTTAAATAATAAAGCATTTTAGCAAATGAGATGGGAAAGAAAACATTGTACAAACTTGCAAAACAATTAGTAAATTTAAGCATAGATATATGTTGATGAGTTATTGAACCCTCACTGGATTTTGTGTTTACTCTCTAGTCACTCAGTATTTGTTGGGTTTATTCACTCTATTTTTCTTTTTATTCTTACTTTCTATAGCTTTGTTCTTCATCTAACCAATCAACAATTATAGAATATAGTCACACCAAAAAGTCATGAGGTCTTTAATTGAGGTTGTAATGGGGTCAAGGTAAGGATAAGGATTTATGTATAGGGTCAAGTGAGCTAATAAGTGAATCCTTAATTAGACTAAGATCTCACCTAACATACATATTTAGTAAAACAAAATCTCTTTACCTATTTTCCCATATTATCCCACTTATTGTTACATGCTCATGTTTCACTTTTTTATTTTTTTATTCCATGTGCATTACTTTTATTTTGCATTGGGGAATTTCTTTTGTATCCCCCTTTTATTTTAAATGCTAAAAAAATAATTTTTTTTTCAAGGCACATGGCAATTAAATCACTTTGATTTTCTCATGAGCATGCTTCCCAAATTTATTTTATTTCTTTTAACTTCTCTACCTTTTGTATCTATCATCCATGTTCCCAAAAGGTTTTGCACATTTAACTCTATTCATGATTTTCTATCTTAAGCTAACCAAGGATTCACTTGGGATTTTCTTTTATTTTTCTGCTTAAGGCTAGTAATTCGGCTAAATAGAATAAAGGGGTTTTTAAAAGGTTCAAGGGGGCTAACAAGGGTGATGTAAAAGGTAGGCTAATTTGGGGTAAGTGAGCTAAAATCAAATGATGGCCTCAATCATTCTCTTAGTATGTATCTATTCTATATTCTATAATTGGACATATAGATTAAAGCAAAGTAAAGAACATCAGAATAAAAAGAAATGAAACACACAGAAATAAAATTATGGTTTGAATGTAACCATACAATTAAGCTCAAGACTCACAGGCTGTGTGTTCTCTAACTCAAGCATCATATATCATTCATATATTGTATGCAGGTTTAGTTAAAAATTCCCATTATTCTCATAAAAAAAATTATTTAGGGTGGCTTTTAAAGTTTTAATGTTCCTCCTTGATGAAATGTTGTCAGCTTAACTACATCATGTAATGCTATATACAAGGTTTGTGGATTTAAATCTGATATGTTCAATTTCCTAGCTTACTTCCTTTTTATATTTTTCTATTTAAACTATACTATCTTATGCTAAAAAGGGTAAACTATACTAATTAATCCACTAATAAATCAGAATTGCAAACTAAACTAAATAACTAAAATAAACTAACTGGCTAAAATATGAACTAAGAATGCAAAATGCAGAAAATAGAGTAAAAATACATAAAAGCAATGTATAAGTACTCAGAAAATAACAGTAAAAAGAAAAATACAGAAAAATATCCAAAATAAAAAGAAAAAGTATGTAGTGGTTCACCAAAATAAACGCCAGAGATGGCGACCTCCCCACACTTAAAAGGAAGCATCGTCCCCGATGCTCAATCAAGCCGGGTGTGAAGGAGTGTCATCACTGGGAGGGATGGTAGCTGGAGTCTCAGTGGTGGTGGGCTGAGGGTCTGGCTGCTGTGGAGGAGGTGCTGACTGGATCGGGATCTCAAGATCCGCAGCCTCAATCTGATGTGGGATCGCTGCCTGTGGTGCGGCTGGTGCTGCCTCTCCCTGGGGATGGGTCTCTGCCTCGGGCGCATCCGCCTCCTCCTCAGATGCCTCGGATGGTGTGTCAGGCTCGGAGGAGATGTCACCGGATCGTATCATCAGCTTTAGGTGCTCATAGTGCTGCTTGTTGCGACGCTCCATCTAGTCAAGTCATCGAAACAAGCGGTGCACCAGATGATAGACGGGCTCTGTGGCAGGTGGAGGTGCAGTGGTGGTAGCAGGGGTAGGTGGTGCAGCAGTGGAGGAAGAGGGTCCAGTAGACGGTGGGGCTGACTCATCAGTAGCAGTGAATGGTGGTGGTCTGTGGCCCAGGGCTAAGAAGTTCCGGCTGTGCAGAATGATCTTCCTGCAATCCGCCGCTGGTGGTCTCTCATCGGCAGCCTCCCATGGCACGTCAGCTCGACGGCCAAGTTGTGTAACTAGATATGGAAAAGGGAGGGTGCCTCGGACGTGGACCCTGGCCATATAGTGCCGAATGAAACATGGCAGATAAAGGTCCTTACCCTCCAGCACACACCAAAGGAGGGTGATCATAGCAGCCGGGATCTCCGTCTCGTGAGTACTCGGCATCATATAATTACTCAAGATCTGATGCCATAACCGAGCCTCATCATTTAAGTACACTCTCTTGATCCCTCTAGGCATGGTAGTATCCTGACCCATCTCCCAAGGAACTGTCGGGTCGAGAGCTATCTGTGCCTTCACGGCATCCCAATCAAACTGCATCTGACGCATGTCCTCCTCAGCCTTTGAATAACCATCAGGCTGATCGGACTTGGCTGGGAGCCGAAGAATGTCCTCTAAAGCCTCTTCAGTGACCAGAATTTGTTTTCTTCTCAGGTTTACTGCATCTAGGGTGGTGAGGTAGTAGTTGCAGTAGAATTCCCGGACCCAAGATGCGTTGACCTCTGTCAGTGTTCTCTCCAGAAAGAACCAGCCCCTTTGTTTGATTTGCTCAGTAGTGTACTGCTGGAGTGCTTCTGGAATCTTCAGAGTTTGCTCCAGGTATAGATTCCTGGAGTTTGCAAAAGCCGGGTACTTCAGCTCACAGTACCGGTTCGCAAATTTTATTGGATCATTTGCAGGGAGCAGCTGGTTAGCTTTCTCCTGCTATGTGAAGTTCTTCTCCCGCCATGAAGAATCGTGCATTAGAGCAATGATGGACTGGGAGGAATCTCCTCTCTTGCACTTGCCAGTAGCCTTGCCTTTACCTTTCCTCTGTGAGGCAGACATCCTGAAAAACAGAAAACCAGGATATGGATAAAAATAGTAAAGCAAATAGGCAATTAAACAAAGGAAGCTCAAAGCGGCAAAGGAGAAGTAAAATAAGGAAAATGAGTATATGAAATATGATTGAATTTATGTTAAATGGAAAAATAATCAATATGCCATGGTTAGAAAGTTAGAGGAAAGTGAAAATAGCAGAAAAGAGATCAAAAAGGTTAGTATGGTTAGAATTTGAAAAAGAAATTAGTAAATTACAATTAGTGAGTTAGTGCGGGTTAAAGTAAGTGGCATAGAAAAATTCCATATAACAAGGATTCACAGGTAAGAATAGAAGTACTCATAATCGAACAAGGAAAACAGGGTGATGCTGATTCGAATAGAAATAAAGAAAGCAAAAATTGGAATCAGTGAATCACAAATGCAGTTTATGAACCAGGAAACCAAAGAGGATAAGAAAGTCTGCCATAGCATTCATGAAATGGTTTGGGTAAAGCAGAGTAAAACAGAGTTCAAAAATGCCAAACCAAAACATGAATGAAAATAATTTTCAAAAAAATTTGGGCAGCATTCCGGCTAAAATTGGATTGTCCCGAAAAATAAACAGCAATCATAGCAGTTCATATGAATTAAAAACTTGCTGCAGTTACCAGTAATGAATAGAAACAGGAAAATTCAGAGTAACAAGCAGCAATTGCAAGAAATCACAGCATATGAACGAGGTCACAGGAACAGCAGAATTGCGGTTATGATAAAATATAAACAGGAACAGTGCAAGTAAATAGACCTAGATCCACTAACCACAGCCTAAGCTACCTAACAACCTAAAAATTCCACTACAACATGCATATCTATCTATCCTAATTATGAACAGAAATGAAAAAAATTACAGAAAAATGACGAACGGATAAAAGGGGGTTGCATTTTGCGGAACCTGGTAGGCGGGAGGGGTGGAACGGGGAAGAAGGTGGCTGCGGCGGCGTCCGGCGCGGTGGCGGGGCACGGCGTCGCGGTGGCGGCTGAGGGGGAAAGGGGATAGGGTCTTGGGGTTAGGGATAGAGGAAGGGGGGGTTGTGGGTGGGTGGCGGAGGAGGGGGGCGCGGCTGGAAGGCCGGCGGTGGTGACGGTGGTTTGGAGGGCAGTGGTGGAGAGGGGAGGAGAGAGGAAGAAGGAAGAAGAAGGGAGGGGAGGGGGTTGCGGCGGCGGTGTCTTTGACGGCGGCAGCGTCTGGGTGGTGTAGCGGTGGCGGCTGGGTGGTGCTGGAGGGAGAAGGAGGAAGAAGGAGCAAAGAGGGAGAAGAGGGTTGGGGGTGGGGGCTGCGCGACTGATAGGGTTCGCGTGGCTGGGGGGTTATATTTTCGAATCCACGCGGTCGCGTGGTTGGGGTGAAAATGGGAGTGACGCGATCGCGTGGGGCGCGCGATCGCATGAGAGGGGGAAAAGAAGGGTGACGCGATCGCGTGGGTCGCGCGATCGCGTCGCTGGAATTCGTGCTGAACGCACGACTCCAGCGCCGTTTAGCGCAACTCTCTGTCTCCTTTTGGGGTGATGTGCAATCCATGCGACGCGATCGCGTCGCTCACGCGGTCGCGTGGGATTGGTATTGTGCCAGTGACGCGATCGCATGGGGCATGCGATCGAGTGGGCCAATTTGTGCAAAACGCACAAGGGCCGCACGATTCCAGCCTAACTTTCTGTTCGTTGGATCCTTACGCCGATATATATATCACACGACCGCGTGGGTTACGCGGTCGCGCGGGTGGTGTTTTTCGCAATATGACGCGATCGCATGGGGCATGCGGTCGCGTCGTGCACCATTTTTTTTTAACATGCATGAAAAATGCAGAATGCAATGATTAACATGAATGCTATGCATGATTCCAGGTTGAATAAATTAAAATGAAAAAGGAAAAATGAAAGAAATTAACAAAAAATAGATTGAAAAAGAAGCGACCATACCATGGTGGGTTGTCTCCCACCTAGCACTTTTAGTTAAAGTCCTTAAGTTGGACATTGGAGGAGTATCCTGTTATGGTGGTTTATGTTTAAATTCGTCTAAAAATCTCCACCAGTGCTTGGAATGCCAATAACCTCCGGGGTCCCAAACTAGGCATGTGAAGCTTTTGAGCAGCTTCAAACAGATTGTTAGGCTCCCGAGGTGACAAATGTCAGAATAAACTCCAGGATTCCAAGCCTTGCTTTTAAATCCGCCTCCGTCTTAATCTACATATTTCCATTCGGGCGGGTTAAAAAGTAGAATCTCACCTTGGTGACCAAACGTTTTCCGTGATCCATGTAATTGAGCATGATACCAATCCGTGTACTTCGAGGTGAAGCGTGGAACCTTATTGAACCTTGTGCACCAGCTCTGAGTACAAGCCATTTCCCTCTTACTCTTAAATCCGCAGAGAGCTCTAAACTGGCCATCTGTTTCAAGCAAACCGTATTCAAGTGGATAAGTAAAGTTATAAGTTAAGGATTGTACCCACTTGAAGCTTGTATTAGGTGGTAATGGCCTTGGGATAGGTGTTTTTGGTCGTTCTGCTAGTTCCATTTCCTTGTGCTCTTCTGTGAATTCCTCCACTTCTTTGCAAAGATCTTCAATTGTATCTGCGTCCTGGTCAAAGTCTTCTATGTCTTCCTCATTACTTGAGTCATAGATTGGAGGTTGAGAGAAATCTACCTCTGCATCATCTTCATATTCACATGGGGAAGATTCTTCGATCTCAGAGAATTCACTTGCGGATGCAAGTTCATCACCAAGAGAGCTAGACTTGTGACTATCATCATCAAGGAAAATTGCTTCTTGGATTATTCCATCTGATTCTTCATAAACGACTTGCCTTGGAGATTGTACAGTATCCTCCTTAGCATCAACTGTAGCATCTTGGACGGAGTTTTCCTCAATTCTGGATTCCCATGGAAGTTCAGCATCTCCTAGGTCTTCAACCAACTCTTCTTCTTGAACAAAGACAGCTTCTTCTAATTGTTCTAGTACAAATTCATTCTCTGTCTTGTCCACTGGAGTTTCTGGTATCTCCTTCGTGCTATGCTCTTCATTGGGCTGTCCACATGGAGCTGTGGCTGATCCTTGTGTATTTGAGTGCCTAGAAGCCCATTGAATTATCACTTGCTCCAGTTGTTGAATGGTTGTTTGAAATTTTCTTACTATTTTCTTTAGGCGATCCTCTGCTTCTCGGGTTGCTGGACTTGGACATGATACAAAGGAAAGTGGTGGTGATTGGGAGTTATTGGATTGGTATTGGGGTAAGGAAGGATCATATGGTGGCAAATGGTGAAGAGAAGCTTGTGAGTGTGGTGGTTCGAGGTTATGTTGAAAGGTTGGTTCATATGCACGGGGTGGGGCTTGTTGGTAGTTACAAGGTTGTCCACCATGTCTTTCAGCTGGGTATGCACTGTAGAATGGTCTTTGTCCAGGATATCTCGGAGGGTGTTGCTGCCAAAAGGGTTGATCAGATCCTCTTGGTCCCATCCATCCTTGATTGGTCTGATCTTGATGCACATTCCTGCTGTAACCTCTATTTCCTTTAACAATATTAGAACCAAACTCAAACGAGAGGGGTGAGAGTTCATAGTAGCAAATAAAGATAAAAAAGAAAAACAAAAATAAATAAGCAAACAAAAGAAAAATATTTACAATAACCAATAATAAGGCACACGTTAGCAGTTCCCCGGCAACGACGCCATTTTGATGAGAGGAACTTTTGCGTGGTCTAGAAATTTGCGGATAAATCCTCGTTGCAAGTATAGTTTCTAAACCTTCAAAAGTCCTTTCATACAAATGCTTTGGGTGTCACAAGTAACAAACCCCTTTAGAAATTGTTAACCGAGTATTCAAACCTCGGGTCGTCTTCTCAAGGAACTGCGAGGAAGTATGTTCTTATTATTGGCTATAAGGGTTGTAATCGAGGTTTAGAAGATGAGAGCAAGTAATTTAAATGACAAGTAAAGTAAATGGCAATTAAAATAAATAAATACTGTAAAGCAGACTTTTGGCAAGGTAAGAGAAGTTGGAGGTCCAACGTAGTTATCTCTCTCAACTATAATGAAAGTTGAATCTAAACTCCACTTGGTCAACCTTTACTAGGGCAAAGGAAAGTCAGGGGACTAATTAAATTGACCTTTGAATCCTATTTATTTCTTAAGAAAAGGTTGGGATTACTTAAGTTCATCTCAATTAGCAAGATAACGATTATTAATTATGTTGAGTTTAATAACTGTTGAGTTACTAAATTCTTAACCAGGACCAAAAGGGGAAAAAGTAAAATTGCTGAAATAATAAGAATGTCCTTAGATGGGAAGCAATGGTAACTTAAATCAAGAGAACAATCATAAACTGAAAATACCTCAATTATCATTAATTCAAATAACAGTCTGTAACATGGAAGAATTCATAGATCCAATTATAAAGGTAAATAGCCAACTCAGATACTGAAATAAATAAATAAAGTGAAAGGGAAGTTTAAAACAAAGAAATATAAAACCTGGATTGAGAGTCACTCTTAAAACAAGAAGAAATCCTAAATCCTAAGAGAGAGAGAGGAGAAGATCTCCCTCTCAACTAAATCTAAATCATTGAAAAAAATAAAATATGTGAGCTCTCTTTGAATGGGTGCATTCCCACACTTTATAACCTCTGGTCTATGCTGTCTGTACTTGGATCTGGGCCAAAAAGGGCTTCAGAAATCGCTATGAGCGTTTTCTGCAATTTCTGGTGCGTGGCCTCTGTCACGCATCCGCGTGGGTCACGCGGTCGCGTCATTTGAAGCTTTTCCTTGCCACGCGGTCGCGTCAGTCATGCGACCGCGTCATGTGTGTTCTGCTTAAGGCGCGCGGTCGCGTCAGTCATGCGACCGCGTCGCTGCTGATTCGTGCTTGGCACGCGATCACGTCGTCCATGCGATCGCGTGAATACCAGTTTCCTTCAAAGCTCCGTTTTGCCTTCTCCTTCCATTTTGTATGTTTCCTTTTCCATCCTTTAAGTCATTCTGCCATAGAAAATTTGAAACTACTCAACACACTAATCACGGCATCGAATGGAAATAAAGGTAATTAAAATAATTAATTTTTAAAGCTTAGGAAATATGTTTTTCACAATATGACATAATAAGGAAGGGAAAGTAAAACCATGCAGTTAATGTGAATAAGTAGGTGAAGGATTGTATAAATCACTCAAATTAAGCACAAAAGAACTCATGAAATATGGGTTTATCAGTCGGCTCCACTTGCTCCAGGTTGAGATCCGAGATTCTACTGACCTTATGTCGTAAGTGTGGCCGGACACTGTGAAAGTTCCGGATGAGCTTGCCCCCATAGATAAACACCAGTGTGGGTGTTGTATGATTATGATTATGATTATGTTTATGGTTGAAAATTACTCGAGTTGGGGATGCACGACAGAGGGACATTCCAATGGTTAGCTACCAGGACTTGTCGGGTTGGCTTTATAACCGACAAATGAGACTCATCAGCTATAGGGTAGACATACATCATTTGCATATGTTTGAATTGTTTGGATTGCTATATCATATATGCTATGCTACCTGACTATATGCTATCTATTCTACTTGTACCTTAATTGTGTATTACTTGTCTGTATTGATTGTGTTTGTACAACTGAGAGGTCCCTCATGCTGGTGTCGGTTGATACTGAGGGATGTTCTTATTGAAATGGAATAATGATATGATTAATTTAAAATGATGATTATTGAAATTCGGAAATTTGAGTTCCTTGGGTAAACACAGTGAAGTGGTTTCACTTGCTCCAGGTAGAAAATGAGACAATTTAAGCTCCTTGGGTAGACGCAGTGAAATGATTTCACTTGCTCCAGGTGATTATATGAAGTATTAACATAGAATTGCTGAGACAGAATAACTGGTGATGGTTTTGTTTATGATTCTGATTCTGATTCGTTGGAGAGTTAGAAAGTTGGGAAAAATGGGGAAGAGGAATTAGATTTAGTATTCCCTTATGACAGTTGCCTATTCATGGATTAGCGAGAACATATGATGAATATTGGGTGAAAGGAAGTTTAAGATGCTTAGTGAGTTCTTATTACAATGCATTGTATTTATTTGGCACTTTTACCATACTGGGGATCCACAACACGAGTAATTTTCAATCATAATCATAGTCATACAACACCCACACTGGTGTTTGACCATAGGGGCGAGCTCCGAAACTTTCACAGTATCCGGCCATACTTACGACATAGGGTTAGCAGAATCTCGGATCTCAACCTGAAGCAAGTGGAGCCGACCCACTGCATCCACCCGAGAAAATCTGGGACTAAGATAGTTTCAATCTCAAATCATACTCGACTGGGAGCAAATGGGGGCTAACCACTGTATCTACCCCAGGGGTCTCAACACCAAACCCAGAGCAAGTGGATCAATGCCACTGCATCTACCCAGGCAGGTATTTCTCACCACATCCCAGAGTAAGTGGGTCGAAACCACAACCATTGCATCCACCCGGGGAGTCTCTATACTAACCAACCTGGAGCAAGTGGGGCGCAACCACAACCTTTCCATCTACCCAGGAGGTACGTTCTCATATGCCCAGGAGGAAGCAAGGAGATCCTAACCTCCCACCATCTCGCTAGGGGCGATTTTACAATACCAGAAATTACAGGGAAGGGAATCCTCACCTTCCTTCATTTCTCTGGGGTCGCACTTTCGAGAAAGAGAGCTCAAGATAATACAATCATTCAAAGTCATATTTTCATTTCCAGCCATAAATCCATATTTATCATAGCCATCCAGCTCATAACATAATCCATAACCAGCCAATGATCATTATTAAATACAGCCCTTCGGCTCACGGCATACACCGCACTCCCATCATCAACCTCAGCAACTCATACAATCATCATTACTCATCATTCATCATTGATTCTCACTTTACTTCATCCACAAGTTACCACATATCCTAACTTCTTTTCATTACTAGGCATACTATAATGATTTGGGACTTAGAGGATGAAAATGGAGGCTTAGAAGTCAGAAATTCGGCTTTAAAAAACTCAAAAATCAACTTTTGCTGAAAACAGGGTCACGCATGCGCGTCGCCCACCCGCACGCGTTGAAGGCTGAAAAGGAGAGTGACGTGTGAGCGTCGCCCATGCGTATGCATGGGAAGCAGAAAGGTAGAACGACGCGTGCGCGTCAGTCATGCGTACGCGTGGGTGCGTTCTATGCTCCTCGCACAAAACTAGCACACTACCATCACATCTTTCAGGAATTTGTATCATGCACCTGCATCAATACAGCAATGCGTACGCGTCGGCCAGGCGCACATGTGAGAGAGTAAAAATCGTAAGTGACGCGTGCGCATCGGAGTACGTTTTACCAAAAATTTTACTAAGTTAAAAAGCTATAGGATTACATTTTCAAACCCCAAACTTCCGACACACATAACTTCTTCTACAAAATTTCCTTTTCAACCATTTATGGACCGTTGGAAAGATCCTTGATCAAACTTTCATAAAAATCCAATTTTGAAGAATCCCAAACCACGAGGACCGAGTTACGGACTGCCAAAGTTGTTCAAAAATCAGTTTTTTACCCAAAAATAGAACTCACCAATTTTTTCCAATGTTCACAAGTCAAATTCATTTCTACTCATCCAAATGACCACAACCCAACCACATTCACATAATTACACTCAACCAAAACCAAACCTACCTTGTCTACACAATTTCACCCAAAACAATCAAATTCCACACTTCAATTCCTCAAACCTTATTACTCAATAATCAAACCAATTATTCACACATTCAATATCTAAAATCCATCTAATCTCTTATATCATTACACAATACATACATCAACTTATCTTCCTTACCTCTTTTCAGCCTTTGGCCTCCAGCCTCCAGCCCAAGATTCACGGCCTCCGGCCCAAATTCACAATTTAAATGCATATTCCACAACCAACATTCATTATTCCAATTCATCAAATTCTCAACACACCAAACATACAAATTCACACAATTCTCAACCCAATCATTAATTCACATTACATATCAACTATGCATATTAGTACCAACCATTTACACAATCCAAACTTATCCTAGGGGCATCTAGCCTAGGAATTCTCATCACACCACACGATACTTAAATGAAACTTAAACCGTACTTCTTGTAGCCAAAATAATTGAGCTTCTTCTTGAGATTCTCCATCAACCCTTAACTCCAACCCTCACCAAAGCTCCTGAAGCAATATCAATCTTTCAATTGTGCACCAAAATCACCCAATACTCTAACATAATCAATTTTCACACTTATAATCAACCTAGGATTCATGAAATTGATAAATGACAAAGGTTTGAGTACTTCTTACCTCAGCCCATATGAAATAGGGATAGAACCCACTTAGAATCCATGTTAGAGTATCCCTAAACAACCAAAATCACAAGATTTTAACACTAACTACCCAAAAATGCGTAACAGTGGGAAATTTTAAAAACTGGGCAGATATGAATGAAATACTCACCACAATAACTAGATAGAATCGAAGATGATGAGAAGAGCGATGCGTGGCCACAAACAGCTCGTCAATCGGAGTTTTGGATCAAAAGTTATGGTGATTTAAAGTTTGATGAAGTTAGGATTTTCTCTCCTCTTCCTCTCTTCTTCATTTCAGCGCCCCACACCCCCTTCTTTAGGGTAAATGAGCTGAAATACTCATAACTAATGTTTATATATGTTGGATCTTGGGCCCACTTGGGCCCCGTTCACTTGGTTTGGTCCGTTGGCCCAATTTTGGGCCAAAACTTTTAAATCATATTTTAAATATTTATATCTTCCCAAATTATAAATTCTTATTTCTTAAAATTATTCACTTCTAATTAATTTTCTCAGCCACAGTATTGGACAGATCGTAGCCAGTACTGCCGGTCAAATTTTCAGTACGCAATTTTATTCAAAAAACTATGTTTTCCGACTCAAAAAAATTCACTGAGTCCAAATATCATATTTAAATTATCAAATTTTGATTACTAAATTTTCTAACCATATTCACTCCTATTTAATTTATTATTTAATTAATTACAGTTTGACCAGGTTTTACATTCTACCCCCATAACAGAAATTTTCGCCCTCGAAAATTCCATCCGCCACCACGAGTACGTGAGCGTAGTCTTCCTTTATATCCAACGCATAGTAGTCCCAAGGTCTTTTTACTCAGCGCGCTTCTGTTACCGCGCTCTGATTCCTTTATCTCTGATGATCTCGATCATTCGTTCAACGCCGACCAACAGCCTCGTTCATTACTTTCATCATTTCATCAACTCACATCTTATTAAATCTCAAATCATGTTATCAATAATATCACCATCATCATTAATCATAGTCATCATTCCACATCACTATAATCAACCAAAAATCATCACCATACCTTAATCATACTCCATCACTATCTTCTCTCTCTGTCAAGCCAATTACCACTAATCACACCTCAATATCAAGCATAACCTTCAGATTTACTTTCTTATTCCCAAACCTTCGAATTTCTATATAAATTGTTGCTTTAAAGTCTTTGACTAATTAATCAAAACTTTCTTTATTTTTAGAAGTCAAATGAGTTTGAAATAACAAGTTAACAAAATCATAAGAATCCAATTTTCTTTAATAATATATAAAAGCATTCGAAACACATCTCTTTTATTAAAGTTACTCAAATAAAAAATTATTTTCAAAACCATAACCAACACTCTTTCAAATACTTGGGAAAATTTCGACAGCACCTCCCCTGAAAATTGGAGTTTGCCACCCTTCTCGGGTTCCCTCAAACCAATCTCAATACAACATCAGCATTTCAATTTAATGTTTTCCAAACTTGTCTTTCGAAACCAGTCATTATAAATCTTAATCTAAATCCAAGATCACCATGACCAATTATTATAGTACTCATCCCTCAAATATGATGACTTGCACTCACTCATCATCTAAATCCAATTACGCATCAACGATCATTTTCTCGTCCGTTTTAGAACCATCAAAGTTCACAGCCGCAATCAAATCCAATTATCTGGGAATCATTACTTGCATTAACACACTAAACCCTTCGAGTATTCAAACTTAATATATTCAACTTTTAAACTCCTATTCGTAACTATCTTGTGTTACTGCTTCCACAAGTTTTCGCTGCGTCACTCTGATTATTAACCACCGAGAATCCAATCATGACTCCGTGTCATATTCCCCTATCGAATCGCAAAACCTAGGCCCACTTCTAAGCTTTCTCAACCTGACAGAAATAATGCTTACGCTCATCGTGAGACTCAATTGCATCCTCTTAAAAATCCTTGATCTCTATACTCACATTACCTAATTATTTAAAACCTATAATATCCGCCGCCTAAAAATTTGTCATCCTCTAATTTCTATACAAATGCTCGATTTTCACAAACTTTCATTCCCATTCAAATCTAATTACAAGCCCCTTCTGCCCTAAATCATCAAACTCCAATCAACTCAAACCTAATTAAACAAATCGTTCAAGCAACTATCAACCTCCAAGTACTCCACTCATCAATCCAAAATCAACGCACCATTCTCATATATACCACTGCCAAGATTCCTATCACGGCGTTCCCTCACTGGTTTGTTCTTGGGAATTCCTCTTTCCGATTACTTCATTCATGTCCATGAGACACCCTTCGGGTCTTGTCCACACTAGCCAAGCGATATCGAGGTGATCAGACTCAATATCTACAGTTAAGTGCTTCAAATTACCAAAGGTACACTCATGGACTTCATGCTAGATGTATCAGTAAGATACCCTAACTAGCACAGGCACAGACTCAGAGTATGCATTGAAGCATAAGTAATTCCATCCCCCAGGCTCACGAGGACGAACTGCTCTGATACTATAATGTAACACCCTAATATTCAAATCCTTATGCTCGAGTCATAAGTCAATGATACTAAGGTGGTACGACTCTCAAGGTGAATTTTTAATACATTATTATAAGTAAAATTGAAAGGAGTATTAATCGAGAAGCCTGAAAAGAGTAAAAATAAAATTGCGAAGTCGTATCACTCACGCATCGACAATTAAAAGATAAAGCGTGAAGTCGAAAGCAATATAAGGATAAAGGCATAAAGGAGATTAAGAGAAGGACAGTATATATATATATATATAAGTAAAGAGCCAATAGTCGCGACCCGCGAAGTTTAGGCCGGCTAGGGTACAGTATGAAAGTAGTTGACAACAGTATCTCCTAATCTCTCCCAAAAGAAACATGAGAGCCTCTATAGGCAAGTTCAGAAGAGTTCAATACATAATAAAACTTTTTAAAATAAAGGTGGAGAGATTCTAAGAAAATATAAAGTTGAGAATATAAAGATCTTCGCCATCTCTCAGATGAACCACAACTCACTTCTGAGCACCTGGACTTGTATCTGAAAAACAAGAGATATATACGGAATGAGAACCCACAACCCATGGGTGGATGCACGACAGAGGGACAGTCCAATGGTTAGCTACCAAGACTTGTCGAGTTGGGTTTATAACCGACAGATGAGACTCATCAGCCATAGGGCAGGCATACATCATTTGCATATGTTTAAATTGTTTGGGTTTGCCTATTTGTTTGGATTGCTATATCATATATGCTATGTTACCTGAGTATATGCTATCTATTCTACTTGTACCTTAATTGTGTATTACTTATCTGTATTGATTGTGTTTGTACAATTGAGAGGTCCCTCATGCTGGTGTCGGTTGACTTTGAGGGCTGTTCTTGTTGAAATGGAATAATGATGTGATTAATTTAAAATGATGATTATTGAATGAGGTAATTTGAGTTTCTTGGGTAGACGTAGTGAAGTGAATTCACTTGCTCCAGGTAGAAAATGAGACAATTTGAGCTCCTTGAGTAGATGCAATGAAATGATTTCACTTGCTCCAGGTGAGGATATGAAGTATTGACATAGAATTGCTGAGACAAAATAACTGGTGATGGTTTTGTTTATGATTCTGATTTTGATTCGTTGGAGTGTTAGAAAGTTGGGAAAAATGGGGAAGAGGAATTAGAATTAGTATTCCCTTATGACAGTTTCCTATTCATGGATTAGCAAGAACATAAGATGAATATTGGGTGAAAGGAAGTTTAGGATGCTTAGTGAGTTCTTATTACAATGCATTGTATTTATTTGGCACTTTTACCGTACTGGAGACCCATGGGTCGGGGGTTCTCATTCCGTATATATCTCTTGTTTTTCAGATACAGGTCCAGGTGCTCAGAAGTGACCTGTGGTTCATCTGAGAGATGGCGAAGATCTTTATATTCTCTACTTTATATTTGCTTGGAATCTCTCCACCTTTATTTTGAAAAGCTTTATTATGTATTGAACTCTTCTGAACTTGCTTATAAAGGTTCTCATGTTTCTTTTGAGAGAGATTAGGAGATACTGTTGTCAACTACTTTCATACTATACCCTAGCCGGCCTAAACTTTGCGGGTCGCGACTAGTGGCTATTTACTTATATTATATATGTATATACTGTCATTCTCTTAATCTCCTTTATGCCTTTATCCTTATATCACTTTCGACTTCACGCTTTATCTTTTAGTTGTTGATCCGTGAGTGATAGACTTCGCGATTTTATTTTTACTCTTTTCAGACTTCTCGATTAATACTCCTTTCAATTTTTCTTATAATTATGTATTAAAAATTCACTTTGAGAGTCGTACCACCTTAGTATCATTGACTTATGACTCGAGCATAAGGATTTGAATATTAGGGTATTACAGACGTGAACGGAGTAAAGGACCGCACACGTAACTCGCGCAAGGACGGTAAACGGGCGCACTGTGGCGCGATGTAAGATAGGGGCGTGATCGCGTCACTCGCATGACTTCTCCCCTGTAGTGACGATGTGAACGGCGTGTAGGACCGCACGCAACTCGCACGAGGATGGCGACGTAGCAACAACAGCTTTAGGGGAGAGTAGCACGATTGCGTCACTTGCTGACTTCTCCTTGCAACAGTGACGCATGCGGCATACAACGAAGGTGGAGATACGACAGTTTGCGCGAAGAAGGTTGACGTGAGGAGAGGAAAGGTTGCAATGAGAGGTTGTATTTAAAAGAGGTAATTTGCCTAGTCTTAATTATTCAAAATCTAGTCAATCTTATTTATTCAAATTTTAATTTTTAAAAAAATTTTAAAAATAATTATTAAAAGAGTTGTTTAAGTTGGATGGTTTACTTGTTGACTCCTTGTACTTTCTTTTATACTAAAAACCACCCGAAATGACAAACGATAATTCTACACTAAAAATTTATTACATCCATATAAAAAGTATTGGAAGCAGCATGGCAGGCTAACCTGTTTGCTATCTCGAGAGTTCATTGGGTCAATTGCATCAATTCTCATTAGTAAACCTTATTGTTAAGATCATGGGTTTAATTCTTTTGAAATGTTGATTTGAAGGGAGAGAATGAATGCTTTAAAAGTATTGAAAGTCCTATTTGAAAACTACATAATTAGATACAAAGAGATTAAGTTGTACATAAATGTTATTTAGTACTCCCTCCATTTTGTATTAATAGTTCCTTTTTAGTTTTGTATAAATATTAAAATAATTATTAAATTTTATTAATATATAAACAATCAAAAGAAAAAGACAAAAATATCTTTATACTATTTTTTCTCTTTATTAATTATTTATTCTTCTAACTTTCTCCTTCAATTTAATAATAGAAGACATAAGAGGTAAAAATTAATTATTGATTTCCTGAAATTACAAAATAATATTTAATTTACAACAAAATTAAAAATGAAAAGAGATATTTAGTATGAAGTAGAAGGAGTAATTTGCTAAGTATGTTCAATATTTCCACTAATTACTCCTATATGCCTAAAATTTATATCGACAATATTAAATAGGTTTAATTATTTTATTAATTTTTATAGTTTTATTAAAATTTTAATTAGATTTTTATATTTTTATTTTTTATTAAATTTTTATATTATTTTTTATTTTATAATTAGATCATTATAAAAAATATTAAAATTAATTAAATATTTTTTTTAAATTAAAAATATTTAGAATTAGGAATATAATTAAATTTTTAATTACATAATTTTTTAAAAAAATATTTTATTAATTTTAATATTTTTGACATAAAAAAATTAATTATAAAATTAAAAATTATATAATGATTCAATTTAAAAAAAATATAAAAATTTAATTATAAATTTGATAAAATGATAAGAGAGAAACTCTTATCGACAAACTAACACTTGGATTTAAATGAGATTTCAATGAGTAGGTATTTGTTCAACTATAATCCATTATAAAAAACAAATAAATAAATAAATTAGAACGAGCACGTGCACTGACTTATTCCTTTTTTATTAATTAAGTTTAGGCTTAATTGGTCAATGAGTCAACAGTTTCGGCTGATTGTGACGCGTGTCTCTATCTCCAGCTAAAAGAAAGGGTTCACGACTTCACGTAACTTAAATTCTATTCGTATATTACTGTATACATATACAGTATACGGTATACACAGTATATAATGTTACAAGGAATCTCCCCTTTTGGTGCTTTATTGATTTGTTAACTTAATAGTGTTACCGACTTTGGACACATAATTTCAACTCTTAATCCAACTTTATTAATTAGTGATATGTCTTCAAAGTAGTCAAAGGAGTGCTGTTCTAGCTAATGAAGTAATAATCAAAATCCAATATATCTCATAGGGCTGGTAATCATATGTACCGTGGTGAATGGTGATGAAAAAGCAAAGAGTTTTCTTCGTACTTAATAAGTAAGATTGTCTTTACAAAGAGGACACGTGTATAACAAAAGATTTTGTAAAAGTAAATTTTATTATATCTTCATATCTTGTGGTTGCTCAATGATGAAGTCAAATTAATTATGATCGGGCATTATTAGTTAGTTCCTTTAATTAATTAGATAATTATTTTTCAACACATTAAGAATTTAGTTTTAACACATCAAAGTATCTAGAGTCGTCTAGTTATATATTGCTATCATATCATTATCCAAAATTCACATGTATGATAGGATCATTAGGATTTGAGCACAATTGGTAAAACAGTAAAGCATATTTAATTTTATTATTTTACTAGCTAATTAACAATAGAGAAAATAATATTTTTCTCTACTTTGAGATGTTTAAATAACATTTTTTCTTTTATTTTTAGAAGATTTTTTTAAATAAATAAAATAAATATTTTATTTATGAATATAGGTATTAATTTGTAGCATTTTTATGAATTTACATTACTTATAGCCATGTGTATATCTCGTTTACACTGTAAAGGAGATAAGACACGATATATATAACGTGATTATCTTATTTATAGTGTAAATGATACACATTGTTATTTTGTTTATACAGTAAACGAAATAAATGATAAGTGATGATATTTACACTGTAAACAGGATATGATACGACAAAATTTTAGCAACTATAAAAAGAACTGCAACCATTTGTATTCATCACAAGTATTTCACTTCTTCGTCTCATGTGATTTTCTTCCAAAAAATTAAGAGAAAATGTCTAGTCGATAGCAGTTATAAATGTGTATCCCAATTGTCATATGAGAAACAGTGACACTGGGATGATATTTGAGTGTGATAATCCCATTTTGTTGCACATTTGGAGAGTAAGTTCTTTATTCTAGTTAAAGAGTCTGATATTGAGGAGCATTAGTGCTAGCAGGAGTAAAAAGGTTAGAAGAGTTGGGTATAGGTTGCTAGCACCAATGAAAAATAGAGTTTTTCAGTTTCGTCTATTTTGTCTCCATGGCGATGAGCATGTGCACCTCATGTTTGACCTCCATGGGAGAATCATGGCAGAACAAGTAATTAAACTTTGTGCGGAGGTTGGTGATGTTGGTGGCGGTGGATCTAACCACTCAAATTTTGTGCAGGATGACCCACCTCTTGTGTAACACCCTACCACACAAAGCCATATGCTATAGTTGTAAATCAGAGGTGGTGAGGCATTACGATGCCTAAAAATAAAATATACATGCATAGTATTCAAAGAACTGATGCACGAAAACTTGTCTCTCAACAAATTTCCCTCGGCAAGTATCCGAATTGTCGTCAAGTAAAAACTCACAATAGAGTGAGGTCGAATCCCACAGGGATTGATTGGTCAAGCAACTTTAATCAGAGGAATGTTCTAGTTGAGCTAAGCAGAAATTTAGTTGAGGTTTGCAGAAACGTAAATGGCGGGAAAGTAAATAACAGAAAATGTAAATGCTGGAAATAAAGAGCAGAATGTAAATGGCAGAAAGTAAATTGCAGAATCTTAAATGGGAAATTGGGAGGATGAGCATAAAAGTAGATGGCAGAAAATAAAGAGAATGGGTAAGATCAGAAATGGGGGATTCATTGGGCTCAGGAGATGTTGTATTCTCCGGATCAAGTTCATTCTCATCTCTTCCTCAATCAATGCATTCATTGATCTCCTTGGCAATCTTAAGTGATTGGATTCCAATTCCTTGGTCTAATTGCTCATGAGAAGAGATGAAGTATGGTCACTGATTATACCACATGTATTCCCAAATCAAAGTGTTGGTAGGATTATATGTCACTATATCCATCCAAATTCCAATTTGGTCCAACATGAGAAAGCATTTCTAGCATGATCTCTTCATTCCTCTTCCAAGGTTCCGAAGAGATCCAAGTATGAATAGCTTCTTTTCCAAGGCAACTACCCAATTGGATGAAGATTGAAAGCCTTCTAGTAAAATCAAGAGAAAAGAAAGAAGAAGAATAATGAAAACTATTATTGATCCATCAAATTACAACAGAGCTCCCTAACCCAATGAAAAGGGGTTTAGTTGTTCATAGCTCTGGAAATGGAAGAAGATAAAGAAGAATGCATTGTCAAATTAACTAGAAATTACAGAAAAAGTAAAATATACAGAGTGTAGTTCTCCAAAATGCCAAAAGCTCCTTTACTAGTTCAAAACTACTCCTATATATGCTACTCTTCTGATCTTCTAGTTGGCTCTTCAAGTCTTGGATATGGGCCTTTGATCTTGAGTTGAAGCAGTTACAATCTTCAGTGGGCTCAGCTTTGCTTGCAGAAAAAGTGTGAGTTAGGCATGGACGTTAGTTAGGACGTTAGTGGTGTTAACATTAAGTGAAAATGTGGGTTCGAGAACGTTAGTAACGATCACCTTTTTCACTAACGTTCCAAACCAAAATGATCCACGTTAACTTCAACGTTAGTGGCACTAACGTGACCACTAACGTTGCCACTTGGTCCTTCGCAAACGTTATTGGCATTCACCTTTTCCAATAACGTTGCTAATTGCCTCTTTTCCCCACGTTAGAGTTCACGTTAGTATAACTAACGTGACCCTTAACGTGGGCATGCCTAAGCTTCGAGAGCGTTAGTGACACTTACCTTTGTCACTAACACTTCAAACGCCCCTCCTTCCCACGTTAGAGTTCACGTTAATTAGATTAATGTGGCCACTAACGTGGTGGCAATTTCCATCTCCAACGTTAGTAACAAAGGTGAGTATCACTAACGTTGACAATTTCTTCCTCCTCCCACGTTAGAGTTCACGTTAATTGAATTCACGTGACTCTTAACGTGGCTAAGTGTGCCATTTTGGGGCGTTAGTGGCATTCACTTTTACCACTAACGTTGGAGCTCCCTTTTTCCTCCACGTTAGCTACCACGTTAATGTAGTTAACGTGGCAACTAATGTGGGCTATGATGGCTTCGAAGGCGTTATTGGCGATCACTTTTCTCATTAATGCTACAAGCTTATGCCCATTCCACGTTAGTGGTCACGTTAATTAGATTAACGTGGCTACTAACGTGGCTCTTCCTTGCTTCCTTTGTCCTGAAATCAAGCAAATAAAGTGCATCAAAGCTCTATTCCAAGTCATGAGATTATGCATTATCCAATTTGTCATTCAATTCATGCATAATTCTCATGAAATCATGTAAAGTTCACCATGTTTGCTTGAATCAAGATGTAAGTATATTTCTACCCAAAACTTGTTTATTTACTAAGAAAATGCATGAAACTACCCTAAAATAGTAAAGAAAAGATCAGTGAAACTGGCCAAAATGCCCTGGCATCACAACACCAAACTTAAAGCTTGCTTGTCCCTAAGCAAGTATTGAAACATCAGAATAATGAATGAAAGAACGAGAGAAACAAGTTCTTATTATAGAGGTAAAGCTCTTGGTTTATGGGGTTTCATGCATAGCAACTTAGGTTCATTCCTTTATTGGTTTCCAGGTCCTTATCATGCTCTTGAATACTTGCTTGATTGCATCCTAGGAGATCCTTATTCTTTGATCCTCCCTTTTTTTTTCTCAGGGTTTATTGCATCCTTAGGTTAAGTGCTCTATGAGGGGGAAACTCTTTAAAGTAAGCTTTCAGCCAACACTCCCGAACCAGTTGGTTCAAGGTGCTAGGTGTTGAAACACCCCTAAGGACTTACTCTCTCAAGTCTCTCTCCCCCATACATGCACACCACAGGCACATGATTTGTTATTTTTCTTTCTTTGAGGCCTTGGTGTCCAGCACCTCTTTGGGTTACTAAATGTTCTATAGCAAAAGTTTCTCTTGATAGTGGACTTTCAGCTGATAATCTCGGGTTAGTTAACCCAAGTTACCAAGTGATAAGGCACCCCTGAGAGCTTAGTCATCCAAGCATATCTTTTGCACAGGAGCACCACAGACATATGCCTCAGTATTCAAACCCTTGGTGCCTAGCCTTATTTCTTATTATTTTTCTTTCTTTTTCAAACTCTTATTGTTCTTTCTCTTTTTCTTATTAGGATCTTGTTGTTTGGCTAATCTCATAGGATGTGTTTCAAGTATGTAATTCAATACACATGAGTGCCCTCATACCTTATAGGTGATCCAAATTAGCTAATCTATTACCACCCACAAATTTTGAGGACTTACTTCACCATATGAACCCTACTCTAGTTTCTTTCATAACATTCTCTTTCATTAAATTCAAAGGGCAAGCATACAAGTAAGTAGGATGAAAATGAAAACAGGTAACTTGGACCAGCATACATGTGACAGAAGCAAAGAAAAAAAAAACATTAAATTCTAATGACTTAAACTAAAGAGTAACTATTAATCAGGGGCACATTCAGACTTCCAAGTTGAGCATTTCCAAGCATATGGAATCAAGTAACAATACAACCTTTTGGTGGTAACTTCTAGCTATCTCTTTGTTGTCATCATCCATAGCTTTTGCATCTTTCTTTGCCTCCTTGGATGATGGTGCACTATTTTTCCAGAAGATTGATTGAATTCCTGCAAAGTTATTGGAAGTTGCTTGTTCCCAAAGCACTTGAGAAATAGTTAGCATCCATGTATGCTTGTGAATTTCTGAACTTAATTTGGTGTGTGAACACCAAACTTAGTTCCTTGCCTAATGTAACAGATTGAATACATGCAGAGAACCTCATGTGCTTTTATTAATAAAACGACTATGAACTAGAAACTAAACTATTGTTAAGTGGTTTCCCTGATTGGTTGGGGCTAGCAACTTGCCATTGAAGAGGTGTAGTGTGATTCTAACTGAAATCTTTGGTGGAACACCAAACTTAGAATTACACATTCACTCTTGGATTGTTTTGGTGTGCAACACCAAACTTAGCTCCTCACAATACAGGGAAAACTACTTGTAACTTTTATTGAAATGATCATGAAAAGGAAACTACCTTAGGTTGGGTTGCCTCCCAACGAAGCGCTCTTTTAGAGTCGCTAGCTCGACGATTTCTCCATTAGTTGAGATGATACTTCATTTTGGGGTTTTCCCTATGTTGTCCATGTAGTGTTTGAGCCTTTGTCCGTTCACAGTGAAAGTCCTCTTTGAACTTTCCTCCATGATTTCTATGTGTCCATATGGCGAGACCTTTGTAACAAGAAAGGGTCCTGACCACCTTGATTTGAGTTTTCCAGGGAAAAGTCTCAATTTGGAATTGTAGAGGAGCACTTGTTGTCCTTTTTCGAAGCTCCTGGGTGTCAGATTGAGGTCGTGTCTTCTCTTCGCCTTTACTTTATAGATCTTGGCATTTTCATAGGCTTGAGATCTAAACTCCTCCATTTCCTACAGCTGCAAGACCCTTTTTTCACCAGCAGCAATGCTATCAAAATTTAGTAGCTTGAGAGCCCAGAGGGCTTTGTGTTCCAGCTCCAATGGTAAATGACAGGCCTTTCCATACACCAGTTGATATGGGGACATCCCGATTGGTGTTTTGAATGCCGTTCTGTATGCCCAAAGAGCATCATCCAGCTTCTTCGACCAGTCCTTTCTTGATGCTCCTACAGTCTTAATGACATCTATGACTTCTTCAATGGTCTTCTTCTTGTTCAGAGATCCCCAGATGAGTGGTCTACTGCCTTCTTTGATTTATAAGAAAGACCCTCATAGAAAATATGTAACTGCACCCATTCATTGAACATGTCTGGTGGGCACCTTCTTGTCAAGTCTTTAAACCTCTCCCATGCTTCATAGAGAGTTTCATCATCTTGTTTCCTGAAGGTTTGTACTTCAGCTCTCAACCTGTTAATTCTCTGAGGAGGATAGAATCTCGCCAAGAATTTGTTCACCACATCTTCCCAGCTTGTTAAACTCTCCTTCGGAAAAGATTCCAGCCATTTAGATGCTTTGTCCTTGAGTAAAAAGGGGAACAAAAGCAATCTATAGGTGTCAGGATGAACACCATTAGACTTCACAGTATCACATATCCTTAGGAAGGTGGTGAGATGTTGATTGGGGTCTTCTTGGATACTTCCTCCGAATGAACAGTTGTTCTGAACAAGGGTGATGAGATGTAGCTTTAGTTCAAAGTTATTGGCATGTATGGTTGGCTTTTGGATGCTACTTCCGCAATTTCCTGGGTTTGGATTGATGTAAGAGCCCAGAACTCTTCTCTCTTACCCAGCGTGATTTGCTGGTCCTTCTCTGGCATGGTTGTGAGCCTCTTCTTCATGGTAGTTCTCCATATTCTCCTCCATGTTTGGTTCAAAATACTCCTCCTCTTCCTCAGCACCAATGATTCTCTTTCCTCTTGCTTCCCTCCTTAATCTAAGGAAGGTCCTCTCAGGTTCAGAATCAAAGGAAGTTGAAGCCCCGCTTCTTCTACCTATCATACAACCAACAGAGCAAAAATTAGGAAAGAGAATTAATGGAGAAGTTACTCCTATTAGGGGTGTTGTTAGTGTGAGTGATGCAATATATCAAACAGTTAGTGGATTAGTGAACTGAATTGTAAAAAAATTAAAGATAACACCACAAACGGGTAAGGGGAAAAGGGAAGAAAATAACTAAAACTGAAAGTAAATTACTCAAATGAAATTAAATCAAACAAAGAAAAATTCTCAATCTAGTTATCCACCAATTTAATCATTGTTGATACAAAATCAATCCCCGGCAATGGCGTCATAAACTTGATGCACGGAAACTTGTCTCCCAACAAATTTCCCTCGGCAAGTATACCGAATTGTCATCAAGTAAAAACTCACAATAGAGTGAGGTCAAATCCCACAGGGATTGATTGGTCAAGCAACTTTAATCAGAGGAATATTCTAGTTGAGCTAAGCAGAAATTTAGTTGAGGTTTGCAGAAACGTAAATGGCGGAAAAGTAAATAACAGAAAATAAAATGCTAGAAATAAAGAGCAGAATGTAAATGGCAGAAAATAAATTGCAGAATCTTAAATGGGGAATTGGGAGGATGAACATAAAAGTAGATGGCAGAAAATAAAGAGAATGGGTAAGATCAGAAATGGGGGATTCATTGGGCTCAGGAGATGTTGTATTCTCCAGATCAAGTTCATTCTCATCTCTTCCTCAATCAATGCATTCATTGATCTCCTTGGCAATCTTAAGTGATTGGATTCTAATTTCTTGGTAATTCAATCTCTCAAATCTTGATCAATAGCCAATTCCTTGGTCTTATTGCTCATGAGAAGAGATGAAGTATGGTCACTGATTATACCACATGTATTCCCAAATCAAAGTGTTGGTAGGATTATATATCACTATATCCATCCAAACCCCAATTTGGTCCAACATGAGAAAGCATTTCTAGCATGATCTCTTCATTCCTCTTCCAAGGTTCCGAAGAGATCCAAGTATGAATAGCTTCTTTTCCAAGACAACTACCCAATTGGATGAAGATTGAAAGCCTTCTAGTAAAATCAAGAGAAAAGAAAGAAGAAGAATAATGAAAACTATTATTGATCCATCAAATTACAACAGAGCTCCCTAACCCAATGAAAAGGGGTTTAGTTGTTCATAGCTCTGGAAATGGAAGAAGATACAGAAGAATGCATTGTCAAATTAACTAGAAATTACAGAGAAAGTAAAATATACAGAGTGTAGCTCTCCAAAATGCCAAAAGCTCCTTTACTAGTTCAAAACTACTCCTATATATGCTACTCTTCTGATCTTCTAGTTGGCTTTTCAAGTCTTGGATATGGGCCTTCGATCTTGAGTTGAAGCAGTTACAATCTTCAGTGGGCTCAGCTTTGCTTGTAGAAAAAGTGTGAGTTAGGCATGGACGTTAGTTAGGACGTTAGTGGTGTTAACGTTAAGTGAAAATATGGGTTCGAGAACGTTAGTGACGATCACCTTTTTCACTAACGTTCCAAACCAAAATGATCCACGTTAACTTCAACGTTAGTGGCACTAACGTGACCACTAACGTTGCCTCTTGGTCCTTTGCAAACGTTATTGGCATTCACCTTTTCCAATAACGTTGCTAATTGCCTCTTTTCCCCACGTTAGAGTTTATGTTAGTATAACTAACGTGACCCTTAACGTGGGCATGCCTAAGCTTCGAGAGCGTTAGTGACACTTACCTTTGTCACTAACGCTCCAAACGCCCCTCCTTCCCACGTTAGAGTTCACGTTAATTAGATTAACGTGGCCACTAACGTGGTGGCAATTGCCATCTCTAACGTTAGTGACAAAGGTGAGTGTCACTAACATTGGCAATTTCTTCCTCCTCGCACGTTAGAGTTCACGTTAATTGAATTAACGTGACTCTTAACGTGGCTAAGTGTGCCATTTTGGGGCGTTAGTGGCATTCACTTTTACCACTAACGTTGGAGCTCCATTTTTCCTCCACGTTAGCTACCACGTTAACGTGGCAACTAACATGGGCTATGATGGCTTCGAAGGCGTTATTGGCAATCACTTTTCTCATTAACGCTACAAGCTTATGCCCATTCCACGTTAGTTAGATTAACGTGGCTACTAACGTGGCTCTTCCTTGCTTCCTTTGTCCTGAAATCAAGCAAATAAAGTGCATCAAAGCTCTATTCCAAGTCATGAGATTATGCATTATCCAATTTGTCATTCAATTCATGCATAATTCTCATGAAATCATGTAAAGTTAACCATGTTTGCTTGAATCAAGATGTAAGTGTATTTCTACCCAAAACTTGCTTATTTACTAAGAAAATGCATGAAACTACCCTAAAATAGTAAAGAAAAGGTCAGTGAAACTGGCCAAAATACCCTGGCATCTATAAATAACTGGGAGCCTGTGAAGAAAAGATAACAAAACAATAATTGTATCACTCACAAAGCGTTAAAGATAAAAGCGTTTGTGTATATATATATTCAGAATAGATACATAACTAGTACTAGTCTCGACCTACGAAGGAAAGTCCGACTATACAATATTACAACCCAAATACACCAAAATACATCCTGTTTCCCCATAATCAAAACCTCTAAGAGGGATATACAAATACATATTCAAAAGTGGAGAATAAACATCTAAGTACAAAATGAAATCCCAAAACACAAGTATTCGCTTTCACCAAAAGAAGTCCTGCACATTCAACGAGGTGTATCACATCCTGTTATCTGAAAAATCAACAATTTTCATAACGAGTGAGAACTCAAAGGTTTCCAGTAGGGTAATAGTTCCAAATAGAGACTATGTAAGACTACATGAACTCGCTAGGTAATCAAAGGCACAAGGTTCAAGTCTAGGGTTCTATTAATCTCAACAGGGTTATATGCTAAGTCTCAGCCCTCATTCATTATCTCTATCCTCAATCTTTTCCAACACATAGCGATCATTACTCTCAATAATCCATTTTTTCATTTAGTATCTAATTTATTATTCAGTAGTATCAAATACAATTACTACAATTCAAACATAATCAATAGACAAGTATAACAAGTAATACAATAGGAATTAACAGAATATTCATATAGACAAATCAAACACAATATGCACAATCAAACAATAGCAAATTGATGCACATGATACATGCATGTCCTACTAGCCATGAGCTCACGTGCCGGTTAAACTGCTAGAACCCGACACATTTGGTAGCTAACTCGGACATTGTCTCTTGGTTGCATATCCTGAGGAAGAAAATATATGGGCTTATCACAAGCCGGCCTCAGAGAAAAAATGTCCTGTCACTTGTCTTAGAGGGAGAGTCCCCTATCACCTTGCAACAAGAGAGAACGTGGGCAAAACAACCCACCACATTCCCAAAAATGAGCATTCCAAGCTTATCACAAGCTGGTCTCAAAGGGAGAATGCCCTATCGCTTATCTCAAAGGGAGAGTGCTCTCTGGGCAAAACAACCCACCACATCCCCAAAAAGGAGCATTCTAAGCTTATCACAAGTTGGTCTCAAAGGGAGAGTGCCCTGTCACTTGTCTCAGGGGGAGAGTATCTTGTCACTTTCTCATTGGGGGTATCATTCTGTCTCAGAGGGAGAGTGTACTATTACCTTTCCCACGTCACACTGCAACCACGAGCAAGTGGGATGAGACCTTCGTCCTTGCCGGGTGCAGGTACCAAACCAAATACACAAGCGGGATGAAAACCATGAACTTGCCACGCAAGCAGCACAAACCACTGACCTTGCTAATCCAGCCATTCAGGCCACAATCAGTCAACATCAAAGCCTTTAACCAATTTCACAAGTTATTATATTTATTAACCACAATCCTTTATCAATTTATCAAACTTAGATTCATTAATCTTAATACTTTATCAAGTAATTAATTTTGTTTTTTTGTGAGCGAGATAATACCACCATTCTCACTGTGGGTGGGACATGGCCACCATCCCCGCTTAACCCAGAGCAAGTGGGATGGAGCTATGATCCTTGCATCTTACCTAGGTGCTTCAAATCCTAACTTAGAGCAAGTGGAGATAAACCACAACCTTTGCAACTTACCCAGGTGCCTCAAATCCTAACCTGGAGCAAGTGGGACAAACTACAATCCTTTGCATCTTATCCAGGTAGGTGTTTAAAATCTTAACCTGCAACAAGTGGGATAAACCACAATCCTTGTATTTTACCCAGGTAATTAATTAATAATTATTAACTTTAATCAATTTTACAACTTATTAGATTCATTAGCAATTTATTCATTAACGATAAACCTCATTATTTCGTGAGCGGAGTGAAACCAACGTCTTCACCGCGAGCGGGACAAAGCCACCATTCTCGCAACATTTCATCCGGTTAACTAAGTGTTTATCCGGGAATATTTCAATTTAATTTGTCATATCACTCCCCAGTGTATTCAAGGCTTAATTATTAGTTATTCAACTCCATACGAAGGTTAAAGGGGCTTACAACTTCGTGCGTATGCACGAGTTGGAATACTCGTTCTGAGTGGTGCGCACGCACAGCCCTGTGCGTGCGCACACATGCCAAAATTCGGGTTTTTCTGCATAATCTCATAATTCAATTTTTATTCCAGTTTTCAAATATTCATAACTTTCTCTATCAAATTTTATTTTCTTCCATTGTTGGACGATTTTAAATTTCTTTTCACTAACTTTAATTCAAGATAAATTTCATGTGATTTCAAGTTTCGAACACCATGTTATGACCCGTCAAATTTCGTCAAAAATATGCTTTTACCGAAAGTTTACTTAAGTGTCAATTTCTCAAATTCTCTTTTTATTTCCCTTCAAAACCACCCCAAGCAATTCCTAGGCATCCTCAACACTCAATTAAACAATTCTCAATCACTTTCTACCCATTCAAGACCTAATAAACCAAATTCCTCATTATTAATATCAATCAACAACACCCAATTCAATTTCACAATCCATCATACATATGCATGCACAATCATTATCACATATAATTCAATCTTTCAATACCTCAATTGAGGTTCATACTTACCAAAATGGGGATACCTTACCCAATCACGGCCTCCAGCCTAAATTCTCATATCATAGCCTTTCAGGCAATCAACCACAATTTTTATATCTAATTTCATTCATATATATACATTAATGGCTCATCAATACTTCATTTCACACAATCATGGCAATTCACATCATTTCATACAAGCATTCACACTAATCAATTACCATCAACAACAACCCATCATCCAACACTATCTTAAAGGTAATTAACATAGTTTTTCACATAATCTTACACAATGTCTACCCGAAACTAAAATTTGTATCTTAATGACGGTGGTTTCCTAACCTTCAAATTTTCTCTCTGCTCAAACCCGAGCTTTAAGTCGCACAATTGAGCATCAACAGAATCTCCTCTAAGTTCCCACCATTCAAGTTAAACTCCCAATTTGTACCAAATTAACCCAAGCATACAAGCCACCCCATTTCATCTAATTTCATCAAAATCTCAATTATTTACACTAGGGTTTTGTATGTAATTTAGGGAAAATCAAAGAGAAAGAGTTTTTTTACCTTGTACCATGTGTTCGTGGGTCACAATTCTACTAGAACTCAAGGTTAAGTCTCTCCTAAACATCAAAATTACAAATCTCTCAACATCTCAAATCCAAAATAAAAAATCAGAAGAAAAACTAAAAATAGGACAAGAATTTCAAAATTTTTTACCATAATGATTAGATAAAATTGAAGAGGGAGTCGTGACGAACTCGTAGCCGCAAACAGGTCGTCTCGGAGCTATGGTTTGAAAGTTATGTAGATTTAAGTGTGATGGGTAAATAATATTTTAGGACTCTAACTCTCCTTCTCTTCTCTCCATCCGTGGCTCTCTCACTCTCAATGAAGGGGGATAGCTGAATTGTATAAAGTGAGGGAGGTTTTAAGCCTTGGGCTTGGGCTTTAGGGCCAAGTGAAGGCCTAATACAATTTTTAGCCTATTTGGCCCCACCCGAGGCCAAAACCTTTAAGATAAGTGTTTGGATTTATGTTCTAAATGTTTTTCTTGTCATTTTTACAGTTTTAGTTTTCTTAATCACAGTACCAGACAGACTTGCAGCTAATGAAATGCTGGTATGCATTTTTTTGCAATTAATTATATTTTTGTACTCAATTTTATTTTCTAAGTTAAATTTTTACCGGTAAATTCTCAAATTATAAATTTTTTATTTTCTAACCCTTTTTGCTCTCATTTAATTTATTTATTAATTATTAATTAATTATTTATCATTTATCTTAATTTTACATCTTACCCACCTTAATAAAAAAATTTTCCTCAAAATTTCGATCACTAAAAGAAAATAGGCGAGAGCAACGCTTCTTTACCTCCATTTCCCATTCCTTGATCCTCTGTCAACCCTTGAAACAATCTTATATCCCAAAACTCTTCTTTCACATCATAACAGCCCTAAAGCCATCAAAATCACCGCACTTCTATTGCGCCACTCTAATCGTTTGCCATTAAGAACATGACTATTCACCCACATCAATAAAAAATCTCCTTGAGTTTTGCCAGTCCTAATGGCAACATTCTAGGCAACACAATTAAGTTTGGTCCTACGTTTGATACTAAGTTTGACACTTTCAGTCCTAAATTCTCATCTCCTTCATAAGATACAAATAAATACGGTGTTATAGTATCATACAATGCAATTAGAATTCGGTTACCAGTTTCACAATTACCTCAGATCAAAGAATCAGATCCAGCTGCAACCCGGTTCTTCTTGTGTGGACAATTTCAGGACACATGCCCTGGCACTCCGCAATTGTAACATAAGCCTGAACTAAAAAGGCACAGCCTATTCGGGTGATTGCTTCTGCATCTCTGACATCTCAAGTCATTTGAAGCAGCCATTGTCTGTTTTTCTTTACCATTTCCCTGGTGCTCGTCATTCTTTCCTTAATTGTTCCGATCTTGGGGGTGGGGGGTTGTTGTGCGTATCCACTTTTCTTGAATTCTTAACACCTCGGTGCGTGATGAATAGATGTTTGCTAGTAAAGAATTTCACAAAAGTAATCACGTTGCAAGTGTAGTTTCTAAACCAACAAAGAATCCTTTCATACAAAAACTTGGTTGTCACTAAAGCAAACCCAATAAAAATAATAACCGAAGTATTTAAACTTCGGATCATCTCTTAAGGAATTATAGGGAGGTGTAGTTATTATTGGTTATGGAAAAGTATATATTTTTTTTTGGGTTTTTGAAAGGTTGAACAAGGAATGTAAATGATAAGAAAATAAATGAACAATTAAGAAAACTCTTAGCAAGGTATGAGAACTAAATGTCCTATCCTAGTTATCCTTATCAATTGTGATGAGAATTACCCATTGCTCCCACTTAGTTAACCTCTAACTATGAAGGAAAGTCAAGTGGACTAATCAATTTGATTCCTCAAGTCCTAGTCAACTCCTAAGAAAAGACTAGCTTTAGACGGATCCAAATCAACTAACAACGTTCAATTAACAATCAACAAAGAAGTTTGATAACTCAAGAGTCTCTAATTACTCAACCAAAGCCAAGAACATAAAAATCTAACTTAAAACCCTCTCAAGTATTTTATCAAACACTTGGAAGACATAACATAAGAACATAGAAAAGTAATAGGGAATGTAAAATCTAAAACGAACAATTGCAAGCATCAATAATAACAATTAAAGCAAGAAGTAATAAATCTTAAATACATCAAATTGCATTAAATGGAAAAATCAAATCTAACATGAAAATTTCATAAATTCAATTGGAAAGCTAAATAAACTAGAATGCTAAGACAATTAAAAGTAGAAGAGAAACTAAATTAAAGGAACATTGAATCTGGAATTGAAAAGAAATAAACCTAAAACTAAGAGAAATCCTAAAACCTAGAGAGAGGAGAGAGCCTCTCTCTCTCTAGAAACTACATTTAAAACCTAAATTGTGAATAATGAGAAGTGTATGAATTAATGGATGGATCCTCCCACTCTATAGCCTCTAATCTATGTTTTCTGGGCCAAAAACTGGGTCAAAAGCAGCCCAGAAATTACCCCCAGTGTTTTCTGATACGTCAAGCACGTGGCTCTATCACGCGTACGTGTGGATTGAACTTTCACCAGGTCACGCGTACGAGTGATCCACGCATGCGTGTTGCCTAACAGCATGGCAACTATGGCAAATTATATATCATTTCACAGCCCCGGATGTTAGCTTTCCAACGCAACTGAAACTGCCTCATTTGGACCTTTGTAGCTCAGGTTATGATCGATTTAGTACGAAGAGGTCAGGCTTGACAGCAAAGCAATTCTTTCAATTTCTTGGATTCCTTCCACTTTTGCATGCTTCTTTTCCATCCTCTAAGCCATTCCTACCCTATAAACCCTAAAATCACTTAACACACACATCAAGGCATCGAATGGTAATAAGAGAGGATTAAACATAGTAAGTTTAAGGCCAAAAAAGCATATTTTCAATCATAGCACAGAATTAGGAAAGAAAATGTAAAACATGTGAATTATATGAATAAGTGTGAGTTTAGTGGATAAAATCTACCCAATTAAGTACAAAATGTACCCCGAAATAGTGGTGCATCAGTGCGAAATCTCTATCTTGACCCTTTTTATAGAACTCTCTACAGTCGTTTCTTGCCTCCAAACTCTTCCTTAAACATCCTTCCACTACTCTGCTTTTGTTCACCAACTCAGAAAAGACTCAGATCTCCATAGGTATAATGGCATTCATGATATCACTCTGAAGTTTACCCTCGTACTTAATGCACTTCCACTCCTCATATTACCCTCCAGAGCACCTTGAAAATCTTTCAAAAATTAACATAGCTCCTTAAAATTGTTAGTGTACTCAGCCACAGTCATGGAACCTTTCTTCAGCTGCATCAGTTCCAACTCCTTTGCCACCCTAATCGAATTTGGGAAGTACTTCTTATAGAATTCAACTTGAAAGTGATAAGAATTTATCGGCAAGTGTACCAAATCGCATCAAGTAATACGACGGTGAGTGGGTTATCATTCCCGGGAGGATTAAGAAATTAAGCAAGTAATGATCAATTGAGTACTGTAGTTAGATAACTCAAATTTGGATGATGATTGATCAAGAAAGTAAACTTAAATTTAAATGACTTGGCAGAGAAGTAACAGAAAGTAATAAATAGCTTGAATATAAATGGCGTGTGATGTAAATGATAGAATTTAAAGTAATCAAAGGCAATAAAGAACATAAACAAAGAATTTAATGACGGATCAATAATGTAAATGAACAAGAATTGAATTAACTGGAAATATAAATGCAATAAGAATAGAGATCATAAAGGAATTATGAATTGAACGATGAATTAAGTGCAAGCAATAATGAACAAATAAGAGAATAAGATGAGAAAGAATGTTAAGGATTGGAGATATGAAATCCTTCGGATCAATGAATTTCATCTCTATCTCAATCATGCATTATAGATCTCAGGCAATCTTAGGTTATTGAATCCCAATTCCTTGGTAATTTCAATTTCTCTTAACCTAATCAATCACCAATTCCTTGATCAATTGTTCAAGAGAAGAGATGAAGTATATTATCTGATTTGAGCCACACAATTCTCAAGATCTAGATGAGATTTGATTCAGTGTCACTTATCAAATTCAAATCTAAGATTATAAGAATTGAGAGAAAGAGTTTTTAAGATTTGATTTCTTTGATTTATTCTTCCAAGTAATCATGAAATTCAATTTAGATCCAAACTATCTTTCGATAGATTTGTATCTTTTGTGATAAAGAACAAAAACTCTTCTTAGAGAAGCATTGAATTGAAACAGAGAAGAAGAACAATCAATCTATTAGAAGTGGTAGAGCTCCTTTCCTTAACAAAGAAGGATTTAACTCATAGCTTAGACAATTCTTCAATGCAATTGAAAAGTGAGAGAAGACGAAAGTGAACTAATGAAAATGAAAAGTGATGGATACCCTTAACAAAGAAATAATTGGGGCTTTTATACTCTAGTCTAACTATCCTAAATTCAAAATCAAAAATGAAATTCAATTTAAAAATAGATCCAACTTCCTAACTAGCTCCACTCTTGATATTCCTTGCTTCAATTGGATCTTGAGCCTTGTGAATTGTTTGTGTGCTTGATTGATTGGGCTTGATGAGCATTAGATGTAGCAAATCATATGTCACTTTTAGCATCAATATGTAGCATGCCATAAGCTTAATTATGAACCACAATGAAGCTCAAAACTATGGTCCAAAAAAGTATGGCTTAAGTTGGAATATGAGGCTTCATACATGGCTTAGAGGACATCAATTCAAGCCTTGTTGGACCATATATCTACAAAGGCATCTCCCAAGGGCAACACTTCTCATTTTGGTTCCTTTTGGCATTGGAAATGCCACCTCCATCCAAGAAGGGTGAGAATTTTTTATGTCCCTGGAGGTGAGTTCCATTGGCGTTGGAGACACCATTCTAAAAAAGAAGCAGTGGTATTTGAGAGACCAAAATTTGGAAGAGGAAATGGGCATTGGAGACGCCATACTCTTGAGGGGGAAATTGGCGTTGGAGATGCCACCATCTTGAAGAAGGAATGGCATTGGAGATGCCACAATTTTGATGAGGGAGAGGGTGTTGGAGACGCCAGCATTTTGATGAGGAAGAGGGCATTGGAGATGCTAGAATGAGGCTCCCTGGGGTGTGTTGAACATTGGCATTGGAGGTGCCATTTTCACCTTCAATTGGAGGCCTTGGAGTGTGCTAAATGTGGCATTGGAGACTCCACTTCTTTAGGAATTGGAGGTGCCGTTTTCAACTTCAATTGGAGTCCTTGGAGTGTGCTAAATGTGGTGTTGGAGACTCCATTCTTAAGGGCGTTGAAGACGCCACTTATTGCACCAAAATGAAGGTCTTGGAAGCTAGCAATCCTTGGCATTGGAGACTCCAATCAAGTGGAGTTGGAGACGCCATAATTGACTTGAAATGTACTTCATATTGCTTGCACCAATTGCCTAGCTTATCTTTGGCCAATCTCCATTTCTTCTTCCTCTAATATGTTACTCTAGAAGTGTTACTGCCTTTGTTGCTTCTTTTTCCATCAATTTCCTACAAGAATTCATAAACTCAAGGCAATCAAAGTAGTATTCAATTAAAGTACTAAACACTTCATAATTGAGCATAGTTCATTGACTTTCTATATGAAACAAATAATCAAAACAACTCATGATACACATGCATAAGGAAGTCATCCTAAGTGATCACAACATCGCCTTGCTATAGTAAACAACGAGCTCCCTGCCACCAGAATTGAGCTTCTCCTTCTACCCAATATGTGGTAAACTCCACATACTAGTCCTCTAGCACATGATGAGTTTGTAGAGTTCTCTCCATAGCTTGGAACCAGTTATCCGCCTCTAAGTAGGGTTAGTCATACCCCTAAAGGTAGGAGGATTTACCTTCAAAAAGGCGGCCAAAGTAATAGGCCCTCCGTTAGGTCCATTAGCTCCATTTTCTTTGCCATTTCCATTCCCAGCCTGCTATCCCAGTATTTCAACAGTAGCCTGCGTGACAGCAGCCATGTTCTCCAAAGAAGCCATGAAGTTAACGAGACCATTCGCCAGTCCGGGTCCCTCATTACCTCTCCGTTCTCGCCCTCTACCAAGTCTACATCCACGAGATGACATTTGGGTCCTGTTCACATCAAATAATTGATATCAAGGTGACCAGTCTCAATATCTCAATTCAAATGCTTGAAAGTCCCAAAAGCATGCTCATGAACAATTATGCTATATTTATCAAGTAGATATCCTAAATAGCATATAAACACAACTCAGAGTATGCTCAGAAGTATAGTCAGTCCATTCCTCAAGCTCTACGGGAACAAACTGCTCTGATAGCATAATGTAACACCCTACCACACAAAGCCTCATGATATATTTGTCAATCATAGGTGGTGAAGCATTATGATGCCTAAAAACAAAATATACATACATAGTATTTGAAGAAATTAATATAACTAGGAGCCTGTGAAAAAAAGATAACAAAATAATAATCGTACTAGTCAGAATAGAAACATAAGTAGTACTAGTCTCGACCTGCGAAGGAAAGGCCGACTAGACAATATTACAACCCAAAGTACACCAAAATATGTCTTGTTTCTCCAAAATCAAAACCTCTAAGAGGGATATACAAATACATATTCAAAAGTGGAGAATAAATATGTAAGTACAAAATAAAATCCCAAAAACAAGTCTTCGCTTTTGCCAAAAGATGTCTTGCACGTTCAATGAGGTGCATCACATCCTGTTATCTGGAAAATCAACAATTTCAACAACGAGTGAGAACCCAAAGGTTTCCAGTAGGGTAATAGTTCCAAATAGAGACTATCTAAAACTACATGAACCTGCTAGGCATTTCTAGTCCCCAAACGCACAAGGTTCAAGCCTAGGGTTCTACTAATCCCAATAGGGTTATATGTTAAGTCTTAACCCTCATCCATTATCTCTATCCTCATTCCTTTCCAACACATAGCCATCGTTATTCTATTTAATCCAATTTCTTCATTCAGTATCCAATTTATTATTTAGTAGTATCAAATACAATTAATACAATTTAAACACAATTAATAGACAAGTATAGCAAGTAATACAATAAGCAATTAACAAAATATTTAGATAGGCAAATCAAACACAATATGAACACTCAAACAATAGCATATAGATACACATGATGCATGTCTGTCCTACTAGCCAAGAGCTCACATGTCGGTTAAACTGCAAGAACCTGACGCATCCGGTAGCTAACTCGGACATTGTCTCTCGATTGCGCATCACTAGGAGGAAACTATCTGGGTTACCACAAGCCGGTCTCAGAGGGAGAATGCCCTGTCACCTTCTCACTGGAGGTATCATCTATCTCAGAGGGAGAGTGCCCAGTTACCTTGCAACCAGAAAGAACGTGGGCAAAACAACCCATCATATCCCTAAAAGGAGCATTCCAAGCTTATCAAAAGCAAGTCTCAGAGAGAGAATGCCTTGTCACTTTCTCATTTAGGGTATCATTCTGTCTCAGAGGAAGAGTACCCGGTCACCTTCCCCACGTCACACCGCAACCACGAGCAAGCGGGATGAGACCTTCGTCCTTAATGGGTGCAGGTGCCAAACCAAATAGCAAGCGGGAATAAATCCACAACCTTGCCACACAAGCGGGACAAACCTCTGACCTTGCTAATCCATCCACTCAGGCCACAATCAGTCAACATCAACGTCTTTAACCAATTTCACAAGTTATTATATTTATTAACCACAATCCGTTATCAATTTATCAAACTTAGGTTCATTAATATCAATTTTTTATTAAGTAATTAATTTTATTTTCTCATAAGTGGGATAACACCACCGTCTTCACTGTGGACAGGACAATGACACCATCCCCACTTAATCTGGAGTAAGTGGGACGGAGCCATGATCCTTGCATCTTACCCAGGTGCCTCAATCTTAACCCGAAGCAAATAGAACAAATCACAATCCTTTGCATCTTACCCAGGTACCTCAAATCCTAACCTGAATTAAGTGGAATAAACCACAATCGTTTGCATCTTACCCAAGTAGGTGTTTAAAATCTTAACTTAGAGCAAGTGGGACAAACCACAATTCTTGTATCTTACCCAGGTAATTAATCAATAATTATTAACTTTAATCAATTTCATAACTTATTAGATTCATTAACCCCATTCATTCATTAACAACCAACCTCATTATTCCGTGAGCTGGGTGAAACTACCGTCCTTACCGCGGGCGGGACAAAGCCACCATCCCTATAATATTTCATCTGGTTAACTAAGTGTTTATTCAGGAATAGTTCAATTCAATTTTTAATATCACTCCCTAGTGTATTCAAGGCTTAATTATCAGTTATTCAACTCCATGCAGATTTTAAAGGGGATTACAACCTCGTCCGAAAAGCAAAACAGTCAAAAACAGAGTTTTTGATAAAAACAGGGTTCGTGCATACGCATCACGTGTGCTTACGCACAAGTGTGCAAAGTTCTCTTGGTGTGCATATACACAACCTCGTGCATATACATGAGTTGGAACACTCGTACTGAGTGGTGTCTAGGCACAGCCCTGTGCGTGCGCACACAGGCCAAAATTCTGGTTTTTCTGCATAATCTCATAATTCAATTTTTATACCAGTTTTCAAATGTGCATAAATTTCTTCATAAAATTCCATTTTCCTCCATTGTTAGACGATTTTAAAGTTCTTTTTCACTATCTTTAATTCAAGATAAATTTCATATAATTTCAAGCTTTGAGTGCCAAGTTATGACATGTCGAAGTTGGTCAAAAATCTATTTTTACCAAAAGTTCCTTTAAGTGTCAATTTCTCAAATTCTCTCTTTTCATTTCCCCTCAAAACCACCCCAAGCCATTCCTAGGCATCCTCAACACTCAATTAACAATTCTCAATCACTTTCTACCCATTCAAAGCCTAATCAACTAAATTCCTCATTATTAATATCAATCAACAACACCCAATTTAATTTCACAATCCATCACACATATGTATCACAATCATTACCACTTACAATTCAATCTTTCAATACTTCAATTGAGGTTCATACTTATCAAAATGGGGATACCTCGCCCAATCATGGCCCCGAACCCAAATTCTCATATCATAGCTTTTCATAGGCAATTTTTATATCCAATTTCATTCATATATATACATTTATGGCCCATCCATACTTCATTTCACATAATCATGGCAATTGACATCATTTCATACAAGCATTCAGACTAATCTATTACCATCAACAACAACTCATCATCCGACACTATCTTAAAGGTAATTAACCTAGATTTTCACATAATCTTATTGGTGCAAGCCAAACGTCAGTTTAGAATTTCTCAAAAAGAATTGCTTCATCAGTAGTATAGTTCCAAACAATAAATAACCTAAATCAGAGTTTAATTTATTTGTCACGAATGTAAACCAATAAAAACCAAGAGCATTTGATCTCGGGTCATCTATCAAAGAAATTGCTGTGAGGTCGGTTATGAGAATAAGGGGGTTGAAGAACAGGGACAAGAAAATAAATTGTAAGAAAGTAAAGATAACAAAATAAATGCTAAGACACTCCTGGCACGGATTGAGAATCAAAGCTTCCTAACCAAGTCATTGACCACAAACATGGCAATTACCTAGAGTTCAACTCATTTTGTTATCCTCAACATTAGGAGAAAGTCAAATAGGCATAGTCAGTCTTAATCCATAGGTTTTACTCGTCAATGAAAACAAGAACAACTAATAACCCTAAATCACCAATCAATATTGAACATCAACGACTCTCGGGTCACTAACCATGACATGACAATTACAAGAGCAAACCCAATTAGTCAACTTCTAATGGTGAGATAAGTCAACTGGGCTTAATCAATTTCAATTCATACGTCTTACTCGTTAATGGAAATGAGATTAATTAAAATCTTTAAATTATCAATCAATTCAGACCTTAGTGATTCAAGATCACCTCAACTACTTAATTCCAAGCCAAGAGTGTAAAAGTCTATCCTAAAACTAAGAGAAACATTTTCATAAATACTTGGAAGACATAAAAGTAAAACATGGTAAAATTGCAATAATAATAAAATCTAAAACTACTAAATGCACGAAAGCAATAGCAACAATAAGCATGAAAATATAAATTGTATTAAAGAAAATAAAAATTCAACAAGAGTTCATGAACATGAAAGTAACAAAATAGAGAAATCAACAAAACTAAGAAAATTAAGACACTAGAATAAGAAACTATAAGGAGAATTAAACTAGAACAAGAATTAAAACCTAAACTAAAGAAAAAACTAAATCTAAAATCCTAATTTCTAGAGAGAAGAGAGAGCTTCTCTTTCTAAAATTATAACCTAAAAATGGCATAAAACTATACTGATTGCTCCCCCCTTGATTCTCTTTGAGTTTGGCTTGAAATACTTCAGAAATGAGTTAGAATTGGGCTCAAAAACACCCTAAAATCGCCAGTCATGTGTTCTCTTAAGTGAACCACGTGCCGTCAGTCATGCGTACATATAAGGCATGCGTACGTGCAAGTTGGGCAAAATTCAAGTTATGCGTATGCATGAGGTATGAATTCGCATGACCATGAAATGCTCCATAACTTTATTTCTTCGTGAATTCTCCACTTTGCATGCTTTTTCCTTACTTCTTCAATCCAATCTTTGCCTTCTTAATCTGAAATCACTTAACAAACACATCAGTACATCGAATGAAATAATAGTGAATTAAATTTATCAATTTAAAGTCCTGAAAAATATGTTTTTAATCATTAAGCACAATTAGGAAAAATTCACAAAACCATAATATTTCAATGAATAAATAACAAGATAAGTTGATAAAATTCACTCATTTCAATCCAAAATTTACCATAAAATTGTGGTTAATCAATCTCTCCATACTTAAACAATAGCATGTCCTCATCTAACAATCAACAATTATTCAATGTATATGTACAAGTATCATGAGGACTTTTCCAAAAGTTGTAACGGGGTTAGGGTAAAAGTAAGGATGCATATCGTCAAGTAAGCTTGAAATTTGAATTTTTGATTAACTTAAACTCTCACCTAATCATATAACAACCTATTCAACTCTAATGTGAAACCTAGCTACCCATTATTCATTTTTTCTTCCACACACTCATGCATTCTTTTCAATCATAACACATATGCATTGTTATTATTACCTTTCATTGGGGCATTTTTGTCCCCTTTTTATTCTTTTTCTTTCTTTTCTTCTTTTTTTAAGTGAAATATATACCCAATTATCAATGCATATGGTTTACACAATTAATACATGAGTATGTACCCAATTTCTAAGATTTTCAATAAAAATACAAAACACACTTTCATCAACCAATGTTCCCAAATTTTTTTACACTTAAATATTACACATTCTTACTAGTCTAAGCTAATCAAAAATCTAAATGAAGGACATTTATTATTTTTCACTTAAGCCTAGTAATGTGATGAAATTAAGAACAACAGGGAATTAATAAGGCTCAAAGTTGACTAACAAAAGTATATGAAAGGGTAAACCTATATGGGTAAGTGAGCTACAATGAAATAACAGCCTCAATCACATAAATGTATTTATACACTAAATAATAGACATAAATAATCAAACAAATTAAAGATTACAATCATAGAAAGAGAATAACACACAAGAATAAAAATAGTGGTTAATATGTTGTAACCACACATTAAGGTTCAAAAACTTACAAGGTTGCGTGTTCTAGCTCTAAAACTATATTCCACAATATAGTTCAAGAAAGTTCAATGAAAAATATTAACTCAAATCAATTGAGATTTCCTATGAAGAATATTTTTCTTAAAAATTTTCATTATTTGACTAAGCTTATTCTACACACACACACACACACATACATATAATGTGATTGGATGAAAATTTATCAAAATGCCTAAGTTCATTTCCTATTCTCAATTAAACCAAATCGTCAAATGTATATAGAAGACTAAACTAGCTGCAATTATCACATTATCCAATCACAACTAACAATTAAAGACTAAAGGCATATATACAAGCTAAAATAAAAGCACAGCAAACTATAAAGATACTAGTTATGTAGAAGGAGTGGAAGGAGTCATCGTCATCTCCACCTTCAGTCGGTGGAACCTGCTCCTCCTCTTCGCTACGCTGAGAGAATATCCAACTCCTCTATCCTCTCGTCCCAAACTACGTTCTGTCTCTTAATGTTCTCATATCATCATGAGGAACGGCGCTCCAAACGAGCTATGTCCTTAATGAGCTGGTGGACCAGATGATAGAGTGGCTGTGGTGATGATAATGGTGCTACTGGTGTTAATGGCGGCTCTGCTGGTGCCGCTGGTGCTGAAGGAGCTGCCTTTGAAGCGGATGCCACCTGACGTCTGCCTCTGCGTCTAGAGGTCAGCTGAGGCTCATACTAGTCGCCATGTGGTATCATTTCCTTCCTTCCCGCGACAGTCGATCTCTCATCAGTAGCCAGCCAAACAACCCCGTCTCCGTAGCTAGCTCAATAATTAAACACGGGAAGGCCAATTTGCTAATGTAGTGAACCCGCCCCCATGTGCTTTCTGATGAGCCTTGGAAGGTATAGCTGCTTACCTTCCAAAATAAACCAGATCAAGACTGCGATGTTAGCAATAATATAGGTCTCGTGGGAGATTGGCATCACGTAATTAGCTAAGATCTACTGTCAAATCCGAGCCTCAATGGTCAGAGCATGGACTGAGATAGCCCTAGGAGCCATCTTGTCTGCTCCATAGATCTATGAACTCCCAGGTCTTGTAATTGCTGCCATCACCTTATTCCAGTCAAATGTCATCATCTTCCTCTCACCCTCTGCCTCTTCAAAAGCATCTTTTTCACTTAGCCTAGGCAGAAAGTGGAGGGTACACTCTATCACTTCCTCAGTAACTGGGACCTTCTTGTCCTATAGGTGAACTGCATCGAGGGCCCCCGTGTATCTAGGAACCCCCATCCCCACTGAGCAATCCGATCCTCAGTAAGCTTTTGTAGGTCAGTGGGAATCTAGAGCTTCCTTTCAACATGCAAATTCCTACATTAAAAATCTGAGAACTTCAGCTTCGAGTAAAGGTTGGTGAACTTATACAGATCAGTGGGAGGTGTGTGCTGATTAACTCTGTCTTTCCCACTGATCCGTCTCGCAGAGAGTGGCTCATCCGCTATTTCAGCGATCTGTTAAGTTCTTTTCCTCTTGCTTGAGCTAGTGACCTTTGCTTTACTCTTCTCTTTCTTGTCAGTCATCCTGAAAAAGGTAAAAAGAAACAGGTATATAAAATGTATTCTCAAGGCACACGAAGCAAAATGATATAACATGCAGGCAAGAAGTAAGGAACTGAGGGAAATAACGGTATAATGGTGAAGTGAATGGAGAAAGTAGAATTGATTGGAATTATATGTGAAATTCAAAATAAGGGTAAACAGAGATTTCATTTCAATCAATCAAAGTCAAGCCAAGTTAGTTAACTTACCTGTTTATCAAAAAGAAAGTAAGGAAACATTGTTGTTGTGCACGAAGGAAAAGAAAAGAGAGTTAGTTGCAAAATAAAAGTATTAGTTAAAAAACAAAAATTAAACGTTATGTACATAGCAAGCAAGGTCCTTAGTTTAGAAAAAATTTTCAAAGAGTGTCAAACAGGCAAGCACAGATTCAACTTCACATAATATGCATTATGCTAAAATGAGTGATTCAAAAGTACGTAAAGAGCACATATTCAATAATTAAGGTTGAGCACATCATTAAAGTATAAGCACATCAAGTGGTGATGAAATAATCAAGCATAATGTTGAACAAGGCAAGTATAACACTTCAAACACCAAAATGCCTTCCAATACTAAATTCACAAGATTGAAGTAAGAAACGGAAAATTCATCCCCCATGTAACTTAAGTAAGTTAAGCATGATGAAACTGAATGAAACTAGTTACATAGGTTAAAATACTTTAACCTTGTGAATATAGGCAAAAGAAACTTCAATCAAGAAAAACATCCAAGTCTTAGTCAATTTTGAAATCGACTCATTCCATTCAATGGATATGAATAAATCAAAATGAAAACAAGCAAAGAACTATAAGGTATTGACCAAAATTGGTAGTAAAGCTCCTTTGAGGCAAAGTTTCCTTGAATATCATTGGAATGTCAGGCCTTATTGACACAGAAATTTGTCAATAAGGTCTTGCATTACTAATTGACGGACATGTAGCTCAGTGAAACAAAATAGCAAGAAATCTCAATAATCAGTAATAAATAGTAAATCCAAATAAGTTCAGCACAGTGTGAACAGTTGAGCAAAAATTCAGCAGCAATCACACAAGAATATAACATTTCACTCAATCAAACAATATTTCCCATATAAACTCAACATTAATTAGTTATCAATTCATTGAAATAAAAAAAACAAATGCAATTGAGTGAAATAGTAAATTCACTATTCAATCAAGAAAATGGTAAAACGATCATCATTCAATTAATCACAGATTAATCCAAACATAATTAGCAGAAAATTCTAGACCTAGAATTCACTACAAACTAGGTTCAATCTACCTAACAACCTAGGAATCCACTAAAACATGCATTCTAACTAATCTAACTAAACAAGATTAACTAACTACCAAAATAAAATTAACAAAAACACAAACAAAGAAAACAAAGTAAACCTGGCAACAGCAGAACAAGAACAGAGAAGAGAATGAAAGGTTGCAGAGGTTTAGTCATGGCAGTGATGGTAGGAGAAGAAAACAGGATAGTCTCACTGCCTTGGAGATGGAGAGAAATGGAGTGGAGTTATGCGAGACTGTGAGTGAGGCAGAGAGAGTGAGTGGAAGAAGACGTGGCATGGACGGTTGTGATGACACCGCATAGCTACGGCGATGATGGCCGGCCGAAGGAGGCAGTGTCGGCGGGGTGAAGCAGGGGCAGTGAAAGGGGAAAGAGAGAAGAGAAAGAAAAAGAAGAAACGGGAGTAGGGAAGGGGAAGAGGGGTTAACGGCGGTTATGGAAGTTGCCGCTGGTGGGATGAAGGTTAAGGTTGGCAATGGAGGTTGGGAGTTGAAGAGATTTAGAGACGAAGAAGAAGAAAGGTTGGGGTGTTTGTGCGGGTTCAAATTGGGCTTCGCACAAAAGGGGTTGGCTTTTTGAATTTGCGTGTACACTTAAGGCATGCGTGGTGCACGGAATTGCAATCACACCTTTGCAACTCCGCACAACTAACCAGCAAGTGCACTGGGTCGTCCAAGTAATACCTTACGTGAGTAAGGGTTGATCCCATGGAGATTGCCGGCTTGAAGCAAGCTATGGTTATCTTGTAAATCTTAGTCAGGAGATTAGTGATAAAAATGATTTTGTTTATGAAAAGTAAATAACATTAAATGAATGGTACTTGTGATTTAGTAATGAGGAACAGGTTGAGGTTCCGGAGATGCTTTGTCGTCTGAATCTCTGCTTTCCTACTGTCTTCTTCTCCAAACACGCATGGTTTCCTTCCATGGCAAGCTGTATGTTGGTGGATCACCGTTGTCAATGGCTACTATCCGTTCTCTCAGTGAAAATGGTCCAGGTACAGTTTCTGTACGGCTAATCAACTATCAGGGGTGTGTTTGGCAAACACGTTGGTGAAGAAAGAAGTGCCTTTGAGCTTCTTGAAAGTTTCACTTTTATGTTTGGCAATTTTTTTCTTTCTAAACGCAGAAACGATTCTGCCTCTGAACCCACGTTGAGAAGAAGCTAAAATTTGTAGCTTCTGCGTTTCACGTTCATGGTTGCTAATTACGTTTAGAAAATTAGGTGAGAAAATTTCTTCTTTTTTACCAACCTTACCCTTCATTTTCTTCTATAAAAAGGATACCAATAACTATAAGCTTCACAGTAGTTCTATCTAGTTCTTTCTACTTTTTCATAGTTCTTCCTTTCATTCTTTTTTCAATTAAAATCGTTCAGATTTATTTCAATCACTAGTAAATTGAATATTTTAATTTTTTATTATTTTTAGTACTCATTTTCATATTTTAATTTTTAGTGTTATGATTTCTGATGTTATATTTTATATGAGTTTTTTTTTATCATTTCCTATACTATTTTTTATATGTATATTTTTTATGAATTTTTTTCTATTTTTGTTTGACTTTGTTTATATGATTTTTTATTAATTTTATTATATTTCTTTTATACATATGACAAATATTGTTGATTTTTTTTGTTGTACTATAATTTTTAGGTATTTTATTAATTTTTATGATTTTTTTATTATTTTTTGTTCATATGAATTCTTTTTTTCTATCTTTTATTACATTGTATTTATGTTGTGTATGAAATTTTTTATGTTTTTATTTATTTTATTCATATGAATTTTATTTAGTTTTTATGGTATTTTTTTGTTCATATGATATATGTTGTTGGTTTTATGAAATTTTTATTATTTTTTATCTGTATGATTTTTTATCTATTCTTTGATATACTCTATCTTTGTTTTATATTAATTTTTTTTATTTTTTATTTTGACTTTGTAAAATTTGTAATGGTAATTATTATTTACTACGTTTATTATCAAAATTTTGTATAATATAAACTATGATCCTATAAAAAAAGACAAAATAAATAAAAAATTAATTATAAATAATAATAGAGCCATAAATAGTGAAAATTTATAGTCCAAAATAATACTAAATTAAAGAGTACGAGTAATATTAGAAAAATTATAGAATATTTTTTTGTTTAACATTATAAAATTTATAGTACTCTCTTTCATATTTTTTTATTGTATTTATTTATTTATATAATAAATATTTTTTATATTATTTTTGTTAGGTTCTGTTTTTGCATGTATATAAAAAAAATAATTTAAATTGATGTCTCTTTTAGTAATTTTTTATCTAAAAATGATTTTGAATAGTATAATCCAAACAACATTTATTTTGCTATAATCAATTTTGATACAAATATTGCCAAACATAAATCACGTTAACCTAAACTTACTTTTCATCAAAATCAATTTTATAAAATCAATTTTATGCAAACTCACATTTCCAAACTGAAATCCAAACACACACCAGATCTCTCGTCTCGGATGAAAAATACCAGGTACAGCTACCGTACGACTAATCATCTGTCGGTTCTCACTTGTGTCGGAATAGGATCTCTCTATCCTTTTGCACACTGTCACTGCGCCCAACATTCGTGAGTTTGAAGCTCGACAGTCATCCCATCCCAGATCCTATTCGAAATACCACAGACAAGGTTTAGACTTTTCGGATCTCAGGAATGCTACCAATTGGTTCTAGCCTCTACCACGAAGGTTCTAATCTCACAAATTCGAATGCTCTGTTGTCAGGAGAGGCAAGTCAAATCCATGGATCAGAGACCCAAGAGATACGCACTCAAGCTGTCGCCCAATGACTACGTTGAGCTCAGATAGAACAGGAGTGGTTGTCAAGCACGCGTTCATAAATTTGAGAATGATGATGAGTGTCACAGATCATCATATTCTTTATATTGAAGTACGAGTGAGTATCTTAGAACAGAATCAAGCGTGATCGAAAAGAAAATAATAGTAATTGCATTAATCCTTTGAGACACAGCAGAGCTCCTCACCCCCACCTATGGGGTTTAGAGACTCATGCCGTAGAAGATACAATATGAGATGTAACTTAGGTTTACAGAAAATGAATAACTAGTAACTTAGGTTTACAGAAAATGAATAACTAAGTGCAGATAGTGCAGAAATCTACTTCTGGGGCCCACTTGGTGAGTGTTTGGGCTGAGCTTTGAAGCTTTCACGTGCATAGGCCATTCTTGGAGTTAAAGGCCAGCTTGGATGCCAGTTTGGGTGTTTAACTCTAGTTCTGGTGCCAGTTCCGGCGTTTAACGCCAGAAAAAGGGTCTCTGGCTGGCGTTTAACGCCAGTTTGGGCCATCAAACCTCGGGCAAAGTATAGACTATTATATATTGCTGGAAAGCTTAAGATGTCTACTGTCCAACGCAATTGAGAGCGCACCAATTGAGCTTTTGTAGCTCCAGAAAATCCACTTCGAGTTCAGGAGGGTCAGAATCCAACAGCATCTGCAGTCCTTTCTCAGCCTCTGAATCAGATTTTTGCTCAGGTCCCTCAATTTCAGCCAGAAAATACCTAAAATTACAAAAAAATACACAATCTCATAGTAAAGTCCAGAAATGTGATTTTTGAATAAAAACTAATAAAAATATAATAAAAAGTAACTAAAACATTCTAAAAACTACCTAAAAACAATGCCAAAAAGCGTATAAAATATTTGCTCGTCACAACACCAAACTTAAACTGTTGCTTGTCCCCAAGAAACTAGATAAATAAAATAGGATAAAAAGAAGATAATGATGCAATAACATCTCAGAGTCTTCAATAAAGCTCCCAGTTCAAATTAAATGAGTGGGGCTTATAGCTTTTTGCTTCTGAACAGTCTTGGCATCTTAATTATCCTCTAAAGCTCACAATGATTAGATTCTTTAGGAATTCAGAATTCAGATAGTGTTATTGACTCTCCTAGTTTTAGTTTTGTTGATTCTTGAACACAGCTACTTTATGAGTCTTGGCCGTGACCCTAAGCATTTTATTTTCCAACATTACCACCGGATACATAAATGCCACAGATACATAACTGGGTAAACCTTTTCAGATTGTGACTTAGCTTTACTAGAGTCCCCAGTTAGAGGTACCCAGAGTTCTTAAGCACACTCTTTTGCTTTGGATCACGACTTTAACCACTCAGTCCCAAGCTTTTCACTTGGACCTTCATGACACAAGCACATGGTTAGGGACAGCTTGATTTAGCCGCTTAGGCTAGGATTATTCCTTTTGGGCCCTCCTATCCACTGATGCTCAAAGCCTTGGATCCTCTTTACCCTTGCCTTTTAGTTTAAAAGGTTACTGGCTTTTTTTTTTCGCAAGCTTTTGCTTTTTCATTGCTTTTTCTTGCTTCAAGAATCAATTTTATGATTTTTCAGATTATCAATAACATGTCTCCTTTTCATCATTCCTTCAAGAGCCAATACATACTTGCATCTTTAGTATCAAAACATGCTCTGTTCATGCATTCATTCAGAGAGCTAAAGTAATGCCACCACATATAAATAATTTGAATTTTTCTTATTAATACACTCAAAATGGTTGTATCCTTATTCCTAAAAATCTACTATTTTATTCATGTTTAATGATGATAAGAGGAATAAATTATAGCCAATTTGGAAAATAAAAATAAAATACTACTCATGCAATTCGGATTTTATTAATTAAAATAACAGAGAATTAAAATGGAAATTTAAATACTACTAATACTTATGGAATAATAATTAAAGATATAAAAATAAACTACTCTAATACTAATGCTTCATATATCTCATGCAATAGGTTCAATAAAAGTTATCACAGAGTTAAGACTAAACAACCTTTAGCTTTGAAGGGTGTTGGCTCCTTCTATTTGTCGGATGTTTGGCATTTCAGGGGACAGCTTCTGGCGCTTCAGCTCCTGTAGATCATGCCCCTGCTTCTCCAGTTCCTTGAGCAATTTACAGAGCATGCTGTTTTGATTTTGTTGCTCTTCTTTGAGTTGATCCATAACTTCTTGCAGCTTGTTGACAGAAGCTTCTAAGCGAGCCCAGAATTCAAATTGAGAAATTTCTGGGAGGAGCTCATGTGCCCTCCTCTTGCTGGGGTTGTCTTGAACTTGAGGTCCATCCATCACCTTTTTGGTGATTGGGCGTTCAACTGGGATATATTCATCCACACCCATCTTTACCCCCGCATCTTTACATAACAGACTAATCAAGCTTGGGTAAGCCAATTTGGCATCAGTGGATTCCTTGTTTGCAAATATGTAAATTTCACTAGGAATCAGCTAATGAATCTCTACTTCTTTTTCCAGCATAATACAGTGAATCATCACTGCTCTCTTGACAGTGACTTCAGAACGGTTGCTGGTTGGAAGTATAGAACGCCCAATGAAATCCAACTAACCTCTAGCAACTGGTTTGAGATCTCCTCTCTTTAGCTGGTTTGGGACACCTTTTGTATTAGTAATCCACTTGGTTCTAGGTAGGCATATGTCCTTAGAACTTGATCTAGCCTTTTATCTTTGGCCATTCTCCTATTAAAGGACTCTGGATCATCTTGTAGTTGAGGAAGTTTGTGAACTTCTCTCACTTTGTCAAAGTGGAAGTAAATAATCTTCCCTCTGACCATAGTCTAAAAGGAGTAGAAAGCAGTTCCCTCTAATCTTTACTTATCCGTCATCCACAGATTTGCATAGAATTCCTGGATTATGTTTCTTCCAACATGTATCTCAGGATTAGCCAGGACTTCCCAGCTCCTATTTCGAATCTGCTCTTGGATCTCCGGAAATTCGTCTTCTTTTAGATTGAACTTAACTTCCGGGATCACTGGTCTTCTGCACACAATTTTGAAGTAATGGTCTGCATGTTCTTTGGTGCAGAAATTCTCATGCATCCAAGGTAGTTTTAGATTGTTTTCTTTCTTTCCTTTTGAAGTGGATTATTTTCCTTTAGGGGCCATGATCTCAGTCTATTTTAGCTCAGTGATCACGGAAAATCACACCAAACTTAGAGGTTTGCTTGTCCTCAAGCAAAAGAAAAGAAAGAAGAGGAATAGAGGGAGAGAAGGATTCGAATAATGAGTCAAGGAGGTTGGCCGAATGTATTTAAAGGGGAGGGAGGAAATGGGTTTCGAATTTTTTTAGAAAAAGATAAGATAGAAAGATATGATTGATAAAAGATAAACATGATATGAAAAAGATAAGAATTTTTAAAATTTAAAAGAGATGAAAAAGATATGAGGAAGTTAAATGAGTTTTAAAAACGTGTTGAAAAAGAATTGAAAAGAATTTATAAGATTATTAATTTTTGGAAATGGAATTTGAAAGATGAATATTTGTAACATTTTTATGCAGAAAATTATGAATTAAAACATGAAAATTTGAAAAAAATTGAATTGGAAACAAAAGTACCTCCCCCTTGTTGTTCTAGCGTTTAACGCCCATCTAGTAGCCATTTTGGGTGTTTAACGCCTAGCCAGGTATCCTGACTGGCGTTAAACGCCAGAAATCCTTTGTTACTGGGCTTTTTTCTGAACGCCCAGGATGCTACAGTTTCTGGCGTTAAACGCCCAGAATGCTGCCCATTCTGGCATTTAACGCCCAGAATGCCCCTTTACTGGCGTTTTGACGCCAGTGAGCTCCTTTTCTCTATGATTCCTCTGCTTTATGTCCTGGTGGTATGCAAAATCGTGATCGTTCATTCCTTGGTAACGGCGCTAAAAACTTAATACGCACGTTCATAATCTTAGTTCTTTGTCACAACTTCGCACAACTAACCAGCAAGTGCACTGGGTCGTCCAAGTAATAAACCTTACGTGAGTAAGGGTCGATCCCACGGAGATTGTCGGTTTGAAGCAATCTATGGTCACCTTGTAAATCTCAGTCAAGCAGATTCATATGGTTATGGATTTTTGATAATTAAAATACAATTAAAATATAAAACAGGATAGAGATACTTATGTAATTCATTGGTGAGAATTTCAGATAAGCGTATGGAGATGCGTTGTTCCTTCTGAATCTCTGCTTTCCTACTGCCTTCATCCAATCCTTCATACTCCTTTCTATGGCAAGCTTATGTTGGGCATCACCGTTGTCAATGGCTACATCCCGTCCTCTCAGTGAAAATGGTCCAAAATGCGCTGTCACCGCACGGCTAATCATCTGTCGGTTCTCAATCATACTGGAATAGGATTCAGTAATCCTTTTGCGTCTGTCACTACACCCAGCACTCGCGAGTTTGAAGCTCGTCACAGCCATCCCTTCCCAGATCCTACTCGGAATACCACAAACAAGGTTTAGACTTTTCGGATCTCAAGAATGGCCGCCAATAATTCTAGCCTATACCACGAAGACTCTGATCTCATGGAATGGAAGGCTCGGTTGTCAGGCGAGGCAACCATGCGTCATGAACCAGAAGGCTAAGAGACACGCACTCAAGCTATTGCAAGTAGAACGGACGTGGTTGTCAGGCACGTGTTCATAGGTGAGAATGATGATGAGTGTCACAGATCATCACATTCGTCAGGTTGAAGAACGAGTGTATATCTTAGAGAAGAAATAGGCTTGAATTCAATAGAAAAACAATAGTACTTTGCATTAATTCATGAGGAACAGCAGAGCTCCACACCTTAATCTATGGTGCGTAGAAACTCTACCGTTGAAAATACATAAGAACAAGGTCCAGGCATGGCCGAATGGCCAGCCTCCAAGTCTAACGAAAAACATTCCAAAGATGATCCAAAGATGTCCCGAGATGTCTAATACAATAGTAAAAGGTCCTATTTATACTAAACTAGTTACTAGGGTTTACAGAGATAAGTGAATGATGCAGAAATCCACTTCCGGGGCCCACTTGGTGTGTGCTTGGGCTGAGCATTGAGCTTTCATGTGTAGAGACTTCTTTTGGAGTTAAACGCCAGGTTGTAACCTGTTTCTGGCGTTTAACTCTGCTTTGCAACCTGTTTCTGGCGTTTAACTCTAGAATAGGTCAGGAAGCTGGCGTTAAATGCCAGTTTGCATCGTCTAAACTCGAGCAAAGAATGGACTATTATATATTGCTGAAAAGCCCTGGATGTCTACTTTCCAACGCAATTTAGAGCGTGCCATTTAAACTTCTGTAGCTCCAGAAAATTCACTTTGAGTGCAGGGAGGTCAGAATCCAACAGCATCTGCAGTCCTTCTTCAGCCTCTGAATCAGATTTTTGCTCAAGTCCCTCAATTTTAGCCAGAAAGTACCTGAAATCACAGAAAAACACACAAACTTATAGTAAAGTCCAGAAATGTGATTTTTAATTAAAAACTAATAAAAATATACTAAAAACTAACTAAATCATACTAAAAACTATGTAAAAACAATGCCAAAAAGCGTATAAATTATCCGCTCATCACAATACCAAACTTAAATTGTTGCTTGTGTCCAAGCAACTAAAAATCAAATAGGATAAAAAGAAGAGAATATACTATAAATTCCAAAATATCAATGAAACTTAGCTCTAATTAGATGAGCGGGACTAGTAGCTTTTTGCCTCTGAACAGTTTTGGCATCTCACTTTATCCCTTGAAGTTCAGAATGATTAGCATCTATAGGAACTCAGAATTCAGATAGTGTTATTGATTCTCCTCGTTCAGTATGTTGATTCTTGAACACAGCTACTTTATGAGTCTTGGCCGTGGCCCTAAGCACTTTGTTTTCCAGTATTACCACTGGATACATAAATGCCACAGACACATAATTGGGTGAACCATTTTCGATTGTGACTCAGCTTTGCTAGAGTCCTCAATTAGAGGTGTCCAGGGTTCTTAAGCACACTCTTCTTTTTGCTTTGGACCTCGACTTTAACCGCTCAGTCTCAAGTTTTCACTTGACACCTACACGCCACAAGCACATGGTTAGGGACAGCTTGGTTTAGCCGCTTAGGCCAGGATTTTATTCCTTTAGGCCCTCCTATCCACTGATACTCAAAGCCTTGCATCCTTTTTACCCTTGCCTTTTGGTTTTAAGGGCTATTGGCTTTTTGCTCTTGCCTTTTGGTTTAAAGAGCTTTTGCCTTTTTCTGTTTGCTTTTTCTTTTTCTTTCTCTCTTTTTTTTTGTCATTTTTCTTTTCTTTTTTTTTCTGCAAGCTTTTGTATTCACTGCTTTTTCTTGCTTCAAGAATCAATTTTATGATTTTTCAGATTATCAATAACATTTCTCCTTTTTCATCATTCTTTCAAGAGCTAACATATTTAACATTCATAAACAACAATATCAAAAGACATATGCACTGTTCAAGCATTCATTCAGAAAACAAAAAGTATTGTCACCACATCAAAATAATTAAACTAATTTCAAGGATGAATTCGAAACCATGTACTTCTTGTTCTTTTGTTTTTAGAACAGTTTTCATTTAAGAAAGGTGATGAATTCATAGGACATTCATAGCTTTAAGACATAGACACTTAAATACTAATGATCATGTAATAAGACACAAACATAAACATAAAGCATAGTAAACGAAAAACAGGAAAATAAGAACAATGAAATTAAGGAACGGGTTCACCTTAGTGATGGCGGCTAGTTCTTCCTCTTGAAGATCTTATGGAGTGCTTTAGCTCCTCAATGTCTCTTTCTTGCCTTTGTTGCTCCTCCCTCATAGCTCTTTGATCTTCTCTAAACTCATGGAGAATGATGGAATGCTCTTGGTGTTCCACCTTTAGTTGTCCCATGTTGGAACTTAATTCTCCTAGGGAGGTGTTGATTTGCTCCCGATAGTTTTGTGGAGGAAAGTGCATCCCCTGAGGCATCTCAGGGATTTCATGGTAAGGAATTTCCTCATGCTCTTGTTGAGGCCCATGATCTTTTGTTTGCTCCATCCTTTTATTAGTGATGGGCTTATCCTCTTCAATGAGGATGTCTCCCTCTATGTCAATTCCAGCCAAATTGCAGAGGTGACAAATAAGGTGAGGAAAGGCTAACCTTGCCAAAGTGGAAGACTTGTTAGCCACCTTTTAGAGTTCTTGAGGTATAATCTCATGAACTTCCACTTCCTCCCCAATCATGATACTGTGGATCATGATGGCCCGGTCTATAGTAACTTCAGACCGGTTGCTAGTAGGAATGATTGAGCGTTGAATAAACTCCAACCATCCTCTAGCTACAGGCTTAAGGTCCAGTCTTCTCAATTGAACCGGCTTGCCTCTTGAGTCAACTTTCCATTGAGCTCCTTCCATACATATGTCCATGAGGACTTGGTCCAACCTTTGATCAAAGTTGACCCTTCTAGTGTAGGGGCGTGCATTTTCTTGCGCCATTGGCAAGTTGAACGCCAACCTTACATTTTTCGGACTGAAATCTAAGTATTTCCCACGAACCATGGTAAGCCAATCATTTGGATTCGGGTTCACACTTTGATCATGGTTCCTAGTGATCCATGCGTTTGCATAGAACTCTTGAACCATTAAGATCCCGACTTGTTGAATGGGGTTGGTGAGAACTTCCCAACCTCTTCTTCGGATCTCATGTCGGATCTCCGGATACTCATTCTTTTTGGGCTTGAAAGGAACCTCAGGGATCACTTTCTTCTTGGCCACAACTTCATAGAAGTGGTCTTGATGGACCTTTGAGATGAATCTCTCCATCTCCCATGACTCAGAGGTGGAAGCAATTGCCTTCCCTTTCCTCTTTCTTGAGGTTTCTCTGGCCTTAGATGCCGTTAATGGTTATGAAAAAACAAAATTCAATGCTTTTACCACACCAAACTTAAAATGTTTGCTCGTCCCCGAGCAAAAGAAGAAAGAAAGAAGGAGAAGAAGAAGAAGAATGGAGGAGAGGGAGAGAGGTGTGTATTCGGCCAAGAGGAAGAAGAAAGGGTTGTGTTGTGTGAAAATGAAGAAGGAATGAGGGGTTTATATAGGAGTGGGGAAAGGTTTAGGGTTCGGCCATTAGGATTGGGTTTGGGAGGGAAAAGAGTTTGAATTTTGGAGGTAGGTGGGGTTTTTGGGGAAGAGAGGATGGATGTGAGTGGTAAAGAGGTGATGGGGAAGAGTGATTGAGGGGATTGGTGAGGGGTATTTGTGGAAGAGAGTTATGAAAAGGTGTGAAGAGGAGAGAAGAAAAGGTGGGGATCCTGTGGAGTCCACAGATCCTGAGGGGATCCTGTGGGGTCCACAGATCCAGTGGGGTCAAGGACTTAACATCCCTGCTCCAATTAGGCGTGTAAAACACCCTTAGTATGCATGTCTGGCATTAAACGCCAGCTTGCTGCTTGTTTCTGGCGTTTAACGCCACTTCCATGCTCTGTTCTGGCGTTAAACGCCAGTCTGGTGCTTGTTTCTGGCGTTTAACACCAGCTTGATGCTTCTTTCTGGCGTTAAACGCCAGTTTGATGCTTCTAACTGGCGTTTAAACGCCAGTAAGTTCTTACTCCAGGGTGAGCTATTTTTAAAGCTGTTTTTCCTTTTGTTTTTGATTTTTCAGTAGTTTTTGTGACTCCACATGATCATCAACCTAAAAAAAACATAAAATAACAATAGAAAATAAATAGATATAATTAAATAACATTGGGTTGCCTCCCAACAAGCGCTTTTTTAATGTCAATAGCTTGACAATGAGCTCTCATGGAGCCTCACAGATGTTCAGAGCATTGTTGGGACCTCCCAACACCAAACTTAGAGTTTGGTTGTGGCCTCCCAACACCAAACTTAGAGTTTGACTGTGGGGGCTTTGGTTGACTCTACAGTGAGAGAAGTTTTTCATGCTTACTCTCCATAGTTACAGAAGGAGATCCTTGAGTTTTAAACACAAGGTTGTCCTCATTCAGTTGAAGGACAAATTCTCCTCTGTCTACATCAATCACAGCACTTGCTGTGGCTAGGAAGGGTCTTCCAAGGATGATGGATTCATCCTCATCCTTCCTAGTATCTAGGATTATGAAATCAACAGGGATGTAAAGGCCTTCAACCTTTACTAACACGTCCTCTACTTGTCCATAAGCCATTTTCATGGATTTGTCTACCATCTCTAATGAGAAATTGGCAGCCTGTACCTCAAAGATTCCTAGTTTCTCCATTACAGAGAGTGGCATTAAGTTTATGCCTGACCCCAGGTCACACAGAGCCTTCTCAAAGGTCATGATGCCTATATTACAGGGAATCAGGAATTTACCAGGATCCTGTTTCTTTTGAGGTAGAGTTCGCTGAACCAAGGCATTTAGTTCCTTGATGAGCAATGGAGGTTCATCCTCCCAAGTCTCATTACCAAATAATTTGGCATTTAGCTTCATGATTGCTCCTAAATATTGAGCAACTTGCTCTTCAGCAATGTCTTCATCTTCTTTAGAAGATGAATAGTCATCAGAGCTCATGAATGGTAAAAGGAGGTTCAATAGAATCTCTATGGTCTTTAGATGAGCCTCAGATTCCTTTGGTTCCTCAAAGGAAAACTCCTTATTGGTCAGTGAACGTCCCAAGAGGTCTTCCTCACTAGGATTTACGTCCTCCTCCTCCTCTTTGGGTTCGGCCACACCAAGTAAGGTAATGGCCTTGCACTCTCTTTTTGGATTCTCTTCTGTATTGCTTGGGAGAGTACTAGGAGGAGTTTCAGTGACCCTTTTACTCAGCTGGCCCACTTGTACCTCCAAATTTCTAATGGAGGACCTTGTTTCATACATGAAACTTAGAGTGGCCTTAGATAGATCAGAGACTATATTTGCTAAGCTAGATAGATTCTGCTCAGAATTCTCTGTCTGTTGCTGAGTGGATGATGGAAAAGGCTTGCTATTGCTAAACCTGTTTCTTCCACCATTATTAAAGCCTTGTTGAGGCTTTTGTTGATCCTTCCATGAGAAATTTGTATGATTTCTCCATGAGGGATTATAGGTGTTTCCATAGGGTTCACCCATGTAATTCACATCTGCTATTGCAGGGTTCTCAGGATCACAAGCTTCTTCTTCAGAAGATGCCTCTTTAGTACTGTTGGATGCAGCTTGCAATCCATTCAGACTCTGAGAAATCATATTGACTTGCTGAGTCAATATTTTGTTCTGAGCCAATATGGCATTCAGAGTATCAATTTCAAGAACTCCCTTCCTCTGAGGCGTCCCATTACTCACAGGATTCCTTTTAGAAGTGTACATGAACTGGTTATTTGCAACCATGTCAATGAGTTTCTGAGCTTCTACAGGTGTTTTCTTTAAGTGAATGGATGACATCTTTGATAATTCAGACAGACCATCATAGAATATATCCAGGATGGTCCATTCTGAAAGCATGTCAGAAGGACACTTTTTGGTCAGTTGCTTGTATCTCTCCCAAGCTTCATTGAGGGATTCACCTTCTTTCTATTTGAAGGTTTGAACATCCACTCTAAGCTTGCTGAGCTTTTGAGGAGGAAAGAACTTGGCTAAGAAAGCCATGACCAGCTTATCCCAAGAGTTCAGGCTATCTTTAGGTTGAGAATCCAACCATATTCTAGCTCTGTCTCTTACAGCAAACGGGAAAAGCATAAGCCTATAGACCTCGGCATCAACCCCATTGGACTTAATAGTATCACATATCTGCAAGAATTCAGTGAAGAACTGAAATGGATCTTCTGATGGAAGTCCATAAAACATGCAGTTCTGTTGCATCAGAGAAACTAATTGAGGCTTTAGCTCAAAATTGTTTGCTCCAATGGCAGGGATTGAGATGCTTCTTCCATGTAAATTGAAATTTTGTACAGTAAAATTGGAATTTGGAATTTGTTACTGTAAATTCCATGTAAATTGGAATTTGGTACCAAGCATCTTCCTTGCATTATTATTATTTTCAGCCATGTCTCCTTCTTTTTCGAAAATTTCTATCAGATTTTCTCCAGAGAGTTGTGCTTTAGCTTCCCTTAGCTTCCTCTTCAGAGTCCTTTCAGGTTCAGGATCAGCTTCAACAAGAATGTTCTTATCCTTGTTTCTGCTCATATGAAAAAGAAGAAAACAGAAAAGAAGAAGAATCCTCTATGTCACAGTATAGAGATTCCTTTATGTGAGTAGAAGAAGAAAAGAAATTCGAATACAGAAAGAGGGAGAGGGTTCGAATTTTTAAGAAGAAGAGAAGTGTTAGTAGATAAATAAATAATTAAGAGGAGGTGAGAGAGAATAATTTTCGAAAATTAAATAAAATAAAATAAAAAATTTTTGTTTTTAATAAAAAAATTAAAGTTAGAATTCGAAAATTTAAAAAGAAAAATAAAATTGAATCAAATTAAAATTTAAAACAAAAGTTAATTAAAAAGAAATTTTGAAAAAGAGGTTAGTGATTCTCGAAAATTAGAGAGAGAGAAAATTAGTTAGGTAGTTTTGAAAAAGATAAGAATCAAACAAAAAGATAAGATTAATTGAAAAAGATTTGAAAATCAATTTTGAAAAGATAAGATGTTAGAAAAGATTTTGAAATTAATTTTGAAAAAGATGTGATTGACATTTATTTTGAAAAAAGATTTGAAAAAGAAATTTAAAAGATTTGATTTTGAAAATTAAAGTTGATTACTTGACTAACAAGAAACAAAAAGATATGATTTTAAAATTTAAAGATTGAACCTTTCTTACTAGGCAAGTAACAAACTTAAAATTTTTGAATCAATCACATTAATTGTTAGCATTAATTTTGAAAATATGAAATAGAAATAAGAAAAAGATTTTGAAAATAAATTTTGAAAATTTCAAAATTATGAAAGAAAAGAAAGAAAAAAAATGAAAAAGATTTGATTTTTGAAAAAGATAGAATTTTTAAATTGAAAATTTGATTTGACTCATAAGAAACAATTAAATTTAAAAATTTTTTGACTAAATCAAACCAAATTTTCAAAAATTTATGAGACGAAGAAAAGGGAAAGATATTTTTTTATTTTTGAATTTTAATGATGAGAGAGAAAAACATCAAAAAGACTCAATGCATGAAAATTTTGGATCAGAACAAATGATGCATGCAAGAACACTATGAATGTCAAGATGAACACCAAGAACACTTTGAAGATCATGATGAACATCAAGAACTTATTTTTGAAAAATTTTTAAGAAAAGAAGAACATGCAAGACACCAAACTTAGAAATTTTCAAACTTTAGACACTAACAATTTGAAAATGTACATGGAAAACAAGAAAAGACACCAAACATAAAAATGCAAAGATCAAACAAAGCAAATCATCAAGAACAACTTGAAGATTATGAAGAACACTATGCATGAATTTTCGAAAAATGCACAAATTTTAAAAACATGCAATTGACACCAAACTTAAAATTTAACACAAGACTCAAACAAGAAACATCAAAATTTTTTGTTTTTATGATTTTATTACAATTTTTTTGGATTTTTCGAAAATTAATTGAAAAAAGAAAATTAAGGATTTCAAAATTTTTAATGAGAATTCCAGGAATCTTTCAATGTTAGTCTAAAGCTCCGGTCCAGGAATTAGACATGGCTCACTAGCCAGCCAAGCTTTCAGTGAAAGCTTCGGTCCAAAATACTAGACATGGCCAATGGCCAGCCAAGCTTCAGCAGATACAAATCAGGCATATAACAGCTGATTAGATGAGAGTCCAAAGACTCTTGCCATGATAAGTGGAAGCCTCAGTCCAAAAATTTAGACATGGCTTGACAGCCAGCCAGGCTTCAACAAATCATGAAGAAACTCTAGAATTCATTCTTAAAAATTCTGAAGAACATAGAATAATTTATTTTTCTTAAAATTTTTTTTTGAAAACTTTTCGAAAATAGAACTAAAAATAAAAATAAAAATCTTAAAATTAAAATAAAATTACCTAATCTGAGCAACAAGATGAACCGTCAGTTGTCCAAACTCGAACAATCCCCGACAACGGCGCCAAAAACTTGATATGCAAAATTGTGATCGTTCATTCCTTGGTAACGGTGCTAAAAACTTAATACGCACATTCATAATCTTAGTTCTTTGTCACAACTTCGCACAACTAACCAGCAAGTGCACTGGGTCGTCCAAGTAATAAACCTTACGTGAGTAAAGGTCGATCCCACGAAGATTATCGGTTTGAAGCAATCTATGGTCACCTTGTAAATTTCAGTCAAGCAGATTCATATGGTTATGGATTTTTGATAATTAAAATACAATTAAAATATAAAACAGGATAGAGATACTTATGTAATTCATTAGTGAGAATTTCAGATAAGCGTATGGAGATGCGTTGTTCCTTCTGAATCTCTATTTTCCTAATGTCTTCATCCAATCCTTCATACTCCTTTCTATGGCAAGCTGATGTTGGGCATCACTGTTGTCAATAGTAAAAGGTCCTATTTATACTAAACTAGTTACTAGAGTTTACAGAGATAAGTGAATGATGTAGAAATCCACTTCCGGGACCCACTTGGTGTGTGCTTGGGCTGAGCATTGAGCTTTCATGTGTAGAAACTTCTTCTGGAGTTAAACGCCAGGTTGTAACCTATTTCTGGCGTTTAACTCTGCTTTGCAACCTGTTTCTGGCGTTTAACTCCAGAATAGGTCAGAAAGCTGGCGTTGAACGCCAGTTTGCGTCATCTAAACTCAAGAAAAGTATGAACTATTATATATTTCTGGAAAGCCCTGGATGTCTACTTTCCAACGCAATTGAGAGCGCGCCATTTGGACTCTTGTAGCTCCAGAAAATCCACTTTGAGTGCAGGGAGGTCAGAATCCAACAGCATCTGCAGTCCTTCTTCAGCCTCTGAATTAGATTTTTGCTCAAATCTCTCAATTTCAGCCAGAAAGTACCTGAAATCATAGAAAAATACACAAACTCATAGTAAAATCTAGAAATGTGATTTTTAATTAAAAACTAATAAAAATATACTAAAAACTAACTAAATCATACTAAAAACTATGTAAAAACAATGCCAAAAAGCGTATAAATTATCCGCTCATCACCTGGACCTCCATTTTCCTGACTTATTCACTGAAATATATTAACTAACATGAATAAAAAAATTAAATAGACTCATAATTTTTATAAACATCTAATTTTTTATAATGGCTGGTTTGCCTCCCAGCAAGCGCTTCTTTACTGTCTTTAGCTGGACTTTACTGAGCCTTTTGATTTAGTCTCAGTTTTGAGCATTCTTGCTCAACATTGCCTTCAAGATAATGCTTGCCTCTCTGTCCATTAACAATGAACTTTTTGTCAGAGTCAATATTCTGAAGCTCTACATATCCATATGGTGACACACTTGTAATCACATATGGTCCCTTCCACCGGGATTTCAATTTCCCAGGGAACAATCTGAGCCTAGAGTTAAACAACAGAACCTTCTATCCTGACTCAAAGACTCTAGAAGACAGCTTTTTGTCATGCCACCTTTTTGCTTTCTCCTTATAAATTTTAGCATTCTCGAAAGCATTGAGTCTGAACTTTTCCAGCTCATTCAACTGGAGTAATCTTTTCTCTCCAGCTACCTTAGCATCAAGGTTTAGGAACCTGGTTGCCCAGTAGGCCTTGTCTTCCAGTTTCACTGGCAAATGATAGGCTTTTCCATACACAAGCTGGTATGGAGAGGTCCCTATAGGAGTCTTGAATGCGGTTCTGTATGCCCACAGAGCATCATCTAGACTTCTTGCCCAATCCCTTCTACGGGTACTTACAGTTCGTTCCAGGATTCATTTTAGTTCTCTATTTGAGACTTCAGCCTGCCCATTTGTCTGTGGATGATATGGAGTTGCCACTTTGTGGTTAATTCCATATCGAATCAGAGCAGAGTCAAGCTGTTTATTGCAGAAATGAGTTTCTCCATAACTGATCAGTACCCTAGGGACACCGAACCTGCTGAAGATGTGCTTCTGGAGGAACTTCATCACTGTCTTAGTATCATTAGTGGGTGTTGCAATTGCGTCTACCCATTTAGATACATAGTCTACTGCCACCAGAATATAAGTGTTTGAATATGATGGTAGGAAAGGCCCCATGAAGTCAATATCCCATACATCAAATAACTCAATCTCTAAGATCTCTTACTGAGGCATGGCATAACCGAGAGGCAGGTTACCAGCTCTCTAGCAACTATCACAGTTACGTACAAACTCTCGGAAATCTCTATAGAGAGTAGGCCAGTAGAAACCACATTGGAGAACCTTTGTGGCTGTTCGCTCACCTCCAAAATGTCCTCCATATTGTTATCCATGGCAATGCCATAGGATCTTCTGTGCCTCTTCTCTAGGCACACATCTACGGATTATTCCGTCTGCACATCTCTTAAAGAGATATGGTTCATCTCACAAGTAGTACTTTGCATCAGAAACCGATTTTTTTGTTTGCTGCTTACTGTATTCTTTGGGTATGAATCTCACAGCTTTATAGTTTGCAATGTCTGCAAACCATGATACTTCCTGAATGGCAAAGAGTTGCTCATCCGGAAAGGTTTCAGAGATCTCAATATGAGGGAGGGACGCTCCTACCACTGGTTCTATCCGGGACAGATGATCAGCTACTTAGTTCTCTGCCCCTTTTCTGTCTCTTATTTCTATACCAAACTCTTGCAGAAGTAACACCCATCTTATGAGTCTGGGTTTTGAATCCTGTTTTGTGAGGAGATATTTTAGAGCAGCATGGTCAGTGTACACAATCACTTTTAATCCTACTAAATAAGATCTGAACTTGTCAATGGCATAAACCACTGCAAGCAACTCCTTTTCTGTGGTTGTGTAATTCTTCTGCGCATCATTTAAAACACAGCTAGCATAATAAATGACATACAGAAGCTTGTCATGCCTCTCTCCCAATACTGCACCAATGACATAATCACTGGCATCACACATTAGTTCGAATGGTAATGTCCAGTCTGGTGCAGAAATGACTGGTGCTGTGACCAGCTTAGCTTTCAGAGTCTCAAAAGCCTGAAAACACTCTGTGTCAAAGACAAATGGTGTATCAGCGGCTAGCAGATTGCTCAGAGGTTATGCAATTTTTGAAAAATCCTTTATAAACCTTCTATAGAATCCTGCATGCCCCAGAAAGCTTCTGATTGCCTTAACATTGGCAGGTGGTGGTAATTTTTCAATTACCTCTACCTTAGCTTGATCCACCTCTATTCCCTTGTTCAAAATTTTGTGCCCTAGGACAATTCCTTCAGTCACCATAAAGTGACATTTCTCTCATTTTAAAACCAGGTTAGTCTCTTGGCACCTTTTCAGAACAAGTGCTAGATGGTTAAGACAGGAGCTAAATGAGTCTCCAAATATTGAGAAGTCACCCATGAAGACTTTCAAAAATTTCTCTACCATATCAGAGAAGATAGAGAGCATGCACCTCTAAAAGTTTGCAAGTGCATTGCACAGACCAAATGGCATCCTTCTGTAGGCAAATACTCCAGATGGACATGTGAATGCTGTTTTCTCTTGATCTTGAGGATCTACTGCAATTTAGTTGTAACCTAAATAGCCATCCAAAAAGTAGTAGTATTCATGCCCTGCTAGTCTCTCTAGCATCTGGTCTATGAATGGTAAAGGAAAATGATCATTTCTGATGGCTGTATTGAGTCTTCTGTAGTCAATACACATACACCACCCTGTAACTGTTCTTGTGGGAACCAGTTCATTCCTTTCATTAGGAACCACTGTCATACCTCCCTTCTTGGGGATAACTTGGACAGAGCTCACCCAGGGGCTATCAGAAATAGGATAAATAATCCCAGCCTCTAGTAACTTAGTGACCTATTTCTGCACCACCTCCTTCATGGCTGGATTTAGCCGCCTCTATGGTTGAACCACTGGCTTAGCATCATCCTCCAATAGGATCTTGTGCATGCATCTGGCTGGGCTAATGTCCTTGAGATCACTTATGGACCACCCAAGAGTTGTCTTGTGTGTCCTTAGCACCTGAATTAGTGCTTTCTCTTCCTATGGCTTTAAAGCAGAGCTTATGATTGCCGGAAAAGTGTCATCTTCTCCCAGAAATGCATATTTCAGGGATTGTGGTAGTGGTTTGAGCTCAAGTTTAGGAGGCTTCTCCTCTTCCAGAGAACCTTTTAGAGATTCTTCTGTTTTCTCTGGTTCCTCCAGATCAGGCTGAACATCTTTAAAAATGTTCTCTAGCTCTGATTCGAGACTCTCAGTCATATTGACCTCTTCCACCAGGGAGTCAATAATATCAGCGCTCATGTAGTCTTTTGATGTGTCTGGATGCTGCACAGCTTTGACAGCATTCAACTTAAACTCATCCTCATTGACTCTCAGGGTTATCTCCCTTTTTTGGATGTCAATGAGATCGTCCAGTTTCTAGGAAAGATCTTCCTAGAATGAGAGTTGCACTCTTGTGCTCCTCCATTTCCAGCACTACAAAGTCAGTGGGAAAGGCAAATGGCCCAACCTTGACAATCATGTCCTCAATTACGCCTGATGGAATTTTAATAGAGCCATCAGCAAGTTGGAGACATATTCGGGTTGGTTTGACTTCTTCAGTCAAACCAAGCTTTCTGATAGTGGATGCAGGTATCTGATTGATACTTGCCCAAAGATCACATAAAGCTATCTTGGTACAAGCATCCTCTAATGTGCATGGTATCATAAAGCTTCTAGGATCTTTAAGCTTCTCTGGTAAGCTTTTTAAAATGATTGCACTGCATTCTTCAGTGAGAAAAACTTTTTCGGTCTCTCTCCAATCCTTCTTATGACTTAAGATCTCTTTCATGAACTTAGCATAAGAGGGTATTTGCTCAAGTGCCTCTGCAAACGGAATCTTTATTTCAAGAGTCCTGAGATAGTCTGCAAAGCGGGCAAATTGTTTATCCTGTTCTGCTTGGTTGAGTTTCTGAGGATAAGGCATCTTGGCTTTATATTCTTCAACCTTAGTTGCTGCAAGTTTATTTCCTACAGAAGTGGTTGGAGAAGCCTACTTAAGGGGGTTGTTATCAGTACTTGCATGTGTCTGATCCCTTATTGGCATTTGAACGCCAGAACTGGGTGTTTTTTGGACGTTCAACGCCAGATTGCCGCCCTTTTCTGGCGTTTGAACGCCAGAATTGGCCATCCACTGGGCGTTTAATGCCAATTTCTGACCTTTTTCTGGCATTTGAATGCCAGAATCATTTCTCTCTGGGCTCCTACTATCCTCAAAGGGATTTTGGGCAGTGGTTTGGTCATCCTCTGTCAGATGTTCCTTTCTTGGCTTCCTGCTACTTTGAGTTGAGACATTCAATGTCTTTCCACTTCTTAAATGAATAGCTTGGCATTCTTCTGTTATCTGTTTAGATAACGACTGTCTTGTCTGATTCAAGTGTTTTTCTATATTTTGCTAACTGTTTTGTTATAGAAAATAGTTGCTGATTGAATTCAGCAATTTATTTTGGAGGACTAAATTCAGTGAATACTGCCTCAGCCTCTTCTTTCATGGAGGTCTCACCACTTGAGTACAGGTGCTTATTTCTGGCAACTGTATCAATGAGCTCTTGAACCTCTTCAATTGTCTTTCTCATATGTATAGATCCACCAGCTGAGTGATCTAGAGACATCTGGGCCTTTTCTGTAAGTCCATAGTAAAAGATGTCTAACTGCACCCATTCTAAAAATATTTCAGAGAGGCATTTCCTTAGCATCTCTCTGTACCTCTGCCAAGCATTATAAAGAGATTACGTAACGCTTTAGCTAGTACACGAAAGTGCATACCATGATTCTTCTGTCTATCGATAACTGCGTGCATTGCACGATGGATATGAAGAAGTAGTCCATTATCCTGGCAATAATGAGCCAAACTAGTATTTTCAGTGAATCCCCCTGTTAAGTAATCGTGCATTACGATAGGAGCGCCCAATTCTCTAGCAAATACAGCTCTTTTTATCATTTCTTCGCATGTACCTGCAGTAGCGTTCAAGTAATGCCCTTTGATTTCACCAGTTTCGGCCTGGGATTTAAAAATTGCTTCGGCACAAAATAAGAAATGGTCTCTCCAACGCATAAATGGTTGAGAATTCACATTTTCATCATCTTTGATAAAATCAAGTCCACCGCGAAGACATTCATAAACTGCTCTACCGTAATTCTTCGCGGATAACCCCAATTCATTATCCTCTTGTTTAAAGCCTTGGATGTCCAGCCTTAGCTGTGTCATCCTTTTTGGAGGAAAATATTGATTCAGGAATTTGTCTGATAATTGTTTCCATGTTCTTATGCTTGCTGTGGGTTGGTTATTTAACCACCTCTTAGCTTGATCTTTTACAGCAAATGGAAATAGTAATAATCTATAGACATCCTGATCTACTTCCTTATCACGTACTGTGTCAGTAATTTGTAAGAACTGTGCCAGAAACTCAGTAGGTTCTTCCTGTGGAAGACCAGAATATTGGCAATTTTGCTGCACCATGATAATGAGCTGAGGGTTTAGCTCAAAATTGCTGGCTCTGATGGGGGGTATACAGATACTACTCCCATATGAAGAAGTAGTGGGGTTAGCATATGACCCTAGAGTTCTTCTGGACTGTTCATTTCCACTTAAGTCCATGATGGAAAAAGGGAGATGATGTGGATTGTAAATAAAAATTTTATTCTTTTCTTTTTTTTTTTGAAAACCGGAATTAAAAGAAAATAAAATAAAATAAATGAAAAACTGAATATAAGTTCAAAAATTAGAAGAAAAAGAAATAAAAAAATTGAAAACTAAAATAATTAACAAATTAAAAAGATTTGAAAAATTGTAGGTGAGGATTTTCGAAAAATGGAGAGAAAGTGGTTAGGAAGTTTTGAAAAATATATGTCTTAAAATCAAAGATACTTGTAAGAAAATAAATAAAAGAAAAGATTTGAAAAAGATATGATTTTAAAATTTTAAAGATTGAAACTTTCTTAACAAGAAAACACCAAACTGAAAAATTTTTCAATCAAAATAATAAAATAGGACAAGTAATTCCAAAATTATAGAAAAAAGAAAAAGATTTTTTAAAAATTTTAGAAAAGATTTTCAAAAAATATAAAAAAATTGAAAAAGAATTTGTTTTGAAAAAGATTTTAAAAAAGATAAAATTTTTAAAATTGAAATTTTGATTTCACTAAAAAGAAACTACCAAATTTTAAAAATTTTGACTAAGTCAACCTAAGGAATTTGAAAATGATGAGTAAATAAAGGAAAAGATATTTTTTTTTGAATTTAATAAGGAAATAGAAAAACAATAAAATGACACCAAACTTAGAATTTTCATATCAAAACAAAGAAAACAAACAAGAAAACTTTGAATGTCAAGATGAAAACCAAGAACACTTTGAAGATCAAGATGAACACCAAGAACAACTTTTGGAAATATTTAAGAAAATAAAAACACAAAGGACACCAAACTTAAAACATGAAACTAAACTCAAACAAAAGACTCAATTATTACTTTATTGGTTTTTATCTATTTATTAAAAATTTTTGAAAAAAATCTAGAAAAAGAAAACAAGGATTTTAAAATTTTAACAAAAATAATAATAAAAGACTCAAATTTAGTGACTCTAAACCAAAAAAGATAAATTTTTCCTAATCTAAGGAACTAGATAAATCGTCAGTTCTCCAAACTCGAACAATCCCCGGCATACGGTGCCAAAAACTTGGTGCACGTAATTGCAATCACACCTTTGCAACTCCGCACAACTAACCAGCAAGTGCACTGGGTCGTCCAAGTAATACCTTACGTGAGTAAGGGTCGATCCCACGGAGATTGCCGGCTTGAAGCAAGCTATAGTTATCTTGTAAATCTTAGTTAGGAGATTAGTGATAAAAATGATTTTTTTTTATGAAAAGTAAATAACATAAAATTAATGATACTTGTGATTTAGTAATGAGGAACAGGTTGAGGTTCCAGAGATGCTCTGTCGTCTGAATCTCTGCTTTCCTACTGTCTTCTTCTCCAAACACGCATGGTTTCCTTCCATGGCAAGCTGTATGTTGGTGGATCACCGTTGTCAATGGCTACCATCCGACCTCTCAGTGAAAATGGTCCAGGTACGGTTTCTGTATGGCTAATCAACTGTCAGATCTCTCGTCTCGGATGAAAAATACCAGGCACAGCTACCGCACGGCTAATCATCTGTCGGTTCTCACTTGTGTCGGAATAGGATCTCTCTATCCTTTTGCACACTGTCACTACACCCAACATTCGTGAGTTTGAAGCTCGTCACAGTCATGCCATCCCAGATCCTACTCGAAATACCACAGACAAGGTTTAGACTTTTCGGATCTCAGGAATGCTGCCAATTGGTTCTAGCCTCTACCACGAAGGTTCTAATCTCACGGATTCGAATGCTCTGTTGTCAGGAGAGGCAAGTCAAATCCATGGATCAGAGACCCAAGAGATACACACTCAAGCTGTTGCCCAATGACTACGTTGAGCTCAGATAGAACAGGAGTGGTTGTCAAGCACGTGTTCATAAATTTGAGAATGATGATGAGTGTCACGGATCATCATATTCTTTATATTGAAGTACGAATGAGTATCTTAGAATAGAATCAAGCGTGATCGAAAAGAAAACAATAGTAATTGCATTAATCCATTGAGACACAGCAGAGCTCCTCACCCTACCTATGAGGTTTAGAGACTCATGCCGTAGAAGATACAATATGAGATGTAAAATGTCACGAGTTACAAAATGAATCCCTAAAAGTAGTTTTTATACTAAACTAGTAACTTAGGTTTACAGAAAATGAGTAACTAAGTGCAGATAGTGCAGAAATCTACTTCCGGAGCCCACTTGGTGAGTGTTTAGGCTGAGCTTTGAAGCTTTCACGTGCATAGGCCATTCTCGGAGTTAAACGCCAGCTTGGATACCAGTTTGGGCGTTTAACTCCAGTTCTGGTGCTAGTTCCGGCATTTAACGCCAGAAAAGGGTCTCTGGCTGGCGTTTAACACCAGTTTGGGCCATCAAACCTCAGGCAAAGTATGGACTATTATATATTTCTGGAAAGCCCAAGATGTCTGTTGTCTAACGCAATTGAGAGTGCGCCAATTGGACTTCTGTAGCTCTAACAAATCCACTTCGAGTGCAGGAGGGTCAGAATCCAACAGCATCTGCAGTTCTTTCTCAGCCTCTGAATCAGATTTTTGCTCAGGTCCCTCAATTTCAGCCAGAAAGTACCTGAAATTACAGAAAAACACAAAAACTCATAGTAAAGTCCAGAAATGTGATTTTTGCATAAAAACTAATAAAAATATAATAAAAAGTAACTAAAACATGTTAAAAACTACCTAAAAATAATGCCAAAAAGCGTATAAAATATCCGCTCATCAATGCATATGCACGAGTTAATGTGCAAAAAGGGTTGTATGCGTACGCATGGTGTATGCACAACACCATTTTGGTTTTGGATAGGGGGTCATGCATACGCGGAAAGGATGCGTATGGATGAATGGATTTGTTTTTTTTTTAAGAGTATGCGCACACGCAGCATACGCACAATGCATGTTTAGTTCGAAAAGGGTGTCATGCATACGTATCATCTATGCATACACATAATTTGGTGAACTTTTGGGAATCATGTGTACGCATGATGTGGTGCTTTGTTTTTAAAAAATTTTCAACTCCTTGCACTAAACCAAGCATTTTAAATGCCCAACAAGACACCAAGACAATACCAAACCTTATTAAACAAGCTAAACTACGAATTAAACTAAAGATACCTAACTAAAAATGGAAATTCAACTTATTCACCAATATGTACAGAAGAGAAAATGGAAAGAATTTACCATGGTGGAGTGTCTCCCACCTAGCACTTTTAGTTAAAGTCCTTAAGTTAGATATTTTGCTGAGCTCTTTGTCAAGGCTTGTGCTTGAAATCATCCTTGAACTTCCACCAATACTTGAATTTCTAATATGCTCTAGAATTATAAATTAATTATACTAAGCTTTGATGAAGTTGTAAACAAGGTAGGAGCTCCCAAAATTGATCCTCTTGTATGTCAGGATCCCAAATCTTGTTCCTGCACCTGTCTTCTAATTGATCATCATGAACCTATCTAGGTGGTAAGCATTCAGAATTCTCACTCAAGCACCCAAACATACTTCTAAACCCACTCAATTGAGCTGTATGCCAACTATTGAATTTAAACCTTAAAGATTCAAACTTAACAAATCTAGAATGGTGTTTCCAACCACTAGACAATTCTCTCTTACTCTTCAATCCATAAAGAGCCCTAAGTTAACCATTCGTCTCTAGCAAACTGTATTCAAGCGGAATAAGAAAGCTAAAGAATATGAGTTTACCCAATTAAATGATATAATGGATGATGCTGAGTTAGGAAAAGACGTTTCCAACGGTCTTGACAAAACAATTTTCACTCCCTCTCTACCTTCTTGAAGGAGTTCCACCTCTCAACAAGATCTCTCGTATTCAGTTTCTTCCTCACCAAATTTTTTGAATTCTTTCTCATTACTCAAGTCATATCTCGGAGGTTGTGTAAAGTCTACATCAACATCCATTTCAAATTCAATGGAGAAAGGTTCATCCAACTCAAAGAAATCATTGGTTGGTGTGAAACTATCGTCAATAATGGGACTTGTCGCTTGCTCAACTACTTCCAATTCTTTACTATTCATAATATGCCTCGAAGGTTGCGCATTATCCTCCTCAATATCAATTTTAAGTTCAATGAAAGAGGACTCAACAGCTTCCATAAAATCATCAATGTCACTAGTTGGTGTGGAAGTGTCTCTAACCTTGGAATCCATCGCTTGCTCAACCTTTCCTAAATCTTCAACCACTTCTTCATCTTCAGGCATCTTAGATACCTCCACTTATTGAAATACATGCGTCCACTTTTCGTTCTCTAATTGAAATTCTAACCTCTCTTTCATACTACGCTCTTCGGTTGATTCTCCTCGTTCATAAACGGGAGTGCCTTGATTACGTAAACGCTGTAAAACCCCGATTAAACAAAAATTAAATAAATAATTAATTAAATATGGGCCAATGGGGATGGAAAAATTTAGAATCATAATTTTGAAATTTAAATGTGATCTTTGGATTTGGAGGATTTTTCGAGTGAAAAAGTGTACTTTTTTGCGGAAAAATACGTAAAAATGCGTACTGGTATTGTAGCTAGTTGTACCGGCTTAAATCTGCCCGGTACTGTGAGTGAGACAATTAATTATGAGTGACAAAGGTTAAGAAATTGAAATTTATAATTTGGAGAGGTGAAAATAATTAGAACACAAATTAAACACTAATTTTAAAGATTTTTGTCCAAAATTGAGCCAACGGGCTAAATCGAGTGAACTGGGCCCAATTGGCCCCAAGCCCACATATATAAGGCTTCAACTAAAACCATTTCATCATCATTCATCCCCCCTTTCATTGTGTTACACGCTAAAATGAGAAGAGAGTGAGGAAGAATAACACAAACCCTAACTCTATAAACCTCACTCCTCCGTAACTTTTGATCCTGAGTTCCGATTGACGAGCCATTTGTAGCCAGACGAAGCCCAGCTCATCCTCTTCGATTCTAACTGAACAAAATAGTGAGTAATTTGAAACCCATACCCCAGTTCTCTTCCCTGACAAAATTCACATTTTTGGCTTTGGGTTATTGAGTTTTTCATGGTTTTGATGGCTTAAGGGTACTCCAGTATAGCTATAATTGGGCTTTATCAACAATTTCTACGGGTTAAGGTAAGAAACCTCCGAAACCCTTGTGGTTTATCAAATTTTATGAACCATAGGTTGATATATATGTGAATCGGTTACATTAGAATTGTTGGGTGATTTTGGTGTGGCTGGTTGTTATTGGTTTAGTGTGAATATTTTGATGGAATGTATGTTATTGATTGCAATTTGTAGATGATTTACTATAATGATATTGTTGATAATTATGAATTGGGTATTGAAAGAGATTGGGCCGGAGGCCGTGAACGGGTGAGTCCGGGTAAGTTTAGACGGTATAAAATAAGTGAATTGATGTAATTGTGAATAGTGTGATTATGATTACGATGGTGACAGTGAATTTAGAGTGATTAATATTTGGAAATTGTGTTTAATGTTTGAGGTGTATTTTGAATTGGAAAATTATCGAAAAAGATAATTAATGAATGATACGGTGTTATGTGGATTAGATATGGTTTGATTTGAGTATGGTATTGAAATAGAGATAATGGTTTTGGGTGTCAAATACTAGGGGATTGAGAATTGGTATAAAATTGAAGGTGCAGAGTTTTTGGTAAGAAAATAGATTTTTAGCCAACTTCGGCAGGTTGTAACTTCGTCCTCGAAGTTGAAAATTTAACGAAAATAGATTTTTATAAAAGTTTATTCTACAATCTTTCCAATGGTTCAAGAATGGTTGAAAAATGAATTTTGTGGAAAATTATGGTATCAAAGCAGATTGTCCTCGTGAGCTTGAGGGATGGACTACTTATGCTTTAATGCATACTCTGAGTCTATGCCTGTGCTAGTTAGGATATCTAATTGATATGTTTAGTATGAAGTTCATGAGTATACCTTTGGAAATTTGAAGCACTTAACTTAAGATATTGAGACTGATCACCTTGATATCGCTTGTTTGATGTGGACAGGACCCAAATGGCGACTCGTGGACGTGGTCAAACCCGTACGCGGAGAGAAAATGAGGAAGGTGCATCGTTGGACAACCAGACCACACTCTTGGCTACTATGACCACTCTTGTGAATGCTATGCATGCGAATACTGTGGCTACTAACCAGGCCATGGAGAGAATGAATGGAAACGGAAACGAACTGAGAAACCATCAAGCTGATGGAGATCTGATGACCTTGGCAACCTTTTTGAAGCTTAATCCCCCAATCTTCAAAGGTTTAACTAATCTCACAGAAGTTGATAATTGGTTTCAGTCGATATAAATGGCAATGCAAGTATAACATGTACCTGAGGATCAATTGGTGGAATTTGCTGCTTACCTGTTAGAGGGAAAAGTACAACATTAGTGGCAAGGAGCTCTCTGTTTACTGCAGTCAGGAAATGGGAATGAATCAATCACCTGGGAGATGTTCAAAAGGGAATTTTACAAGAAGTACTTCTCGAACTCTGCAAGGCAGGCTAAGGAGTTGGAATTACTACAACTGAAACAAGAATCCAAGATGGTGGCTACTTACACTAGCAAATTTGAAGAGTTATGTTGCTTTTCAAGGGTTTGCTAGGGTGTTCCTGAAGGAAGAGTGGAAATGTATAAAGTACTAGGATGATTTGAGAGATGATATCATGCGAGCCGTGGTGCCTCTTGAGGTCAAGAGTTTTGCGGAGATAGTTAACAAGAGTCATGTGGTGGAGAACTACTCAAGGAAAACTGACATGGCGAGCAATGGTCGCCAAGAGTCCCATGAAAGGGTCAAGACAAGAGTTTTATGCCAAGGAGCCTACTTTAAGAGGAGTGGGTATCCACTTCAGTATTCTCAAGGTCAGAACAATTACCAAAGAAATGACAACCGCTCGGGAAATGGTAAAGAAAAACAGGCGGAGGCTATTTCGGATGACTGGAGGTGCTAAAGATGCGGGAGATACAAACCGAAACCAGCCATGCCAGACTAAGTTAGGACTGTGCTATTGTTGTGGGAGACCAGGACATATCTCTCGAGATTATCCATACATGAAAAATCAAGCAAAGGGCCGATCTCAATGAGGTTGAGATAATTGTAAAATTGATAAGTATAATTAAATTTAACTGCTTTCCATAAGATTGGAGTATGGTATGCATCCGTAATGCATGAGTATATTATGAAGGTCATAATTTCTGAATAAATTGTCGGTCCATGACTTTCAGTTCGTAAGATAAGGTGATTTTTGGTTAACATAGAGGAGTAGCAAGTTTCTTGTTGGCTAATAATCAGAGTGACGCAGTAGAAACTTGTGAAAGCTTTGATACAGGATAGTTGCGAATAGGAGTAGTAGGAGGTGACTAGAAATATCTTAGACTTGAATATTCGAAAGATTTAGTGGGTTAATATAAATAATGATCTCTAGGAAATTAAATTTGATTCTAGCTATAAGATTAGATTGATTCTGAATAGGTTGTGGAGATAATTATAGGTGTAATTGGATTTGTGCTTAGATTGTAATGGATAAATTATTGGGTTTGGAAGATGAATTTGAAAAACGTTGAATTAAAACGTTGATGTTGTATTGAGGTCAAATTGAGAAAACTCGTGAAGGGTGGTGAACTTTAGTCTTAGGGAAGGTTTCATAAAAGTGAGGTGAATATGATAATGGATTAGCTATTGAGAAAGACCTAGAGAAAGCTAAGAGTGAAACGGATGAGTATGCCGTAGGCTTGAGTTCGGTTTAAGTTATGACGTTGTAAGTAAGAATGAGGAATGTAGATTGGTGTTTGAATTAATGCTGAAGGAAGGTAGAACGAGTGGTGCAAGAGTAGTTGAATTAAGTATTGATGAAGTGTAGTGTAGAGGAATGCAAAGGAATTAAATTGATTAAATGACAAATAAGGTTCAGACACAATCCGTATGGCGACGGAGAGTGAACTTGAGCTAGACTTGGTGCCGGAAATGGAGCTAGTTTCGATTGCATGATATGGGAGAGAGAACTATCAACTTAGTCGCAGATTCTCGACAAATTCTAAGAACAACAAAAATGCATCGTGGCTTGAAGACGAATTTGAGGCAACTAAATTTTGAGGGCAAAATTTCTAATTAGGTGGGTAGAATGTAAAACTCTGATTAAACAAAAATTAAATAAATAATTAATTAAATATGGGCCGACGGGGGTGGAAAAATTTAGAATCGTAATTTTCAAATTTAAATGTGATATTTGGATTCGGAGGATTTTTTGAGTGAAAAAATGTACTTTTTTACGAAAAAATACGTAAAAATGTGTACTGGTATTGTTGCCAGCTATACCGGCTTAAATCTGTCCGGTACTGTCACAACTAGAAAATGGATTAATACAGATAGATTTACAGACAGATTTAGTCTTTATTATAGACGGATTTTTGGTTACCGACAAAATTACCGACGGATTTTGTCCCTCTGTAAAAGCCTCGTCGGAAATTATTTACCGACGGATTTTTTTTCCGTCGAAAAATTACAGACGGATTTTTACCAGTTACCGACGGATTTTTCCTCTGTAAATTCTCCATCCATTTCCCGAAGACGACGAATTTTCTGACGGATAATTACAGACGAATTTTTCGACAGATTTTCCGTCTGTAATTACAGACGGATTTTTAGACGGATTTTTTGTCTGTAATTACAGACAGATTTTCCAACGGATTTTTCGTCTGTAATTACAGACAAATTTTCTGACAAATTTTCTGTCTGTAAATCCGTCAGTAAGGTAAAATAGAGTTTTTTTATTTTTCCAATTACAAAATAAATTTGTTTTCATACAAAATAAATATAAATTTAATAACAATTTTTATCTAATTTGTATTCAAATATTTATAATATTTCAAAAAATAAACAAATTCATCGTATTATCAAACTAAAAGAAAAGTACTATAAACAAGCAAGTCAATATAATTCAAAATATAAAGAAAGTGTATTGATACATCAACTATAATAATAAGTAACAAACATACATCAACAAAGTGTATTGAGTAAATTAAAAGTTGTTAATGGGTATCCAAAGGGCTCTAAATAATTTTTCTCATACTAGTAAATTAAAAGAACTATGTTGCAAGCAACTCTTATTCAATTTCCTAACTCATTTGAACAATTTTCTGCTGCTGCTGCTTCTTCTTCATCATCCCAGCTTTTCTCACACGGTCACAAATGTTCTCTAAGACCAGATCATCCATGTGCTGAAATAGTGGTATATATCTTACCAATCATGATACCTGAAAAATTTGAATTTATATGAGAGTCTATGGTGCCTATGCCTACAGCGGCTATGGTGGCTAAACAATTTTTGCAACACCTAAAATTAATCACTGAAGAATTGGATCCCAAAGGGAGACACTATATGAAAAAAAAAATTAGAAGAATTCTTACAGATGAATCAGAGCCATTTCCGAGCTAAAAAGTTGAGGAGGAATATTGCCTGAGAGATTATTCTTCCCAAGATGACTGCAAGTAACATGTATTAGATGGATTTTTCTACATAAAAGTAGTAAGCCATGTATTGCAGAAAATAAAAAAGTTGACTCACAAATGTTTGGCATGGTGCAACTTATCAAGACCAGGTACACTGCCACTAGAAATTGGTATAGGTCCTTGAAGCTCATTGTCAGCTAAATCTAACCAATATAGGTTCAATAGATTACCAATAGAATGTGAAATTCTCCCAGTGAAGCTATTGGAATTTAAGGATCTGCAATTCAAAGTAACTGATTTAGACCATGATCCAAGAAATCATTAAGTTACAAAAGATAAAGATACTAAGGAAAAGGCCTCTGATAGAAAATATAAACAAGTTTCTTAAACATGAAGCAACCATTCAGTGACTTTTCAGTCAGACCAACCAGAATACATTTCTAGATACTTTCACCAGATAACAAAGTTGACAATCCTTACATAAAGTGAAGCTCCTTCAGAAATCCGATTTCATCTGGAATAGGACCATTGAAACTACAGCCAACAAGAATTCTGAAGATAAATGAGAAACCATCTATCTTTGTTAAGAATTGTTTCATCAAAATCAATTGATATTTGTGATACTAATTGAACAACCAGTACTATCTTACAAGGTTGATAGTCAAGTCCTTGTTGTAAGAAAGATCCCTAGTTGGAAAAAAAATACAGATTCAAATAGAGTGGAAACTGCACACAAACTGCTAGCAAGAAAACACTGAAATGAAATGTATACAAGCAATGAAAACAAAATACTTACAAAGTCTCCAATTCGGATAGTGATCCGATATCTCCAGAAAGTTCACCTTCCAAACCCATGCTTGACAATGTTCTGAAATGATAGCAGGTTAATCTCTTAACAATAAATTCAGGAGAAGGAAGCAACTGAGTGTGACCATTGAAAGATAAATTCACAAGGATCCAACCCCCCCCCCCCCCCCCCCCCAAATTAGGAGGGATTTTCTTCAAGGTATCCATAAGAGACTTTAGAGTGACCACTGCATTAGAAAGTACAGAGACAAGGTCATGATGTTCTGCAGAAATGTTTAATACTAACAGTAACAGACTCTTCCTAGAACTTAAGGACACAGTTTTAGATTTTAATTCTCTCATTTAAATTACAACCTACAAGTTGAATGTGTTATTAACTTCTATTCTTTTCATTATTGGAGTGCAGAACATTACTCATCCTAGATCCCAGCTTTGCAGGATTATGACTGATTTGGAGGTTTAGTTCTTATTTGTTTATTCTTTTTGGTGCTGTGATTTGAAGGTTGTTCACAATTGAATTTCCTCATTCTCAAACCAGATAAACAACAATTAAGATGGTGTGGCAAAGCATACCTTAAGGTTATTTCCCGGAGTCTTTTTCTTCTCAACTGCTTTCAAACTGGGTGTACTAGAAAGAGGCCTAAGATCTTTTGCAGGTAAATCTCTATATGGTTCACTCTGTTGTTCTGTGTTCACTTCCTGAATAAAAAACTTATCCCAATTATTATCTTTGAAGAAAAATAATAGAGAAAATAGGAAAATAACATGCTGAAACCAGTATGCTACAGTACCTGCAGGTGACTCAAGGGAGGATTCTTTGGGCGAGCTATCTACTTTCCTGGATAAATTACACAATGGATCCTGCATGAAGGAAGATTGATTACAGGGTCTGCTTTTCCGCTCAAAAGCATTTGAAGTAGAGAACAAAAGCCATGGACATAAACATGATCACTAATACACATAAAGGTAGAATACTACCAAGTAACTACTGTAACACTTGCAAAGAATACCTAACTTTTTCACAAACTCAACAAGGTTCTCTAACAAATTGAGGTCTAAGCTCTCACTTTAAGAGCTGTTAGCAGGTCAGTAATCTATCTTCCACACATTATAAATGCATATCATGCTTAATAGAATAAACAGTAAGAGATCCTTTCTACCATGTTTGTCTATGAAATCCATTATAGGTGGTGTTACACAATACCATCTTTTATTTTTGGACAGGATGGTGCCAACTTAATGCATAAACATAGCATTACTAGGTTACTCCATTAAGGAAACTGACTAAAATGAGAACTAAACAAGATTATGATGTATGCTTGTTTGACAAACCTGTTCATGCAAACAAGCCTCTGAATTCTTAATTTCCGTATCTCCTTCAGGATAATTTTGCTGTAATTCATAGGAAATTAATCCTGAACAATTTTCACTACCTGCTAAGCATATAACACCTATCGAATTAGAGTAGAATCAATGTAGAAGAACAAATAATTCATAATTAATACATGCTTGTTTCCCTCTAAAACTGATTTTCCTTCATATGCTGGTAATAGAGACAGTACCTAAGTAATGTGAATTAAAAAATAGATGAGTTACATAACAACTGAAAAATAAAGAAAAGATGGTAAAAAGATAAATCACTATGACAGAAAAATGGTACACAAGGAAGTTTGCAAGACTCTCCGTCTCATCCTACGCTGTTTCAATTATCTAAAATGAAAGCTGCCGAATAATCAAGTCAAGAAAAAATAAAAGAAGGAACTATAGTTCAAATTTTAATAACCAGCAAAATAGATGATACTAGCTATTTGTTCTCTCAACAAATGACATGTGTTCTAGTCTCAGGGCACTTATTAAAGTGCCAAATAAGAAAAAATTGTATTGAAAATTTAAAGTTTTGAAGTTTTCAATGTTTTTACACAGTATATTTTTTGAAAAATAAATTAAAATAGCTTTCACCAACACTTTTTTTTTAGTTATTTTTCATCATCACAAATTAAGATTTTATCATTATTTGGCACAGAAAGATTGATAGATATAGCTTCGTAGCCTAAAATAATAAATCCTAAAAGGAGGAAGAGTGCAAACATTTAGTTGTTTTTTTAAGCACTTTCTATTGGATCCTTTTGTTTGTTCAGTATACAAGTCACAGAACATAATAAATTCACATGTAATACACAAAAATGTTATTATCATACATGTATATAGACCAAGCTATTAGGCGTACAGCAAATTATATTTCATATTAAATACCGTTACTAATATGGATGTAGATAAATGCCAAGATATGCATTTTTAATTTTCTTTTATAGAAATAAGATGGATATAAGTTAAATATTATAATAGGGCTTTAATGTGAGTAAATAACTAAATAATCATGGTTTTCTTTGTCATATATATAAAACTGTGAATGATATGTAAGTAGGATTTAATTAGCATATATTCACGTAATGCAGCTTGAAACAGAGTGAGGGCATCTTCTTGAATTTTTGTAGTTCCGTATCTTAAAGGACAAGATTTAGAAGGGAACTTTCTAAGTGAATCTGATTCTCCTTTTTAAAAGAAACATTAAAATAAGACAGATAGATTGATACAAAACTACTGATGAATACAGAAGATGACTCAACCCTAAGAGTCAAGTCATCCACTAAGACATTACCAGTGGGAGTTACAACCTGAATTTTGGGAGCAGCATCAATATCAAAATAATAACAAAATCATAATGACAAGTTCAGGTGTATAGATGGTTCATTGAAATCACTTGCCTTGACACCAGAGAATTCAATGTAGTTAGCTTCACTTATGAAACTTCTACTTCCTCTGCTTTGGAGTGAAGATTTCTCATTCTCCAGGCTTAGCTCCCTTGATGCAGCCATTAACTCATGAATGCGATAAGCATAACCACTATAAAATATATAGTTTACTTAGAATATATAGGCTTGAACTTTGCAAGGATTTGTATATAACATATGCCTACATACCAAGAATAAAAACCGATATCAACTTCAAAAAAGGATAAATGATAGATTTAATATACCTGAGTCGATTGAGCCGTTTTGCACTAATAAAAAGAGTTTCCAGTGACTGAAATAGGGAAACAATAACACTAGTATGATATCTTAGATTGCTTAGCATCTCTGCACCCCTAAAGTTGAACTGTCAGACCTTAGATGGCCAGAAAAGAAAGGCTCAATTATCAGAATAATAGCAACTGTAGCACCAAGATACTTCAATAAAAAGTCCTGAATCATGACAAACCACCAATGGTCATGTAGGACACTACTCAAATGCCTAACCAAGGTCTTAAACTTCTGTTGAATATGGGCTTTTTCTCTCATCTCTCCACCATAAAATGCTATAATTTTCAAGTGAGTCCTCAATCGCGAGTGAAGCTCTCGATAGTCTCCTTCCAGTTGCTGCTCTCTGGACATTAGTTTGCCATGAGCCAACGTCATCAAAATCAATATCAAACTATGAAAGTTAAAAACTATAGAAAGCAATGGCCTACCATGAATTTTAAGTCAAAAAAGCTTCAATTGCAGAAAATAATTCATCAAAATTAGAGTAAACCTGCAGATTCAAACAAAGCACAAAAGTAGAGTATGATAAACCTAAATTTGGCACAGAAAAATTGAGCCCTAAAATTTATCACGAAGAACAGAATCACAAAATCAGGATATATATATATATACCTAAAATTTAATATGGTTACAAGAAGAACTGAGAGAACGAGTTGAGATTAAATGGAAGAGGAGCCAGAGGGAGCAGATGCGATGAGAGCGGCGGCAGAGAGAGCTCTGCGACGATGGGAGTAGATGCGACAAGAGCAGCGGCGGAGGGATCTCGTGCGACGCAAGGGATGACAGAGAGAGATTGTGCGACGCAATGGCGGCAGCGGTGGAAGAAGCAGAAGTAGCAGCCACGGAGAGAAGAAGTAGCTTGTGCTACGGAGAGAAGAAGAAGAAGCCGTGTTTCATTTAGAAGAAGCTGGAAGAAGCTCGTGTTTCATTTGGTCTTAATTCAATATTTCCGACGAAAAATTTTAAATTACAGACGGATTTTTCGTCAATAATAATTTAATAGAATACCGCGTTTCGTCTATTTAATTATAGACGGATTTTTTGTCTGTAATCATTTCCCACGAAAAAAATTAATTTTACCGACAGAATTATCGACGAATTTTATTTTTTGTCTGTAATTTATGCTAATTCATTGTTTTTGTTTTTCGACAAAAAAATCCCTCTGAAATTCTGTCTGTATTTTCGTGGGATAAAATCCGTCGGAAATATCCGTCTGTAATAACTAGTTTTCTAGTAGTGTGTGAGTGAGACAATTAATTATGAGTGACAAGGGTAAAGAAATTAAAATTTATTATTTGATGAGGTAAAAATAATTAGAACACGAATTAAACACTAATCTTAAAGGTTTTGACCTAAATTTGGGCCAACGGGCTAAATCGAGTGAACCGGGCCCAAGTGGACCCAAGCCCACCTATATAAGGCTTCAACTAAAGCCATTTAAGCATCTTTCATCCCACTTTCATTGTGTTCCATGCTGAAATGAGAAGAGAGTGAGGAAGAATAACACAAACCCTAACTCCATAAACTTCAATCCTCCGTAACTTTTGATCCGGAGCACCGATTGACAAGCCGTTTGTAGTCACGTAAAGCCCAGACCATCCTCTTCAATTTTAATTGAACAAAGTGGTGAGTAATTCGAAATCCATACTCCAGTTCTCTTCCCTAACATAATTCGCATTTTTGGCTTTGGGGTATTGAGTTTTTCATGGTTTTAATGGTTTAGGAGTGCTCTAGTATGAGCTATATCTGGATTTCAATAATTTTTATGGGTTAAGGTAAGAAACCTCTAAATCCTTGTAGTTTTCAAATTTTATGAATCCTAAGTTGATATATGTGTGAATTGGTTACATTAGAATTGTTGGCTAATTTTGGTACACATTGGGAGCTTGAATTTGGCTTGCAGAGCTTTTGGGTGAACCTTGGTGGCTTGTTTGGAACTTGGGTATTGTTGGAGTGGAAAATCCAAGTGTTGGGTGTGAACTTGGGTATGGTTTAAGTTTTATTTAAATACTATGTAATGTGACATGAAGTCCTAGGCTAGATGAACCAAGGATATTGTTGAATTTTGGTGTGGTTGGTTGTTGTTAGTTTAATGTGAATGTTATGATACAATGTATGTTATTGATTGAATTTGTAGATGATTTACTATAATGATATTGTCAATAATCATGAATTGGGTATTGAAAGAGATTGGGCCAGAGGCTGTGAAGGGGTGAGACCGGATAAGTTTTGACGGTATGAAATAAGTGAATTGATGTAATTGTGAATGGTGTGATTATGATTATGATTATGATGGTGACAGTAAATTTAGAGTGATTAATGTTTGGAAATTGTGTTCAATATTTGAGGTGTGTTTGAATTGGAAAATTGTCGAGAAAGATAATTAATGGATGATATGGTGTTGTGTGGATTAGATATGGTTTGATTTGAGAATGGTATTGAAATATGGTTTTAGGTGTCAAATGCAAGGAGATTGAGAATTAATATAAAATTGAAAGTGCATAGTTTTTGGTAAGAAAATAGATTTTTAGCCAACTTCGGTGGGCCATAACTCGATCCTCAGGGTTGGAAATTTAACAAAAAAAGATTTTTATAAAATTTTATTCAACAATCTTTCCAATCAAGAATGGTTGAAAAATAATTTTTGTGAAAAAAGTTATGAGATTTCAAAGTTTGGGGTAAAAAACTGAATTTCTGCAATATAGCAGCTTTCTGAAAACTGATAAACATGCGTACATGGATGTGTCATGTGACGTGGGTATAGGGCTCTGCCCGGTACTTCGTGTACGTGGACGTGGGCTGTGTACGTGACTTTGGAAAATTTTGGACTCTCGCGTACGCGAGCCTATGTTGCTACCAACACCCCAGCATACGCAACTATAGTCCGCGTACGCACTATTGGCAATTCCGACACTCATGCGTACGCAGACAAGGCATGCGTATGCATTATCCCCAGTTTTGCTGAAATTATATTTTTAAAGCTTTCAACCATTCTTCTAGCCTTACAAACCTCTACAAGTTCTGTTATGAGTCTAGATCTGGTGAAATAGAGAGTAGAGAAGTCAGAAATGAGGATTTAGCATTGATTAGGATGAGTATGATAATGAGAGATAGTGATGATGATTGTTTTGATTACAAATGATGAGAATGATTTTGATATGGAGAGATGATGATGAATTAACTATGATTAAGTAAGATGAGAAGGGTTATGATAATGAGAGATGATGGAGATTGATTACGATTGAATATGATGAGAATGATAATGATGATGAGTGAAATGAACGATGAGTCTAAGTTATTGACAATTGGTGAACGATGACGGATTGCGGAGGTTGAGGATTCCCTCCGAGTTATACATTGTATACGTGAGTAAAGATTTTGGCGAGATTATGATGAGAAGTATTGCAGGCACCATATCTGGGACTGAATAGACGAGTTAAGGTCGAGGATTCTCTTTCTTGTTCTAGGTTTTGAAATGAGTACATACATGTGGAAAAGAGTGATATTGATATTGATGGAGATTGTCGAGTGAGAAACTAAATTAATGATGAAGTCTTATGAGTAGTAAACTGATTGAATATGAAATTGACTGAGGAAATGAATGAATAAGCGAGTTGAGGTAGAGGATTCTCTCTCTTGTATTGGAATTATGATTAAAGAGGCAATAAGATTTATGTTGTGAGGATGGTAGTGTTATCCCACTAACGAAAAGGCGAGTTGAGATTGAGGATTCTCTCACTTGCTGTGATAAATAGGTTAAGGTTGAGGATTCCCTTTCTTGTTGCAGTGGACAAGCTTGAGGTTGAGGATTCCCTTACTTGTCGCATCAGAGAGTTGGATAGAAGGTCAAGGATTCCCTTCGGTTTAATTCTATAATTATTAGTTCGAATTTTGGGTATGTTTATTTGTGTTGAATTAAAATGAGTTTCGAAATTGAAATAGCGAGGACGATGGTTGGATTCTGCTCACGGATAGGCAAGCTGAGATAGAGGATTCTCTCTCTTGCTGTGATGAACAAGATGAGATTGAGGATTCCCTCTCTTCTTATACTGGGCAAGCGGGGTTGAGAATTCCCTCTTTTTCTACATCGAGGAATTGAATGGAGAAGGTTGAGGATTTTTTTTTATTCGATTCCTAGCTATGGTGTGAATGAGTTAGGTTGAGGATTATCTATTCTTACGTCGCAATTTCTCTCTGAATGGGAGGATGAGGATTCCCTCCTGGAAGGTTGAAGATTTCCTTCATGTTGAGAGACGATATCTGGGTTAGCTACTTGACATGTCGGGTTTGATTGTACAAGCGACAGATGAGCTCATTGGCCATAGGACAGACATGCATCATTTGTATTTGATTGCCTTGGTTGGGATTGCTTAATTGTAATAGTTTGCCTAATTGTATACATTACATGATTATATACTAACTGCTTTACTTAAATCTACTTGTGTATTACTTATTTGTATGGCTTGTGATTGCACAACTGAGAGGTCCCTCATGTTAGTGTGGGCTGACGCTGAGGGCTATTCTATGTGAATTCTGGGGAATTGGTGTAAAAATATTAATGAAGGTGAATTAGATTAAAATCTCCTAAGGTAGTTGCCTATTTCTAGATTACTGAGAACCTAAGATGAAAATATTTTGGTAAAGGAGCTTAAGATCTCTTAGAGAGTTCATGTTACCTTATATTGTATTTATTTGGCACTTTTACCGTACTGGGAACACATGGGTGGGGTTCTTATTCCGTATGTATCTTTGTTTTTCATATGCAAGTCCTGGTGCTCAGCAGTTAGTTGTGACTCGTCTAGCAGATGGCGAAGTTTACTTTGATTTTTGTTTTTGTAATTTGTTTAGCATCTCTTCTTTCTTATTTTGGAAAACTTCCTGTAATTGTTTCTTTTGAAAACTTGTCTATAGAGGCGTATGATGTACTTGTGCAGAGATAGGTTATGTTTATCAACTGTTTTACTTCTGTAACTCTAGCCGGCTTAAACTTCGTGGCTGAGATTAGTAGAGGTTATACATATATACTTATACATGTCTCCTTATCCTATTCTTCTGTTAAGTTCTTATTTTGCTCTGCTTTACCGATTGCGTGATGTTTGATACGTGTGTGTTTGAGCTCGTGATTTTCTTTTGTTCCTTTTTTAGGCTTCTCGATTAATAAATTTTTCTAATTATATATATATATTATAAATCCAGAGTCGTACCACCTTGTTATCATTGATTTATGACCCGAGCATAAGAATTTGAATGATAGGGTATTACAAACTCTGTGAGGCTAAGTGGGCTACATTTTCTGCTAAGATAGCTTTGATAGCGTCATGATGCTCAATTAATTCTTGTGTTTCCCTTATTGCCTCACTTTGCTCTTGAAAAACTGAAATGAGAGTGTCATCCATGGGGGTTGGTGGTGGAAAGGAGGGTTCATTGTGTTGAGCTTCTTCTTGCTTCTTGAGAAACATGATTACTTTAAGCCGATCTATTGCTTCCATGAGATGATCTCTTGGCTCTTGTTGCTCTTGGTTACTATAATTGGGATCATTTTGATCTAGGATCAATGGTAGCAGATACTTTTCGATAGAGGTTTGCGGTGTAGAAGATGGTCGATTGTGTTGGAGGTAACTATCATAAATGGGAGGTGGTTCATTTTGGTGAGAATATTGAGGTGGTGTATATAAAATTGGTAGTTCTTAGGAGTATTGGTATTGGAATGGTGATGATTTTAAGCATGGATTGTATAGCTCATATGGTGGTTCTTGATATGTTGGTGGATTAGGATTATATAGAGGTGTTTAGTGGTGTTGTAAGACTTGTGAGTATGATAGTTGATGGCTATGTTGAGGAGGGAGTTCATAGGCATATGGTGGTTGAGCTTGATAACCACAAGGAGGTTCACCATATCCATTAGATTGGTATGCAACATGGGTTGGATAATGCTCATAGTATGTCAGAGGAGGTTGTTGCCATGAATATTGTCCATATGCTTAAGGCTCCTCCCACCTTTGATTTCTCAATCCTTGATGCAATCGCTCATTGAAATTTTCATTTTCTACAACATAGTTAGAACAAAACTTACAACTAAAATGGTGAGAATTCATAGTAAAAAGAGAAAACAAAGTAAAAGCTAATACGAAATAAAGAAAAACAAACTCCTATAACTAGAAAAAGCAAGCAAACAATCAAAAATAAATTAAAGAAGTTTAAACCAACAATTTTATAGTAAATTTTGGATTGAAATGAGTGAATTTTATCAACTTATCTTGCATTTGTTCACTGAAATAGCATGGTTTTGTGAATTTCTCCTAATTGTGCTTAATGATTAAAAGCCTACTTTTTAGACTTTTAAATTGCTAAATTTAATTCACCTTTATTTTATTTGATGCCTTGATGTGTTTGTTAAGTGATCTCAGGTTAAGAAGACAAATATTAGATTGAAGAAATGAGAAAAAAGCATGCAAAGTAGAGAATTCATGAAGAAATGAAGTCTTGGAGCATTTCATGGTCATGCATACGCATGACTTTCATTTTGCCCAACTTGCGCGTACGCATGCCTTATGCGTACGTGTGACTAACGGTACATGGTTCACTTAAGAAAATACATGGCTAGCGATTTTAGGGCCTTTCAAGCCTAATTCCGACTCAGTTTTTAAGTATTTCAAGCCAAACTCAAGGAGAATCAAGAGGGAGCAATTAGGATAGTTTTATGTCATGTTTTAGGTTAGAATTCTAGAGAGAGAATCTCTCTTTTCTCTCTAGAAATTAGCATTTTAGATTTAGTTTTCCTCTTAGTTTAGGTTTTAATTCTTGTTCTAGTTTAATTCTTCTTAAAGTTTCTTATTCTAGTGTCTTAATTTTCTTAGTTTATTTGTTGATTTCTGCATTTTGTTACTTTCATGTTTATGAACTCTTGTTGATTTCAGTTTACACAATGCCGGGAACTAAAACCCGTACCTTAATGACGGCGGTTTTTCAACCTTTGAATTTCCTCTCCGCTCAACCCGAGCATTAACTCGCACAACCGAGCCTCAACAGATCCTCCTCCAAGTTCACACCAATCAAGCCAAGCTCCCAATTTGTACCAAATCAATCCAAGCATACATGCCACCTCATTTCATCTAATTTTATCAAAATCTCAATAATTTACACTAGGGTATTTCATGTAATTAGAGAAAATCAAAGAGAAAGAATTTTCTTACCATGTACCACATGTTCATGGATCAAAACTCTACTAGAACTCAAGGTTAAATCTCCCTTAAACATCAAAATCACAAATCTCTCAATATCTCAAATCCAAAATAAAAAATCAGAAGAGAAACTGAAAATAGGACAAGGATTTCAAAATTTCTTACACAATGGTTAAATAGAATCGAAGAGGGAGTTGAGACGAATGCGTAGCCACAAACGGGTCGTCAGTTGGAGCTACGGTTTGAAAGTTATGTGGATTTAAGTATGAAGGGTGAATAGTATTTTAGGGATCCAACTCTCTTTCTCTTCTCTCCATCCGTGGCTCTCTCACTCTCAATGAAGGGGGATAGTTGAATTGTGTTATGTAAGGAGATTTTTAAGCCTTGGGCATAGGCTTTAGGCCCAAGTGAATGCACAATACAATTTTTATCCCATTTGGCCCCACCTGGGGCCAAAACTTTTAAGATAAGTATTTGGATTTATGTTCTAAATATTTTTCTTGTCATTTTATAGTTTTAGTTTTCTCATTCGCAGTACCAAACTGACTCAGGCCGATACAGTTAAAGTTAATACCAGTGCACGTTTTTCTGCCATTAATTATATTTTTACGCTCAATTTTATTTTCTAAGTTAAATTTTTACCGGTAAATTTTCAAATTATAAATTTTTATTTTTATAACCCTTTTTGCTCTCATTTAATTTATTTATTAATTATTAAATAATTATTTATTATTTATCTGGATTTTACATCTTGCACCCCACATACACTATGCTAGTCCAGTAGAAGACATGAACGTGGACGATGAGGAGTATGTTACCGATAGCAATGATAGTGGTTCTTCTAAAGATGATGATGACAAGGAGGAGTTTGTACCAGAGAGTCTGGTCGCATCAGTTCAGTACCTTCTACCTGCCCCGTAACCAATTCTGGCCTTATCAACAATACCCAATCAGTATCATACATTGGATCTGGTTGCGGTGCACGAGAAAACTCCATTTTTCAATAAGGGTGGAGATAATTATAACATAGACGAAGATGCTAAGTATCGAATTGTGAAGTCAGATCGATCAAAGTACCATGTGTATTACTAGCAATTTGCAGCAAGATATCCTTGGAGTCTCCGTGTTGCCCTCCAAGAGAATCTCGAATATTGGTGAGGTCAAGTTTAATTGTGTTATATTCTTATTTATCATAATTATTTTTGCTAGGAAGGTGCATATGTTTGAAGGTGCACATACCTATTTAGCCCCTATCATGTCTTAGGGCTATCGATAGTTGGACAACAACCTTATCTGTAGTGTCATCTTGCCCCTGATACAGTCTAGCCCATCGGTTAATAACCTTGTTCTACAAGGTACAGTTAGGAAAACCTATCTCTTCAAACCCTCATATAGAGAGGTTTGGATGGCAAAACAAAAGGCATTTGGACAGATATACGGTGATTGGGAGGAGTTATACAATAAGGTGTTAAAGCTATTCCAAGCATTGCAGAGTTGTTGTCCCAGAAAAATATGTGATTTCAAGGTTGTACTGTACTATGATAGGTACTTGTGGGTCCACGACTGCAGCCAATTTGATAAGATATTATAGGCCTTTCCTGCCTGTGTGGAGGCTTTCACGCAATGCAAGTCCTTCGTCTCTGTCGATGCCATGTATCTGTATGGAAAACATGGTGGCGTGTTGCTTATCAGAGTGGCACAAGATGGTAACAGTAATATCCTTCCTGTGGTGTTTGCAAATATTAAGTCTGAGACTACAGAATCCTGGTCATTCTTCCGTACCAACTTGAGACGACATGTGACACCGCAAGAGGGCCTGTTGATTATATCTAATAGATCTCAGGCAATCAAGGCTGCAATAAAAGCTGATGATAGTGGTTGGAACTCTCCTAGAGCGTTCCATGCTTATTGTGTCAGGTGGGCTGAGCTAAAAATTTTAGACCGCCAAATTTAAAAAGCCCGCTTAACCCGCACCGCCTAATCCGTAGGCTTTGACGGGCTTCGGTTGTAACACCATTACTACCAGAATATCATGCTTCAGGCTGCATCTCTCTGATAGTGAGAATATTATGACGACTTCCATATACTTAATAATAAAATATGAGCCTTTAACTAGAAACTATATCACTGTTTTCTTTGAAAAATCGAAAATATTTTTTCTTTTTACAAACATACATAGATACAATTCACAGCATTTACATACATACATGACTTCTTATACAAGTAACTACAGATATTACATACGTACAGGTCAATATAATCATGACTTCTATCCCTCCTATAAAAATATAAGAAATAAAGGTGAAGGAGAACTATAACTAATATATACAACCAGACGCGCAGAAGAAACTCCATAGGCTACCTCGTCTGTCCTAAAAAGAGAAGTCTATAGGGGTGAGAACCTAACCACACGGTCTCACCAGAAAGTTTATAATTATCATAAGATACGTAAGGAAAAGAATGGATTTCAACCGCAGTGATCATCGCTCGTCTTATGAATATTTTTGAAAATCAACAATTACTTATCCAAAATTCAAATTTATATTTTAAATTTATAAACGTCAATCAAACATAATATCCAAAAGATTTAACTACATACCAAAGAACCATTCACACCAAATATACCAAGACATATAACTTACCCAATTATGGCCTTCGGCCCAAACATAATTAAATCACGGCCTCTGACCCAGCATATAATCAATCATGGCCTCCAGTCCAACATATAATCAAATCACGGTCTCCACCCCAACATATAATCAAATCATGGCATCCGGCCCAACATACATTGCAACACACTCACCATAATCCAAACCAACCAATCACAATCACAAGTAATGAAGTTCAAACACAATCAAGAGCAATTACAGCAAATATGGCAATTTTAGCAGTTAAATAGAAATATTCATATAGGCAAACCAAAGACAATTAAGCACACCCAAACAATGGCAAATAAATGCAGTATGATGCATGTCTGTCCGACTGGCTATAAGCTCATATGTTGGTTAAATTGCTAGAACCAGACACATCCGATAGCTAACCCAAACATGGCCTCTCTATTGCGCATCCCCAAAAAGAAAAATATTCCTGTCTCAGAGGGAGAGTGCCTTGTCACCTTCTCATTGGAGGTATCATTCTGTCACAGAGGGAGAGTGCCCAATCACCTGTCTCAGAGGAAGAGTGCCCTGTCACCTTGTAATCAGAGAGAACATGGGCAGAACGACCCACCACATCCCTAAGAGGAATATTTCAAGCTTATCACAAGTTATTCTCAGAAGGAGAGTGCCGTGTCACCTTCTCTTGGGATGTCAATCATGCAAGTGGGATGAGCCCACGCCCTTGCCAATCAATAATCATTTTCAATCTCAACACACAAGCGGGATAAGAACACCGTCCTTGGCAATCAATAATCAATAATCATTAAAATCCTTAAATCATAACTCTTTAATTAGAATTAATCAAATAAAATCACTTTCGATTTAACTAAGTTTTCCAAAATAATTTCCAGCTTCACTTTTAAATTTAAGACATTCTATTTTCACCAAATCAAGTTCAAATACTTTAACTCCTCTAAAACTTCTCCAAAACAGAAAGCTTCAATCAAATTAACCAACTTCATTTTCTTTTTCAAGCTTAAAACATAATCCTTTTTAATAATTAATCAAACTCGAAATAAGTTAATTCTTATTATTTAATTTCAATAAGTACTTTTAAAAATTTCAGCAGCATCCCCTTTAAAACGCGTACTTGGCCACCCATCAAGGATTTCAACTAAACTAACATTTCTCAACCTTTTTTCTCAATATACCAAAACAAGCTCAAAATCTCAACAATCATATCATCATAATTTAATTTAACAATTGACACAACTCAATCAGAATTTTCAACAATAATTTCCAAATAACTTACAAATATACATTACCAAACCAATTGCACCCAAAACAAAGAAATCAACATCACTAATATTTTTTGCAATATTTTTTGTTTTTACTCATTCATGTGCTTTTTATATTCCTTCCCGTTTTCAGTTTTTCTTTGCTTAGAGACAAGCAAACTTTTAAGTTTGATGTTGCAGAGTAAGCGCTCTATTTATATCATCATCAATGGCACCAAAGAGAGGTGAATCATTTTCACGGAGGAGCACAACCTGAGGAGTAATACGGTCACCAGGATAACTGAGGTGGTTGAGTTTCTTTCACACTATTTACTTATTTCAGTTCTTGTATTATTTATCTCCTGTTCTCTAGTGCTTATTAGTGTTTCTTTTGCATGATCCTGTTTAGAGTCAGTAGTTCTATTGATATTTAGTAGTTTTAATTATCTTTAAAAAATGTATGCTTATTTTGAAAAGAGGTCTCATGTATTACTCACTGAGCTTGAAAAAAAAGAGAGAAGAAAAGAAATAGTATAATGCATGAGACTTGAGTTATATATTCTAAACTGTCTTATTTACTTTGTGGTGGTATTATCTATAATTATGAATGTATGAATTGAATAGTACATAATTGATATTGAAGTTAAGAATGTTAATTCTTGAGGTACAGGAATTTAGAGAAGTATTATGGATTCTCTAAAATAAACAAGAAATTAACCCTTGAAGCAAAATGAAAGAGTTATTTTCGTCGATTAGGAATTTTACACAAAATAATCCTGTTGATAGTATAGTTCCCAACCAACAAATAATACTCAATCAAAGTTTTAATATGGTTGTCACAAGTACAAACCCCAATAAAAATAAACCGAAGTATTTAAACCTCGGGTCATCTCACAAGGAATTGCAATGAAGTGCTCAATTATTGGCTATGAAGGAACAAGGGGTTTGATTTGTTGATTGATAAGAAAAATAAATAAAAAGAAAGTAAATGACAATTAACTAAAAGAAAAGCAAAGAACTCTTGGCTAAGGCATGGGAATTAAGATCACCATCCTTGTCTACAAACCATGTATTGACAATTATGAGAGACCAACCCATCAAGTCTACTTCTATGCTTGAAGTATGTCAAATAGGCTTGATCAACATCAACCCATAAGTCCCAACCTAGCTACTAATTGACTTAGTAGTGGCTAGTGTTAATGGGTATCAAATTGACCACTAAGGGTTCTCAAATCACCAATTCAATGAGACTCAACGACTCAAGGTCGCCCAATTTCCTTAGCCTAAGCCAAGAGTGTGGAAAATTACTCTAAAACTAGTGAAAACATTTCATCAAACACCTAGAGTACAATAAAAGTAAACATCACAAAGTACAAGAATTAATAAAAACTATAACTAACATGAGCAAGAAATCAACAATAGTAACTAAGATAAACATAAAAAGAGATGGAAACATAAAATTGCATTAAAAGGAAATTGAAATCAAACAAGGGTTCATAAACATAAAAGAGAGAAAATAAGAAATTAACAAGAAAAGCTAAGAAGATTAAGACAATAGAACAATAAAATATAAAGAGAATTGAAATAAAAATAAGAATTAAAAGTTGGATCTAAGAAATTTTAACCTAAAACTACCCTAAATTCTAGAGAAAAGGGAGAGCTTCTCTCTCTAGAATTCTAACCTACAACATACTGAAAAACTATACTATGACTACTTGGTTCATTCCTACTTCAATCTCCGGTTCAATAGCATCAGAAATGGGTTGGATTGGGCCCAAAATGCTTCAGAAATCGCTGGTCACGTGTTGCCTTTAAGTGAGTCACGCTGATCCTGCGATGCGCACGCATGGGGGTGACACGTACACGTAACCTAACTGCAAGGCAAATATGGCAAATTATATATCATTTTGAAGCTCTGGATGTTATCTTTCCAATGCAACTAGAACTGTCTCATTTGGACCTCTATAGCTCAAGTTATGATCGATTTAGTACGAAGAGGTCAGGATTGACAGCTTAGCAATTCCTTCATTTCTTCATAAGTTCTCCCACTTTGCATGCTTTTCTTCCATTTCTTTCAAGCCATTCTTGCCTTCAAAATCTTAAATCACTCAAACAAATATATCAAGGCATCGAATGGAATTAAATTGAATTAAATTTAACAATTTTAAGGCCTAAAGAGCATGTTTTCACTCTTAAGCACAAATTAAGGACAGTTTACAAAACCATGCTATTTTAGTGAATAAATATAAGATAAGTCGATAAAATCCCCTAAATTCAACACAAGATAAACCATAAAATTGGGGTTTATCACAAAACAAACATCAAAAAGAAAAAGAAAAAAAAAGAAGCAAGGTCTAAGGTTCTGAGCATCAATGGCTAGGAAGGTCAAATATGATTAAAAGCTCAAAGAGTTGTTTTCCTAGCCATATTCTTGTGGTGTCAATGTGTCAATAAATTCTTGAGGTAGAGTACTAAGAGTCGAGACTAAGTGCAATTATAGAGTATGCCAAAGGCTCTAAGCACCACTGATTGGGAGGAATTAAAAGAAAAAAAATTAGAACTCAAAGAGTTTCCCAGTTAAGTGCTTATGGGGTTTGTGTGTCTAGTTAAGCTTGAGGACAAAATACTAAGAGTCACGGCTAGGTTCAAGGTGCAAAGCACCAAAGAAAAGATAAGAAAAAGCTGTGTTTAAGGATCAATCAGATTTCAAGAGAAAGAGAGTCCATAATATTATCCAAGTTCTAGCTCTGAAGGATATCAATATTTCTGAGCTTCAAGGGATAGTGAGATGCCAAACATATTCAGAATTATAGTACCATAAACCCCACTCAGTAGTTAGACAAGAGCTTAAATGAACAATCAAGTCTTAGGCATTTTCTCTTCTCAGTCCTATATTGTTTTTAGTTGCTTGAGGACAATCAATAGTTCAAGTTTGGTGTTGTGATGCGTGAGCATCTTTTTCTTATTTTCTGCTTATTTTAAGTTAGAATTTACTAAGTTTAAGTACATTTTAGTGTTAAAATCCTCATTGGATGCTGCTTTGAGTTGTTTTTGTGTTTTAATTATTTCGGGTGAAATTCGAGTGGGTTTGACAGAGTTTGTGCAGAAAAAAGAGGAAGAAAGTGGATATTGTCAATCATGACCTCCTTGCACTCCAACGAGTATAACTTAAGCTACAGAGGTCCAATTGATGCGGTTTTAATGGCATTGGAAAGCCAACTTCTAGAGCTTTCCAAGATATATAACAGTCTATATTTTTCTTCTAGAATCACTGCCTTGAAGGGTGCTAAACTCTGAGCCTGACGTTTAGCGCCCACGAAGACAGAACCGAATAGGACCTCACTGCCTCGCCTGGTGCTGAATGCTAGAAGTGCAGGTCAACCTCATCCAAAGGGCGCTAAACATTGAGTCTGGCGTTTAGCTAGATTTGCCTTTTAATTATTGTATTTTATCTCTTTTTGGTTATTTTTATTTACAAACAAAATATTTTAGGTTTAGAATTTATTATTTTGTTTTAGTTTCAAATAAAATTAAGTTAGATATAAAAGGGAAAAGATTCACCCTTTAGGGAGGATCTTCTCACTTCCACACTTTCACATTTTCTGAACCCTTGTTCTCTCTCTGTAGCATGAGCTACTAAACCTCCTCGGTTAATGTTAGGAACTCTGCTTATTTCTATGGATTAAAATTATTGCTTTTCTATTTTAATTAATGTATTGATTCAGTTTCAAGGATTAATTGCGTGCTTCATTTTATGAATCTGGATGGATTGGAAGAATGACCCTTATTCTATATGCGTTCTTGTGATTCTTGGAAGAGATATCTCACCTGAACAACAGCTTAAAAGTAAACTCCTCCTAAATCATTAATTACCTGAACTAATCGGGATACGTGACATATAATCCTCTTAGCTTTGAGTAATTAGGGTTTTTGTGGCCATAAACTAGAATTGAACCTAACTATCTAATCGAAATTAAGCGACCAAGACATTGGCGGTTAACTAGGTTAGAGGAGACTAAATCACTAAGACATTAGGGTTTAGTCACTGACAGTTTGCCATGAAACGAATCTTGCATGATTAAAGTAGTTGGTAAGAAAACTTAATCCAAAAAAGTAAATATATCTGATACCTTAACTGCTTTCTCTCATACATTTTACACCATTCTCACTGTTTGCATTCTTATTCCTTTAAGTACTATTTAATGTTTTTTTGAAACCCTAAAACAATCACTTTCTGCTTGCCTGACTAAGGAATCATTCGACTATTGTTGCTCAGTCCATCAATCCTCGTGGGATCGACCCTCACTCACCTAAGGTATTACTTGGTACGACCCAGTGTACTTGCCGGTTAGTTTGTGCATCTAGAAATTCCGCACCAAGTCTGTTTTATATCCTCAGGATGAGTCACCATAAGCAAAAAGGGAAGCAGAAGAAAGAACATACAGCAGCCAAATGACCCACCAGCTGAAGGTGGGGTGATAACAACTCCTTCCACTCCTCTTGACTTCATGTGCACCGAGGACGGTGTAAACTTTTAAGTGTGGGGAGGTCGTTCGACCAATTGGCCAATCTTGGGTGAAAATTTCTAATCCTAAACACTTTCACATTTTTTTGAATTTTTATTTGTATTTTCTTGGTTTGCATATATATAATAAGCTTAGTCAAAATAATAAAAATTTCCAAGACCATTCCTATATAGGGCATTGATATCCTAATTGATTTGATTTGAGATCTTTCATTAAAACTTGCTTGAATTATATATTGTGGAACATAGTTTTTGAGCTAAGAACACATAACCTTGTGAGTTTTGAGCCTAATAACCACTATTTTCATTCTTGTATGTACTATTCTCTTTCTATGATTGTAATCTTTAATTTGTTTAATTTTTTATGTCCATTATTTTGTGTATCAATGCATTTATATGATTGAGGCCTTGATTTCATTTGAGCTCACTTACCCAAATGACCTTACCCCTTTTGTCTTCCATTGTTAGCTAATTTTGAGCCTATTTTAATCCCCTTTTGTTCTTATTTTTAGCACATCACTACCCCTAAGTGAAAAATAATAAATATCCTTAATTTAGATCTTTGATTAGCTTAGGATAGTGAGAGTGTGTATCATTCAAGTGTGGGAAAATTTGAAAAATATTAGTTGAGATAAAAGTATATTTTGTGCTTTTGTTGAAATCTTGGAAATTGCATACGTACTCATGTATTAAATGTTAAAACCATATGCATTGATACTTTTGTATATATTTTATTCTGAAAAGAAAAAAAAAAGAGAAAGAAAAAAATAAAAAGGAGGAAAAGAAAAAGAAAAAAATCAATAAAAAGGAGACAAATGTTAATCCCAAATTAAAGTAATAAGAATAATGCATATAGGATGTGAATTGAAAAGAAAGCATGAGTGTGTGAAAAAGTGAATAATGGGTAGCTAGTTTTGCATTTGAATTGTATAGGTTGTCATAGGCTAGGTGAGAGCTTAAGTTAATCAAATATTCAAATTTAAAGCTCACATGACCATATGCATCCTTACCTTTTACCTTAGCCCCATTACAACCCTTAAAAAGTCCTCATGATATTTGTATAGATGCATTGAATAATTGTTGATTGTTAGATGAAAAACAAATCTTGGAAAACAAGATTAGAAGAGAATTGAGTGAATCAACCCAAAACACTTGAGCAATTAAAGAGTATACACATCCGGTGAGGGGTTCGATTGCTCAATTCTATGTTTCCACCTATTATTATTCCTTATCTTTCAAGTTATAAATTCTTTTTAATAACTCTAATCAATTGTTGGATTTGACTTGGTTGTGCTTGCTTTAGCCCTTATGTTTATATATACATTCTTGGAAATTGATTTATTTTGATCAAGTAGTTGCATGCATATAGATAGATTGCATATAGGTAGTTTACTTTCAATAAATATTGATACCCCTTTCTTGTCTATCTTGAGTTTAGCATGAGGACATGCTATTGTTTAAGTGTGGGGAGATTCATAAACCACAATTTTATGGTTTATCTTGTGCTGAATTTGGTGAATTTTATCGACTTTTCCTACATTTATTCATTAAAAAAGTATGGTTTTGAAAATTCTCCCTAAATTGTGCTTAAGATTTAAAACATGCTTTTTAGGCCCTTAATTTGTCAAATTTAATTTACTTTAATTCCATTCGATGCCTTGATGTGTTTGTTAAGTGATTTCAAGCTTAGAAGGCAAATATTGGATTGAAGAAATGAAAAAAGAGCATGTAAAAGTGGAGAATTCATGAGGAAATGAAGTTTTAGAATTCTTCCCCATTGCGCGTACGCATGCCTTACGCATACGCGTGACCAGAGATTTCGCCATGTCGCGCGTACGCATGCCTTGCATGTACGTGTGACACAAAGCACATGACTCACTTAAAGAAAATATGGCTGGCGATTTCTGGACCTCTTCAATCCCAAATCCAACTCATTTCTGAAGTATTTGAGGCCAGATTCAAGGAAGAACAAGGAGAGAGCAATTAGGTTTAGTTTAGCAACATGCTTTAGGTTATATTCTAGAGAGAGAAGCTCTCTCTTCTCTCTAGAATTAGGGTAGATTTAGTTAATTTTCTCTTAGATTTAGGGTTTGTTTGATCTTGTCTTGATTTAGTTTTCCTTGCGTTTCTTATTATTACATCTTTGTTCTCTTATTTTCACTTGTTATTTCCTTTATTTGGTTGCTTTTATGCTTATGAACTCTTGTAGTTTTGATTTCTATTAATGCAATTTCATATTTTTATGTTTATTGATATTTATTTGAGTTGTTATTATTGTTATCTTGCATTTGGTAGCTTTAGATTTTATTATTATTGTAATTTTACCATACTTTCATTTTATGCCTTCCAAGTGTTTGATAAAATGCTTGGTTTCATTTTAGAGTAGATTTTAGCACTCTTACCTTGAGATTGAAGACTTAGGTGCCTTGATGTCATTGATGTCCAGTGTAATTGGCAATTGATGAGCGGATATTTTATACGCTTTTTGGGGTTAATTTCATATAGTTTTTAGTATGATTTGGTTAGTTTTTAGTATATTTTCATTAGTTTTTAGGCAAAATTCATATTTCTGGACTTTACTATGAGTTTTTGTGTTTTTCTGTAATTTCAGGTATTTTCTGGCTGAAATTGAGGGAGCTGAGCAAAAATCTGATTCGGGCTGAAAAAGGACTGCTGATGCTGTTGGATTCTGACCTCTCAGCACTCGGAATGGATTTTCAGGAGCTACAGAAGTCCAATTGGCACGCTTCTAATTGCGTTAGAAAGTAAACATCCACGGCTTTCTAGTAATATATAATAGTCCATACTTTGCTCAAGGATAGACTATGTAAACTGGCGTTCAACGCCAATTCCATGTTGTAGTCTGGCATCCAGCGCCAGAAACAGGTTACAAGTTGGAGTTCAATGCCAAAAACAGGTTACAACCTAGCGTTGAACACCCAAAACAGCCCAGGCACGTGAGAAGCTTAAGTCTCAGCCCCAGCACACACCAAGTAGGCCCCAGAAGTGGATTTATGTACTATCTATCATAGTTTACTCATTTTCTACAAACCTAGGTTACTAGTTTAGTATTTAAACAACTTTTAGAAATTTATTTGGTACCTCATGACATTTTAGATCTGAACTTTGTACTCTTTGACGGCATGAGTCTCTGAACTCCATTGTTGGGGGTGAGGAGCTCTGCTGTGTTTCGATGAATTAATGCAACTATTTCTGTTTTCTATTCAAACACGCTTGTTTCTATCTAAGATGTTTATTCGCACTTCAATATGATGGATGTGATGATCCGTGACACTCATCATCATCCTCAACCTATGAACGCGTGCCTGACAACGACCTCCGTTCTACCTTCGATTGAATGAATATCTCTTGGATTCCTTAATCAGAATCTTCGTGGTATAAGCTAGAATCCATTGGCAGCATTCTTGAGAATCCGAAAAGTCTAAACCTTGTCTGTGGTATTCCAAGTAGGATTCAGGGATTGAATGACTGTGACGAGCTTCAAACTCACAAGGACTGGGCGTAGTGACAGACGCAAAAGGATCAATGGATCCTATTCCAGCATGAGTGGGAACCGACAGATGATTAGCCGTGCGGTGACAGCGCACCTGGACCCTTTTCACTGAGAGGACGGATGGTAGCCATTGACAACGGTGATCTACCAACACACAGCTTGCCATAGGAGGAACCTTGCGTGCGTGAAGAAGAAGACAGGGAGAAAGCAGAGATTCAGAAGACAAAGCATCTCCAAAACTCCAACATATTCTCCATTACTGCAGAACAAGTATTTAATTAGTGCTCCTTTGTTTTTTGCAATTCAAACTGATAATTATAATTGACCTCCTGAATAAGATTTACAAGATAACCATAGATTGCTTCAAACCAACAATCTCCATGGGATTCGACCCTTATTCACGTAAGGTATTACTTGGACGACCCAGTGCACTTGTTGGTTAGTGGTACGAGTTGTGAAAAGTGTGATTCACAATTCGTGCACCAAGTTTTTGGCGCCGTTGCCGGGGATTGTTCGAGTTTGAACAACTGACGGTTCATCCTGTTGCTTAGATTAGGAAGATTTTGTCTTTTGGGTCAGAGTCTTTTATTATTGTTCTTGTTAAAATTTTAGAATCCTTATTTTTTTTTTCAAACATTTTTCGAAACTTTATTTTTTTTATTTTATTTTATTTTTATTTTTACTAATAATTGAGTTCTTCTGTTTATGTTTAGTTTCATATTTTAAGTTTGGTGTCAATTGCATATTTCATATTTGTGTTCTTTGTTTTTCCTGGATCTTTAAGTTGTTCTTGTTTATTTTTCTTGTTTGATCTTTAGTTTTTCTTGTTCTATTTCTTTTCTTATTTTTCTTGTGCTTTTTCAAAACATTAGCTTTCAAAAAAATTTTATTCTTAATTATAAAAAAAAAATTACTCCTTCAAAACAAGTGTTACATTTACAGCTCAATTGGCTAGAGCGTTGGTCTATGTTCTTGGTAATCAGGTATCTTCTTTTTAAAATCTTTTTCAAAAATAATTTTTCTTTGATTAAATCTTGTGCCAAACTTTAAGTTTGCTGTTTTCTTGTTGATCTTTCTATAATTTTCGAAAATTTTATTGTGATTTTCTAAAAATTTTAAGTTTGGTGTTCTTTCTTCATGTTCTTGTTGTTCTTGTGAGTCCTCTAAGTGTTCTTGAGTTTTCCTTGTGTCTTGATCTTAAATTTTTTAAGTTTGGTGTTCCTTGGTGTTTTTCCTCCAAAATTTTCGAAAATAAGGAGCATTAGATCTAAAAATTTTAAGTTTTGTGTCTTTTTATTATTTTTCTCTCTCCTCATTGAATTCAAAAATATCTTTTTCCTTTATTTTAATTGATTTTTCAAATTTTCCTTTTAAAAATTCAGATTTTATTTTAAAAATTTTCTATTTTATCTTATCTTAGTTTTAAAATTTCAAAATTCAAATCTTTACCAAAAACCATATCCAAAATTTTTCAAATCTTCTTAATTAAGTATATTTTAGTCTTAAATTTTTTATTTCTAATTTTCGAATTCTATATTTAATTTCAAATTATTTTATTTTCTTTTCTTTCATTATTTACTCATTCCCTTTTACAAAAAAAATAAATAAAAATAAAAATATATTCTATTTGCTATTCGTATCAATTCCCTTTTCTCCATCATGGATCTAAGTGGAATTGAACAGTCCAGAAGGACTCTGGGGTCATATGCCAACCCCACTACTGCTTCATATGGGAGCAGTATCTGTATAACCTCCATTGGGGTCAGTAGCTTTGAGTTGAATCCTCAGCTCATTATCATGGTGCAGCAAAGTTGCCAGTATTTCGGTCTTCCTCAGGAAGAACCTACAGAGTTTCTGGCACAGTTTTTACAGATTGCTGACATAGTACATGATAAGGAAGTAGATCAGGATGTCTACAGACTATTACTATTTCTATTTGCTGTAAAAGATCAAGCTAAGAGGTGGTTAAATAACCAACCTAAAGCTAGCATAAAGACATGGAAACAGCTGTCAGAAAAATTCCTGAATCAATACTTCCCTCCCAAACGGATGACAGAGCTAAGGCTAGACATCCAAGGCTTTAAACAAGGAGATAATGAATCTCTTTATGATGCTTGGGAGAGATACAGAGAGATGCTAAGAAAATGCCCCTCTGAAATATTTTCAGAATGGGTGCAGTTAGACATCTTCTATTATGGGCTTACAGAGAAAGCTCAGACTTCTCTAGACCACTCAACTGGTGGGTCTATACATATGAGAAAGACAATTGAAGAAGCTCAAGAGTTCATTGATACAGTTGCCAGAAATCAGCACCTGTACCTAAGCAGTGAATCTTCCATGAAAGAAGAGGCTAAAACAGTAACTGCTGAACTCAGTCCTGCAGAACAACTTACTGAATTTAATCAGCAATTAGATTTTCTAACAAAATAGCTGGCCGAATTCAAGGAGATATTACAAGATACAAGAAGGGCTAATATAAACATGGAAGTATAATTGAGGCAAACAGAACAGCAGTTATCAAAACAAATAACAGAAGAATGCCAAGCAGTTCAATTAAGAAGTGGAAGAACATTAAATACCTCACTTCAAGGCAGCAGGAAGCCAAGAAATGAACAAACTGCTATTCACGATCCCTCTGAGGACAGTAAGAGCCCAGAGAAGAATAACTTTGGCGTTCAAACGCCAGAAACAAGCAATGATTTGGCATCAAACACCCAATGGAAGCTCAGTTCTGGTGTTCAAACGCCAGGAACAAGTAAGGAGTTGGCGTCCAACGCCACTCCAGCTTCTGACTCTGGCAATCAAATGTCAGTGAGGGATTAGACACACATAAGTGCTGATAACAACCCCTCTAAAAAGGCTTCTCCAACCACCTCTGTAGGAAGTAAACCTGCAGGAACTAACGTTGAGGAATACAAAGCCAAGATGCCTTATCCTCAAAAACTCTATAAAGAGGAGCAGGATAAACAATTTGCTCGCTTTGCAGACTATCTTCGGACTCTTGAAATAAAGATTCCGTTTGCAGAGGCACTTGAGCAAATACCTTCTTATGCCAAGTTCATGAAAGAGATCTTGAGTCATAAGAAGGATTGGAGAAAAACTGAAAGAGTTCTCCTCACTGAAGAATGTAGTGCAGTCATTCTGAAAAGCTTCCCAGAAAAGCTTAAGGATCCCGGGAGCTTCCTGATACCATGCACACTAGAGGTTAATTGCACCAAGACAGCTTTATGTGATCTTGGAGCAAGCTTCAATCTAATACATGCATCCACTATCAGAAAGCTTGGTTTAACTGAAGAAGTCAAACCAACCCGGATATGTCTCCAACTTGCTGATGGCTCCATTAAATACCCATCAGGCGTGATTGAAGATATGATTGTCAGGGTTGGGCCATTCGCCTTTCCCACTGACTTTGTGGTGCTGGAAATGGAAGAGCACAAGAGTGCTACTCTCATTCTAGGAAGACCTTTCCTAGCAACAGGACGAACTCTCATTGATGTCCAAAAGGGGGAAGTAACCCTGAGGGTCAATGAGGATGAGTTCAAGTTAAATGCTGTCAAAGCCATGAAGCATCCAGACACACCCAAAGACTGCATGAAAGTTGATCTTATTGACTCTTTGGTAGAGGAGATCAACATGGTTGAGAGTCTCGATCAGAGCTGGAAGACATCTTTAAAGATGTTCAGCCTGATTTGGAGGATTCAGAAGAATTAAAAGAACTTCTGAAACTTCCTCAGGAAGAGGAAACACCTCCTAAACCTGAGCTCAAGCCATTACCACCATCCCTGAAATATGCATTTCTGGGAGAAGGTGACACTTTTCCAGTGATCATAAGCTCTGCTTTAAACCCACTGGAAGAGGAAGTACTAATTCAAGTGCTAAGGACACACAAGACAGCTCTTGGGTGGTCCATAAATGACCTTAAGGGCATAAGCTCAGCTAGATGCATGCACAAACTTCTATTGGAGGATGATGCTAAGCCAGTGGTTCAACCACAGAGGCGGCTAAATCCAGCCATGAAGGAAGTGGTGCAGAAGGAGGTCACCAAATTACTGGAGGCTGGGATTATTTATCCTATTTCTGATAGCCCCTGGGTGAGCCCTGTTCAAGTTGTCCCCAAAAAGGGGGGTATGACAGTGGTTCATAATAAAAAGAATGAACTGGTTCCTACAAGAACAGTTACAGGGTGGCGCATGTGTATTGACTACAGAAGGCTCAATACATCCACCAGAAAGGATCATTTCCCTTTACCATTCATAGACCAGATGCTAGAGAGACTAGCAGGTCATGAATACTACTACTTTTTGGATGGTTATTCAGGTTATATCCAAATTGCAGTAGATCCTCAGGACCAAGAGAAAACAGCATTTACATGTCCTTCTGGAGTGTTTGGTTATAGAAGGATGCCTTTTGGTCTGTGTAATGCACCTGCAACCTTTCAGAGGTGCATGCTATCTATCTTCTCTGATATGGTAGAGAAATTTTTGGAAGTCTTCATGGATGACTTTTCAGTATTTGGAGACTCATTCAGCTCCTGCCTTAACCATTTAGCACTTGTTCTGAAAAGATGCCAAGAGACCAACCTAGTTTTAAACTGGGAAAAATGTCACTTTATGGTAACTGAAGGGATTGTCCTTGGGCATAAAATTTCAAGCAAGGGAATAGAGGTGGATCAAGCTAAAGTAGAAGTAATTGAAAAATTACCACCACCTGCTAATGTTAAGGCAATCAGAAGCTTTCTGGGACATGCAGGATTCTACACGAGGTTTATAAAGGATTTTCCAAAAATTGCAAAACCCCTGAGTAATCTGCTGGCTGCTGACATGCCATTTGTGTTTGACACAGAGTGCCTGCAAGCATTTGAGACTCTGAAAGCTAAGCTGGTCACAGCACCAGTTATTTCTGCACCAGACTGGACATTACCATTTGAACTAATGTGTGATGCCAGTGACCACGCCATTGGTGCAGTACTGGGGGCAGAGGCATGACAAGCTTCTGCATGTCATTTATTATGCTAGTCGTGTTTTAAATGATGCCCAAAAAAATTACACAACCACAGAAAAAGAGTTGCTTGCAGTGGTTTATGCCATTGACAAGTTTAGATCATACTTAGTAGGATCAAAAGTGATTGTGTACACTGACCATGCTGCTCTTAAATATCTACTCACCAAGCAGGATTCGAAACCCAAGCTCATAAGATGGGTGTTGCTTCTGCAAGAGTTTGATATAGAAATAAGAAACAGAAAAGGAACAGAGAACAAGTGACTGATCATCTGTCCCGGATAGAGCCAATAGAAGGGGCGTTCCCCCCTTCTTTTGAGATCTCTGAAACCTTTCCGGATGAGCATTTGTTTGCCATTCATGAAACACCATGGTTTGCAGACATTGCAAACTATAAAGCTGCAAGGTTCATACCCAAGGAGTACAGCAGGCAACAAAAGAAAAAATTAATTACTGATGCAAAGTACTACTTGTGGGATGAACCCTATCTCTTTAAGAGATGTGCAGACGGAATAATCCGTAGGTGTGTGCCTAGAGAAGAAGCACAGAAGATCTTATGGCATTGCCATGGATCACAATATGGAGGCCATTTCGGAGGTGAGCGAACAGCCACCAAGGTCCACCAATGTGGCTTCTACTGGCCTACACTCTACAGAGATTCTCGAGAGTTTGTACGTAACTGTGACAGTTGCCAGAGAGCTGGTAATTTGCCTCATAGTTATGCCATGCCTCAACAAGGAATCTTGGAAATTGAGTTGTTTGATGTATGGGGTATTGATTTCATGAGGCCTTTCCCACCATCATACTCAAACACTTATATTCTGGTGGCAGTTGACTATTTATCAAAATGGGTAGAGGCCATTGCCACACCCACCAATGATACTAAAACAGTGCTGAAGTTCCTCCAGAAATATATCTTCAGCAGGTTTGGTGTCCCTAGGGTACTAATCAGTGATGGGGGCATTCACTTCTGCAACAAACAGCTTTACTCTGCCATGGTCCGGTATGGGATTCGCCACAAGGTGGCGAATCCATATCATCCACAGACAAATGGGCAGGCTGAAGTTTCTAACAGAGAACTAAAAAGGATCCTGGAACGGACTGTAAGTACCCGTAGAAAGGATTGGGCACGGAGCTTGGATGATGCTCTGTAGGCTTACAGAACAGCATTCAAGACTCCTATAGGGACCTCTCCATACCAACTAGTATATGGTAAGGCTTGTCACCTACCCGTGGAACTGGAGCATAAGGCCTACTGGGCAACCAGATTCCTAAACTTTGATGCCAAATTAGCTGGAGAAAAAAGATTGCTCCAACTGAATGAGCTAGAGGAATTCAGATTCACTGCTTTCGAAAATGCCAAGCTTTATAAAGAGAAATAAAAAAGGTGGCATGACAGAAAGCTGTCATCTAGAATCTTTAAACCAGGACAAAAGGTTCTGCTGTTTAACTCTAGGCTCAGGCTATTCCCCAGGAAACTGAAATTCCGGTGGAGGGGACCATATATGATTACAAGTGTATCACCGTATGGTTATGTGGAGCTTCAAGATATTGATTCTGATAAGAAGTTCATTGTTAATGGACAGAGAATCAAGCACTATCTTGAAGGCAATGTTGAGCAAGAGTGCTCAAGGCTGAAGCTAGATTAAAAGCTCAGCAAGGTCCAGCTAAAGACAATAAAGAAGCGCTTGTTGGGAGGCAACCCAACCATTGGCAAAACTTTTTCTGTTGTTTTTCCCTATTCTTGATTTTATTTGTTTATATAAAGTTCACTATTAATAAGGCAAAGAGTCAATTGCATAGGTTCACAGGGTTACAGAAGGATTCAGCACTCAAAACAGAGAAAAAGAGCTCACTGGCAAGAAAACGCCAGTAAGAGGCACAACTGGGCATTAAACGCCCAAAAGAAGCATCTACTGGGCGTTTAACGCCAGTAATGATAGCCATCTGGGTGTTAAACGCCAGAAAGAAGAAACTTCTGGGCGTTTAACGCCAGATTGACAGCATCCTGGGCGTTCAGAAAAACGCCCAGTGACAAAGGAGTTCCTGGCATTCAACGCCAGAAAGAAGCAACAGCTGGGCGTTGAACGCCCAGGAGAAGCAGCATTTGGGCGTTAAACGCCCAAAGCATGCAACATTTGGGCGTTTAACGCCAGGATGGTGGGGAGGAGGTAAATTCGTTTTTATTTCACAATTTTTTATTTTAATTTTAATTTTCATGTTTCAATTCATGATTTCTTGCATAAACATGTTACAAACCCTAATTTCTAAAAACCCTAATTTCTAAAAACCCTACTTTAAAAATATCAAATGTATCTTAATCCAAACACAAATTCTTTTTCAATCCAACCCAACTCTTTTTCAAATTTTCCAAAACAAATCTATCTCTTTTCCTTCTAAAATCTTTTCAACTCATCAATATCTTTTTCAAATCTCCACATTATCTTTTTCAAAATCCAAATTTATCTTTTTCAAATATCTTTCATATCTTTTCAATTTTAAATCACATCTTTTCATATCATACTTATTTTTTATAAATCATATCTTCTATCTTATCTTTTTAAAATTTTCGAAAACCCACCCCCTCCCTTTTAAATCCACATTCGGCCTCCCTCCTCTCATCCACTATTCGACACTAGCTCTCCTTCTATCCCTCTCCTTTCTTTTCTTTTGCTTGAGGACAAGCAAACCTCTAAGTTTGGCATGTTTATCCGTGATCACTAAACTATACCCACTAAGATTATGGCTCCTAAAGGAAAACAACCCACTCCAAGAGGCAAGAAAGAGAGTATTCCAAAACCACTTTGGAATCAAGGGAAGTTCTTAACTAAAGAACATTCAGACCATTACTACAAAATAATGGGTCTAAGATCAGTGATCCCGGAAGTCAAGTTCGATCTGAAAGAAGATGAATATCCGGAGATCCAAGAGCAGATTCAAAACAGGAACTGGGAAGTCCTAGCTAATCCTGAAACAAAAGTGGGAAGAAATATGGTTCAGGAGTGCTATGCTAATCTGTGGCAAACAGACAGGCAGAGGATATCTGGAACTGCCCTCTATGACTATCGGACTATGGTCAGAGAAAAGATTGTTCACATCCACCCTGACAAAATCAGGGAGATCTTTAAGCTACCTCAGCTGAAAGATGACCCAGACTCCTTCAATAGGAGAATGATGAGAACAAACAAGGGCCTGGATAAGATTCTAGAGGATATATGCATCCCTGGAGCCAGGTGGACCACCAGCAGCAAGGGTGTCCCAAATCAACTCAAGAGAGAAGATCTCAAACCAGTCGCCAGAGGATGGCTGGACTTCATTAGGCGTTCTATATTGCCCACTAGCAACCGTTCTGAAGTCACTGTTAAAAGAACAGTGATGATCCATTGCATTATGTTGGGAAAAGAAGTGGAAGTTCATCAACTGATTTCATCTGAATTTTACATACTTGCAAACAAGAACTCCAAGGATGCCAGGCTGGCTTATCCAAGCCTAATCTCTATGCTCTGCAAGGATGCTGGAGTAAGGATGGGAATAACGGAGTACATCTCAGTGGAGCAACCAATCACTAAAACTACAATGGAAGAACAACAAGTGCAGGATGACCCCATCAAGAGGAGGGCGCAAGAATTTCTCCCGGAAGTCCCTCAATTTGAATATTGGGAACAGCTTGAAGCATCTGTTACCAAGTTGCAAGAATCTATTAATGAGTATTTTGGAGAAAAAATGAATTTCTCCCAAAACACACAAATCTAACCGGCAAGTGCACCGGATCGCATCAAGTAATAAAAACTCACGGGAGTGAGGTCGATCCCACAGGGATTGAAGGATTGAGCAATTTTAGTTTAGTGGTTGATTTAGTCAAGCGAATCAAGATTTGGTTGAGTGTTTTGTAATTTGCAGAAATTAAATTGCATGGAAGTAAAGGGAACAGGGAATTAAAGTGCTGAATCTTAAAGAACAAGAAATTAAATAGCAGAAACTTAGAGTGCAAGAAATGTAAATTGCGGAATCTTAAAATGCAAGAAATGTAAATGGCTCGAAATGTAAAAGGGATTGGGAGTTGGATTTACAGAAATTAAACAAGGAAAAGTAAATTTGCATCAGACAGAAGAGTAAAAGGTGTTTGGGAGTGAACCGGATATGAAGCAGAAAAGTAAATGAACATAGAAAGCAGTAAACAGAGAAATGAAATGGGAAATTCAGATCTCAGGACCCAGAGACTAGAAAACCAAGTCTAGATCTCAATGCCTTCCTAGATCCAACAAGAACACTTGCAAGGGAATTGTAAATTGCAAAGAAAGTAAATGAAGAGCAATTAACCGGAAATGAAATTCAATTAACAGTAAAGAAACAGAGAGATCCAAGGATGAGATTGAAACAGAATTTCTTCAATTCTTCAATCCAAGATCCAAGACAATTGTAATTGAAATTGAAAGCAATAAAACTGAGAGAAAGAGAAGTGAATTCTCCTTCCCCAAGACAAAGAAATTAAAGTTCACTCAATAACAAAAGCTCTCCGAAAACTATTATGAAAATTCCAAAAGGAAAGCTCTCCGAAGAACTTGAATTCTATCCTATTTATACACTTTCTTCAAATGATCTTCAAGCCTTGAGTTGGGCCTTTGCTCTTGGTGGAATTGGGTTGAAAGAGGCCTTGGTTGATTGCTTTTGAAGTTTGGAGAAGAACCAAAGTGAACCAATTGAACCGGGTTGGAGTTTTGCAAAAGTTGGACCAAAAGTTTGAGCCAAAGTTAGGGGTCTAACTTTGGCTCCAAATTTTCATATCAACTAGCACAATTTGCTGATATCAACGTTGGTGCCAACGTTAGGGGTCTAACTTTGACCCTAACGTTGGCCTTGCCTAGTGTGCTTGTGGCGCCAACGTTAGCCTCCAAGTTAGGGGTCTAACGTTGGCGCAAACTTTTGCTCCTCTCCCTTGTATTTCATGTGCCAACGTTAGCCTCCAAGTTAGGGGGCTAACGTTGGCGCAAACTTTTGGTGCCCAGGGGAGAAATTCATGTGCCAACGTTAGCCTCAAAGTTAGGGGGCTAACGTTGGCGCAAACTTTTGGTGCCCAGGGGAGGAATTCATGTGCCAACGTTAGCCTCAAAGTTAGGGGGCTAACGTTGGCGCAAACTTTTGGAGCCCAGGGGAAAATTTTCAAGTTCCAACGTTAGCCTCCAAGTTAGGGGGCTAACATTGGGGCTAACTTTTCAACCAAAAGTTTGTGCAAAAGTTTGATGCTAACTTTAGGTCCAGCTTTTTGCTTCCTGGTTCAATTTCACTTATTCCATTGTCCTCTCTTCACTCCTAGCCATTCCTTCTTGCTTCAACCTTTCTCCAAGCTTTCTTCACCTATCATTAATCAACCAAACACATCAAAGCTATGTTAAAAATCATGAGATATTCATTCTTTCATAATATGCAACAAATATAGCATAAAACCTCATGAAATGGCATGAATTCATATATGGTTGATTCAATCAAGGGAAACATGAAAATCTACTCAATTAGCTTGCTTGTAGCTCAAGAAAGTGCATAATCTTAATGAAAACAAAAGAAAAAGACTAGTTAAAATAGGCTAGGATGACTTGTCATCATCTATGGACCAAATAAAGGAAGAACAGCAAAATCAAAACAATATGCTCTGCAAACTGCTCAGGGAACAAGAAGAGCAAGGGCGTGACTTAAAGGAACTGAAGCATCAGAAGTTATCTCTTGAAGGACCAAGCACCCCACAGACTAGAGGAACATCCACATCCCAAACTCAAGGTTGTTGAGTTCTAATCTTAGCCTTAACTCTGTGATAAATGCTCTTATTTAAGTTTTACCTTAGAAGTTATAGTAGCAATTAGTAGTTACTTTATCTCTAATTAAGCTATAATTTATTTTCTTATCATCATTAAACATGAATAAAATAGAAGATTTTCTTTAGAATAAGGAGGAAATATTTTTCGGAATTTTAATAAAACAAATTCTAATTGTTTACATGTGGTGGCAATGCTTTCTGCCTTCTGAATGAATGCCTGAACAGAGCATATGTCTTTGGAATTTGATGTTCTTGAATGTTAAATATGTTGGCTCTTGAAAGAATGATGAATATGAGACATGTTATTGATAATCTGAAAAATCATAAAAATGATTCTTGAAGCAAGAAAAAGCAGTGAATACAAAGCTTGCAAAAAAAAAGCAAGCAGAAAAAGCCAATAGCCCTTAAAACCAAAAGGCAAGGGTAATAAAAAGGATCCAAGGCTTTGAGCATCAGTGGATAGGAGGGCCTAAGGGAATCAAATCCTGGTCTAAGCGGCTAAACCAAGCTGTCCCTAACCATGTGCTTGTGGCGTGAAGGTGTCAAGTGAAAACTTGAGATTGAGCGGTTAAAGTCAAGGTCCAAAGCAAAAAGAAGAGTGTGCTTAAGAACCCTGGACACCTCTAATTGGGGACTTTAGCAAAGCTGAGTCATAATCTGAAAAGGTTCACCCAATTATGTGTTTGTGGCATTTATGTATCCGGTGGTAATACTGGAAAACAAAGTGCTTAGGGCCACGGCCAAGACTCATAAAGTAGCTGTGTTCAAGAATCAACATACTGAACTAGGAGAATCAATAACATTATCTGAATTCTAAGTTCCTATAGATACCAATCATTCTGAGCTTCAATGGATAAAGTGAGATGCCAAAACAGTTCGGAAGCAAAAAGCTACTAGTCCCGCTCATCTAATTAGAATCTGAGCTTCACTCAAGAACTCTGAGATATTATTGCTTCGTGACTTATTTGTAGTCTATTTTATTTGTCTAGTTGCTTGGGGACAGGCAACAGTTTAAGTTTGGTGTTGTGATGAGCGGATATTTTATACGCTTTTTGGGGTTAATTTCATATAGTTTTTAGTATGATTTGGTTAGTTTTTAGTATATTTTCATTAGTTTTTAGGCAAAATTCATATTTCTGGACTTTACTATGAGTTTGTGTATTTTTCTGTAATTTCAGGTATTTTCTTGCTGAAATTGAGGGAGCTGAGCAAAAATCTGATTCGGGCTGAAAAAGGACTGCTGATGCTGTTGGATTCTGACCTCTCAGCACTCGGAATGGATTTTCAAGAGCTACAGAAGTCCAATTGGAGCGCTTCCAATTGCGTTGGAAAGTAGACATCTAGGGATTTCCAGCAATATATAATAATCCATACTTTGATCAAGGATAGATGACGTAAACTGGCATTCAACGCCAGTTCCATGTTACAGTCTGGCGTCCAGCGCCAGAAACAGGTTACAAGTTGGAGTTCAACGCCAGAAACAGGTTACAACCTGGCGTTGAATGCCCAAAACAGCCCAGGCACGTGAGAAGCTTAAGTCTCAGCCCCAGCACACACCAAGTGGGCCCCAGAAGTGGATTTCTGCACTATCTATCATAGTTTACTCATTTTCTGTAAACCTAGGTTACTAGTTTAGTATTTAAACAACTTTTAGAAATTTATTTGGTACCTCATGACATTTTAGATCTGAACTTTGTACTCTTTGAGGGCATGAGTCTCTGAACTCCATTTTTGGGGGTGAGGAGCTCTGCTGTGTTTCGATGAATTACTGCAACTATTTCTGTTTTCTATTCAAACACGCTTGTTTCTATTAAGATGTCTATTCGCACTTCAATATGATGGATGTGATGATCCGTGACACTCATCATCATCCTCAACCTATGAACACATGCCTGACAACCACTTCCGTTCTACCTTCGATTGAATGAATATCTCTTGGATTCCTTAATCAGAATCTTCGTGGTATAAGCTAGAATCCATTGGCAGCATTCTTGAGAATCCGGAAAGTCTAAACCTTGTCTGTGGTATTCCGAGTAGGATTCAGGGATTGAATGACTGTGACGAGCTTCAAACTCACAAGGACTGGGCGTAGTGACAGACGCAAAAGGATCAATGGATCCTATTCCAGCATGAGTGGGAACCGACAGATGATTAGCTGTGCGGTGACAGCGCACCTGGACCCTTTTCACTGAGAGGACGAATGGTAGCCATTGACAACGGTGATCCACCAACACACAGCTTGCCATAGGAGGAACCTTGCGTGCGTGAAGAAGAAGGCAAGGAGAAAGTAGAGATTCAGAAGACAAAGCATCTCCAAAACTCCAACATATTCTCCATTACTGCAGAACAAGTATTTAATTAGTGCTCTTTTATTTTTCGCAATTCAAACTGATAATTATAATTGACCTCCTGACTAAGATTTACAAGATAACCATAGATTGCTTCAAACCAACAATCTCCGTGGGATTCGACCCTTATTCACATAAGGTATTACTTGGACGACCCAGTGCACTTGCTGGTTAGTGGTACGAGTTGTGAAAAGTGTGATTCACAATTCGTGCACCAGCAATTTAGGGTTGTTAGTTAGTTTTAGGATCAACTATGTCCACTTGACTTCTCCCTCCGATGTTAGAGGAAAACTAAGTGGAAGTAACCCTTTGTAATTACCATGTTATGGTCAATGATCTAGATAGGAAGCCTTGACTCTTAATCCTTGCCATGAGTGCCTTTTAGCATTTGATTTCTTTGTTCGATCTTTACTTTCTTGCACATTTACATTTCTTGTTCATTATACTAAAAAAGCCTAAAATTCTCATAACCAATAGCATGCATACTTCCCTGCAATTCATTTGAGAGACGACCCGAGTTTTGAATACTCTCGGTTTTTATGGTTTGCACTTGTGACAAACAAATTAAACTTTGATTGAGGGTTAATTGTTGGTTTGGATCTATACTTCAACGGAATTATTTTGTGAAAATTCTGAACCGATGATTTCTCTCCGCCAGTAGCTGGCGTCATTCGGTAGCTCCAACAATCTGGGATCATCAAATACCTCCTGGCCAGAAAGATATCTAACGCGGCAAGCCTACTGGTACCAGGCCCAGTACTCCTGCATAGGCTGGTAGTCTGGGAATGGCTGAATAGAGGCCCCAGTTACTGGCTGCTCGCCACCAAACTAACGTTTCACCCGATCGACTTGGTGAAACTCATCAATGTTGAAACAGATGAGGGGACAACAGACATCTGGTGCACAAAATTACAATCACACTTTTGCAACTCTGCACAACTAACCAGCAAGTGCACTGGGTCGTCCAAGTAATACCTTACGTGAGTAAGGGTCGATCCCACGGAGATTGTCGGCTTGAAGCAAGCTATGGTTATCTTGTAACTCTTAGTCAGGATATCAATAATTTTCAGATTTAATTGTAAAAAGTAAAAGAACATGAAATAAATACTTGTTTTGCAGTAATGGAGAACAGGTTGAAGTTTTGGAGATGCTCTATCTTCTACATCTCTGCTTTCCTACTGTCTTCTTCTTCATGCACGCAAGGCTCCTTCCATGGCAAGCTGTATGTTGGTGGATCACCGTTGTCAATAGCAACCATCCGTCCTCTCAGTGAAAATGTTCCAAATGCACTGTCACCGCACGGCTAATCATTTGTCGGTTCTCACTCATGTTGGAATAGGATCCATTGATCCTTTTGTGTCTATAACTACGCCCAGCACTCGTGAGTTTAAAGCTCGTCACAGTTATCCCTTCCCAGATCCTACTCGGAATACCACAGACAAGGTTTAGACTTTCTGGATCTCAAGAATGGCCACCAATAATTCTAGCCTATACCACAAAGGTTCCAATCTTATATTAGAAACCCAAGAGATACACATTCAAGCTTGATTGTATGTAGAACGGAGGTGGTTGTCAGGCACGCGTTCATAGGTGAGAATGATGATGAGTGTCACGAATCATCATATTCATCAGGTTGAAGTGTGAATGAATATCTTAGAATAGAAGCAAGCATGATTGAATGAAAAACAGTAGTAATTGCATTAATTCATCAAAACACAGCAGAGCTCCTCACCCCCAACCATGGGGTTTAAAGACTCATGCCATAGAGAATACAATATGAAACATATAAAGTGTCATGAGATCCGTAAATACAATAGCAAAAGGTTCTATTTATAGAAAACTAGTAGCCTAGGGTTTACAGAAATGAGTAAATAATGCAGAATCCACTTCCGGGCCCACTTGGTGTGTGCTTGGGCTGAGCATTGAAGCTTCATGTGTAGAGACTTTTTTTGGAGTTAAACGTCAGCTTTTATGCCAGTTTGGGCGTTTAACTCCAGCTTTTATGCCAGTTCTGGTGTTTTGACGCCAGAATTTCTATGCTGACTTGGAACGCCGGTTTGGGCCATCAAATCTCAAACAAAGTATAGACTATTATATATTGATGGAAAGCCCAGGATGTCTAATTTCCAACTCAATTGAGATCGCGCCAATTGGGCTTCTGTAGCTCCAGAAAATCCACTTTGATTGCAGGGAGGTCAGAATCCAACAACATCTGCAGTCCTTTTTCAGCCTCTAAATCAGATTTTTGCTCAGGTCCCTCAATTTCAGCCAGAAAATACCTGAAATCATAGAAAAATACACAAACTCATAGTAAAGTCCAGAAAAGTGAATTTTAATTAAAAACTAATAAAAATATAATAAAAACTAACTAAAACATACTAAAAACATACTAAAAATAATGCCAAAAAGCGTATAAATTATCCGCTCATCACAACACCAAACTTAATTTGTTGCTTGTCCCCAAGCAGGTGAAAATCAAATAGGATAAAAAGAAGAGAATATACAATGAATTCCAAAAATATCTATGAAGATCAGTCTTAATTAGATGAGCGGGGCTATTAGCTTTTTGCTTCTGAACAGTTTTGGCATCTCAATTTTTTCTTTGAAGTTCAGAATGATTGGCATCTATAGGAACTCAGAATTCAGATAGTGTTATTGATTCTCCTAGTTAAGTGTATTGATTCTTGAACACAACTACTTTATGAGTCTTGGCCGTGACCCTAAGCATTTTGTTTTCCAGTATTACCACCAGATGCATAAATGCCACAGACACATAACTGGGTGAACCTTTTTAGATTGTGACTCAGCTTTGCTAGAGTCCCCAATTAGAGGTGTCCAGAGCTCTTAAGCACACTCTTTTTGCTTTGGACCACGACTTTAACCGCTCAGTCTCAAGTTTTCACTTGACACCTTCACGCCACAAGCACATGGTTAGGGACAGCTTGGTTTAGCGCTTAGGCCAGGATTTTATTCCTGTAGGCCCTCCTATCCACTGATACTCAAAGCCTTGGATCCTTTTTATTACCCTTGCCTTTTTCTCTCTTTTTTTTTTTGCAAGTTTTTCACTGCTTTTTCTTGCTTCAAGAATCAATTATATGATTTTTCAGATTATCAATAACATTTCTCCTTTTCCATTATTCTTTCAAAAGCCAACAATTTTAACATTTATGGGCAATAAATTCAAAAATATGCACTGTTCAAGCATTCATTCAGAAAAACAAAAAGTATTGCTACCACATCAAAATAATTAATCTGCTTTAAAATTTGAAATTCAAGTACTTCTTTTTCTTTTGTAATTAAAATTGTTATTAGATAAAATATGAGTTATTTTATTAATGTTAACCTGTATATTCTCTTTAGTAATAAATTATATATATGTAAGTCAATATATATGATGTATATCTCGCACACAGCTCATCATACATGCATTATATTGGTAACAACATTTTTGTATAATATAAAATGATCTTATATTATAGTTTTCTCTCATGCATTCATAAGGTGGAAATTGAATATCTTATGCTCATATATATCTCTAAAATTGGGTATACTATTGAATTTTTTCATGCTTATTGGTGAGATAAACTTTTAAAAAACCTTGGGTAAACTGTAATTACCTACAATTTTAACCACCATTGCCACCAAAAATTGTAAAAACAAATTCTATATATATATATATATATATATTATTTAATTTATTTTTAATGTATTTTTAATATGTATCTTATATGAAAATTAATTTTGTGACTAATTTTTTTATATACACAAAGTATAATTAACATATATATCAAGTTGCGATGCTCTGAGGTTGTATTTTTTACTTCAATACGCCTTTTGAGTATCACAAGAGATTATTATTTATAAAAAAAATATTAGAAAATTATCAAAATTTATTATTTTTTGTCATCACTTAACCATCAATTCAATTCCTTTAATAATATAATTTTTTTAATTTAATAATCTAATAACATACTTTATTCCATACTTTTAAATATTAATAACTAACTAATAACTAAAAATAATAAATTTAAATAGCCATTTAGCATTCCTTTTATTTATATTTGGACCACGTATTTATGCACGTGTTCAAGGAAAAAAAGAGAGGCAACTAAGAACGTCAATGGCAATGTTTACCTCAACTTGTTTAACTGATCCTCATTTCATCTCAACTTGGAGACTCTGACACTATTGTTAATTACCTTGCTTCCATGGTTTCAGGGACCACTTCCTTTTCTGCATGTACAATACAATAGAATATAATGTTTAACAACAAAAAGTTCCATAACATTAATTGTTACATATGTATTCTGTAAAATGATACCAGTGTGATGCAACAAGCAGTGTGATGCAACAAGCAGTGTGATACAGCAAGCTGTCAAAAAAAGAGAAGAGAAATGAAAGCTAAAGCTGATTAATAAGTTTCAGCAGATTGAAATTGAAGAGGACAGTGAAAAAAATTTGAAGAAGTCAGAGAAAAATTTGGATGATGAACATTCTCTATATATTGAATGAATGAAGCATCATGATTTACACTATAGATATATACTTTATATATCTGTACAAAGATAAATCACTAATTCTTAGCTAATTCGCTAACAAATTGTAACAAACTAACAAATTGTAATAAACTCATTAGATGTACAAGACTAGAAGCTTCCTAACAATTTTTTGTATTTTATTTTAAATTCAATTTTATTTTCAGATTCTCACATATTATGTTACATCCCCCGCAAGCTGGTATTGCTTGGTTTGTGCAAATCAAGTAATCCCAGCTTGGACAATAGAGAGGAGAAGAGCCCTGGAGCAAGGGGTTTTGTAAAGATGTCAGCAGGTTGGTCAGCAGAGGCAATATATCTCAAATTTGAAATACCTTCCTTGTACTTGTTTCGAGCAATATGACAATCAATCTCCACCTGCTTGGTTCGCTCATGAAAGACTGGATTAGAAGTAATGTAGATAGCAGATTTGTTATCACAAAAAATATCAACTGGGAGAGGAGGATGGATGTCAAACTCCTTTAACAATTTCAGCAACCAAATGAGTACACACGTCCCATTAGCCAGCACTCGATACTCTGCTTCAGAGGAAGATCTGGACACAGTTGTTTGTTTCTTACTCTTCTAAGAGATGAGTGTGTGATCAAGAAAGAAGCAATAACCAGTGATGGACTTCCTAGTGTCCTTGCAAGCACCCCAATCTGAATCAGTATAACCAGAGAGCTTAAAAGAGTTTGTGGCAGAGAAGAAGATACCAGAAGCTGGAGATTGTTTCAATTATCGAAGAACCCTGTAAGCAGCTTGCAAATAAATATCAGTGGGTGAGTCCATGAATTGAGAGAGGCAACCCACAGAGTAGCTCAAATCTGGCCTGGTATTGGTAAGATAAAGAAGCCTTCCAATCAATCTACGATAGAGTGAAGCATCAGGAAGCACAATTCCTGATTCTCTGGACAAAGAGGTTGAATACTCCATAGGTGTTGTCGCTGGCTTGGCTCCAAGCAAGCCACAGTCATTGATCAAATCCAAAGCATATTTTCTTTGGTAAAGAGAAATTCTAGCTTTGCTCCGAGCTACCTCCATTATTCCAATAAAAAACTTAAGAATGCCAAGATCTTTAATTTGGAACTTGCTATCCAGAAAGTGCTTGACATGTTGAATTTCATTCAAATTATCACCAGCTAGAACAAGATCATCTACATACACTAAAATTGCTGTGAACCTATCTGTAGTAGATTTGGTGAACAAAGAGTGATCACTTTCAGACTGATTGAACCCTAATTCAGTTAACGCAGCAGAGAGCTTGAGATTCCATTGACGACTCACTTGCTTCAATCCATAAAGAGATCTGTCTAGCTTACAAACCAGCTTGGGATCAAAATATTTCAACCCTTTTGAAAGCTTCATGTATACATCTTCATGAAGGTCTCCATGAAGAAATGCGATGTTAACATCAAGTTGATGAATATGACAGTCCTTTGCTGCAGCAATGGCCAGAAGGACTCGAACAGTGCTCATTTTGACCACTGGGCTGAAAGTGTCAATATAATCAACCCCTGAAATTTGGGTAAAACCTTGAGCAACTAGCCGAGCCTTGTGCCGTTCAACAGTTCCATCCGAGTTGAACTTAGTGCAAAAAATTCACTTACAACCAACTGCATTCTTGCCAGGTGGTAAGGAGGTAATGGTCCAGGTTTTGTTTTGCTCAAGAGTAGCAAGTTCTGCATCAATAGCTTTTCTCCAACAATCATGCATGACAGCCTCAGAGTAGTGTTTAGGGTTAGGGTTGTTAATGATAGCAAGAGTGAAGGCCAGGTGCTTTGGAGAGAAAGATGCATATGACAAATGGTGAGATAAGGGATACTTACAATTTGAAGATAATTGGACAGTTTGGATGGGATCTCTATGTAAACGGAGGTTGAAGCAGTGATAGTCCTGAAGATAAGATGGTTGCATGTGTTCCCTTTCAGAACGTCTTAAAACAGGAATGGAAGATGGTGAATTAACGATGGCAAATTGAGTAACTTGATTAGGAGTTGTATTGGAGGTATAAGTGTCATGCAAAGATGCAGTAGATGATGCAGTATGAGGAATAATGTCAGGGGCTGCATGATTAGTTGCTAGAGATGGAGTGTCATGAATGTTAGGATGAAATGAAGAAATAGGATACAAATCCAAGAAGGGATCCAAATTTGCAGGTGTGAATGATTGTTGTGCAGTGGAGTGTGAATTACTTGAAACAGTTTTGAAAGAAAAATGTTAAAAAAATTCAGTGTTCCGAGACATAAAGATTTCTTTAGTTTCTATGTCAAGCAAAATTGAACCTCTAGTGCCAGTTTTATAGCCTAAGCATTTCCTAGACCTTGGATCCAACTTTCGCCTTCCAGCAGTGAGAGTGGAAGCAAATACAAGGCAACCAAACACCTTAAGTTCACTTAAATCTGGTTTAGAATGAAATAGAGCTTCATAAGGAGTCATATTTTTCAAGAAGGTATTAGGCAATCGATTTATCAAATGAATTGAATGTTGTACAGCATAGTGTCAAAAACATTTTGGGATGAATGAAACAAAAGCGCTCTAGCAACAACGAGGATGTGTTGATGTTTGCACTCCGCAACACCATTTTGTTATGGAGTTTCAATACAAGAGGTTTGATGCTCAATGCCTTTTGAACTGTAAAATGATTCCATTTTGAATTCCAAACCATTATCAATTCTAATTTGCTTGACAATTTTGTTAAATTGTGTTTATACAAGTTGAACAAAATCCTGAACTAATTTTCTCGCTTCTGATTTTAACTTCATGCAATAAAGCCATGTGAATCTGGTTTTGTCTTCAACAATAGTTAAAAAATACTTATGACCTGAAATGGACGGAATAGAAATTGACCCCCAAATATCAATATGTAACAAATCAAAATCATTAACAAAATGTGTATTGCTTATAGGGAAGGGCAATCTTTTTTGTTTGGCATAATGACATGAGTCACAAACATGTGACTGAAAAATGCATTTAATGAAAGAAAAACTATTTTTCATGGTTATCATTCTGCTATATGGTAAATGGCCTAATCTAGCATGCCAAAGAGCTCCTATATCTTACTGTATAGTAAGTGTCACAGGTTGTATAGTGAGTGAAGGTAATTTTAATGGATCTACATTCATCACATAGAGATCTCCAACCACTTCAGCTTGCCCAATCATCTTCAAGGAGGGAAGTTCCTGTATCTCACAAGAATAATCAGTGAATCTGACTTCACAATGCAATATTTTAGTGAGCTTTGAAACAGAAATTAAATTATATTTAAAGTGAGGGATGAACAAAACATTGGTGAGGATCAAAGTGTCTGATAATTGCACTGTACCACAAATATTTGTTGTAGTTTTGGAACCATCAGGTAGATTGATTAAAACTGGTTTTATATGAAAGAAGGTTTTGAAAAATTCTTGGATATAGCAAGCATAATCAGTGGCACCATTGTCAATTATCCAAGAGGTTTTATGAAAACATGCACTCAAAATATGTCTACCTTTTGGTTGAGTGAGGGTGGTAGAAGAAGTAACGTGATTCACATAGTTGGAGCTGTCATGAGTGGTTGCTGGAGCAGAGCTATTAACGTTTCCTTCTGATCAGGAGTCAAGACAAGCACTATCTCATTACTCTTATCATCTTAATTAGAATCAATTAGCTCAGCACTGGAATCCTCAATTGCCCCTTCAGTGCTGATATGATTTGCAGATTTCTGCTTCAAGTGTGCAGAAAAACCATTCTTCTTGTAACAATTATCAACCAAATGACCAATTCGGTTGCAATAAGTGCACAACTTGGAAGTATACCCTCTGCCATAGCTTTTAGAAGCTTGTGTACCTCGTCCTGAATTTCTGCCTCGTCCTCTGCCTCTTGAGGCAGGGTTGTTGCCCGAAAAGTGCTGCACTTCTATGGAGTTTGCAACTATTTTAGTATCCATGAAATCCGAATGAAACTGTCGTTCTTGCTGTGTTAGCATGGCCAGGACAGTATTGACATCAGGAAAAGGCTTTAAAAGCATGATCTGAGACTTGACAGTGGAATATTGCTCGTTTAAGCCTCTCAAGAATTTAACAACATACTCCTCAGACGCATAATCTCTAATAGTTTTCAATCCACAATTGCAACTATTAACACAAGCCAAACAACTAGGAATTGTACGAAGATTCTCTAATTCCTCCCAAATAGATTTCAATTTAGTAAAATAAGTAGTGATAGTAGAATCACCTTGGCAAATAGCATAGAACTCCTCTTTCAACTCACCAACTCTGAACACATCTCCATGCAAGTAGCGAATTTTCAGATCGTTCCACAAATCTGAAGCAGAAGTGATCCACATCACGCTCTTAGCAATTTCTGGACTGAGAGAGAGATTAATCCAAGAAAGAAGAAAGCTATTGCATCGATCCCAAGCTTCGAAGGTAGCTTCATGCTCAGCAGGTTTCACAATTGATCCATCTAAGAATTTTACCTTATTCTTAGATCTGAGAGCACGCCACATATCGTGTGACCACTGCTAATAATTTTGAAGTGTAAGTTGAAGAGGTATCAATGAAGTGCCAGGACTTTCTGTAGGATGAAGAAAATAGGGGCTGATTGGGTCTGAAACGGGGGAAGAACCAGATCTGGGAAATTGAGCTTGGAATTAGGAGAATTGGGCCATGAAGGCAGTGAATCGTTCGAAATCCGTAGCAGAATGAGCAGAGTTGGTACTGGTATTCGTATCATCGGTCGCCATTCAAAGATCGCAAGCTCTGATACCATGTAAAATGGTACCAGTGTGATGCAACAAGCAGTGCGATGCAGCAAACTGTCAAAAGAAGAGAAGAGAAGTGAAAGCTAAAGCTGATGATAAAGCTTCAGCAGATTGAAATTGAAGAGGACAGTGAAAAATATTTGAAGAAGTCAGAGAAAAATTTGGATGATGAACATTTTCTGTATATTGAATGAATGAAGCATCATGATTTACACTGTAGATATACACTTTATATATCTGTACAAAGGAATGAGATAAATCACTAATTCTTAACTAATTCTCTAACAAATTGTAACAAACTCATTAGCTGTACAAAACTAAAAAATTCTTAACAACTTTTTGTATTTTATTTTAAATTCAATTTTATTTTCAGACTCTCACATATTATGTTACATACTCAAATGGCTTCATCACATTTATAATTACAGGTCCCACTTCACTTATTTTCTTAAACTTTTGAATTATGTACTTCGAATGTTAACTTAAAAGAATTTAATTAGAGCATTTCTTGGTAAGACCTTTAATTATAAAAATGAGAGTGATAAGAAAGGGGAATTTGTTAACTATTGCAAGAACCTGTACCAACTAGATGGAAGCATATAAATTATTTCATAACTCTTAAAATCTTAGGATAATTGAATTAAGCTTTTTTGTGCTTACTATGATGATCAGAGCAGGTTCTCTGCTTTCGCCAATTTTATTATGTATTGATATGGTCACCATTAATACGAGCTATAACTCGGCCCCATAACCGTTACTGACCATCACCATAACTCGCCATTTTGCCGTTATTGCTCGGCCCTTATGAGCTATAACTCGGTGGCGTTAATATTACCATAACCGACGTCCCAAACGGAAAGATAAAATCGGTTTCGTAACCGATTTTATCACCTACAATGTAACGAACGAACATATTTCTATAAAAGGAAGGTAAAATGTCTTTTTTGATATCTTTCTCCTGAACTTAACACCATAACTGACTTAAGCATTGGAGTGCCTTTGCAGGTACAACCTACTCCCTTTGTATTGCTCGTACCTTCACATCTACAACAAACATAAAGAGCTCGGACTCTGAGGAGCGGACGCCCAACCTCGCAGCACATAGCTCGGCTAACCTCGAGGAGTTGAAGCCGACCTATTTCCCAGGCAAGATCAATTGGCGCCCACCGTGGGGCCGAGGAAATCATATTTTTTCTTTTGGTCCCATCACTTCCATCTGCATCAATGGCTGACGTACCGCCTCCGTCACTGTCCGAACTCATGCGAATGGTAGCTGAGCTACAACAAGCTAATCAACGGATGGCTGACGAGAACCAAATAATGTCTGCTCAAATTGCTGAACTAAATCATGCTCGGATTGAACACAATGATGCTCACCGCCAACAGGCGGAAGACGAGGAACATCAATCCCAACCGACTCATGTTTCGGAAACCGCTCAACATGAAGAGCAGCAGCCCGATGACGAGAAAGAAGAATCCGAGGACCTTGTAGGCCCCTTTACAGAAGAAGTAATGAACTTCGAACTGCCGAAGAGGTTCACTCTGCCGTTGACCCTCACGCCTTATGATGGACTCGGAGATCCGAGGAAGTTCATAAAGAAATTCCGATCAATAATGATCGTCAATGGTGCATCAGATACAGTCTTATGTCGTTGTTTTCCGAATTATTTAGACGGTCCTGCACTTGATTGGTTGTGTGCTTTGCCTGCAGGTTCCATTTCACGCTTTCATCAGCTGGCGAAGTTATTTGAAGAACATTTCGCCGGATCTGCAATATACTTGCACGACTCTGATTACCTGAACACCATCAAGCAAGGACCAAACGAAAGCCTAAAGGACTATATGACTCGTTTTACCAAAATCGCAATCAGCATACCAGATCTCCACCCCGAGGTCCATCTGCATGCAATTAAAAGCGGCCTCCGACCCGGGAAATTCCAGGAGACGATCGCAGTGGCAAAACCGAAGACTCTAGCAGAATTTCGAGAGAAAGCAAAAGGACAAATTGACATCGAGGAACTCCGACAAGCTCGGAAATCTGACAAGTCACACTTCCGCGAAGAAGATAAGAACTCAACCACTAAGAAAAGTTTTAAACTAACACCTCGATTTGATTCTTATACGCAGTTTAACACTAAAAGGGAAGACATAATCAAGGAGATCTTGAACTCCAAATTAATCAAGCCACCAAGAAAGGCCGGCACATACCAGGATGCAAGGCATGTAGACAAATCAAAGTACTGCGCTTTCCACCAAAAACACGGCCACAATACCGATGATTGTGTGGTCGCCAAAGATCTCTTAGAACGACTAGCAAGACAAGGCCACCTAGACAAATACATTGGTGGTCACATCCAAAAACGTGGCCCCAGTTCCACAACAAACGACCTCTCTGAACAACACCGAGGAAAAGAGAAGGCATCCTCAAACCAATATGAAAGACCACGAGGTATAATCAATTGTATTTCAGGAGGATACGCAAGTGGGGGATACTCAAACTCAGCAAGGAAAAGGTCATTCAGAGCAATATGCTCAGTAGAAGGACCAAAGCAAGATACAGCAATCAATAACCCACAACCAGAGGTCACCTTCACACAGGCCGACTTTAACTCCAACATACAAAATTTGGACGACCCTGTGGTAATCACCCTCCAGCTAGGGGATCTATTAGTGAAAAAAGTACTCTTGGATCCCGGGAGCAGTGCCGATGTTCTGTTTTACTCAACATTTCAAAAGATGAAGCTCAGCGACAACATGCTACAGTCCACAGGAGGAGACTTAGTCGGATTCTCGGGAGAACGCGTTCCAATACTCGGTTCAGTGTGGTTACAAACCACACTGGGTGAGCATCCTCTTTCAAAAACTAATGATATTCAATATCTAGTAGTTGACTGTTTCAGTCCATATAACCTTATCCTTGGCCGACCTTTTTTAAATAAGTTCGGCGCCATTGTCTCTACCGTCCATCTCTGTGTAAAGTTTCCATTGCAGGATGATCAGGTTGCAACAATCCATGGAGATCATAAAGAGGCCCGACAGTGTTATAACACCAGCATGAAGTTCCAAAACCGCTCAACACAACAAGTCAACAATGTCGAACTCAAGCAAAACGAAGACACACTAGCTGACCTCGACCCAAGAGCCGATTTTCTCGAGCGACCAAAACCATCCGATGACCTGCAAAAAGTGTATTTTAATAATGACCCTAAAAAATTTACATATGTAGGTACATCAATCAACCCAACTGAGTTACAGGCCATAAAAACGTTTCTACAAGAAAACGCCGAGCTTTTTGCCTGGAAACCTGCAGACATGCCCGGCATTGATCCACAAATTATCACTCATAAACTAGCAATAAACTCGGCAGTCCGACCAGTACAGCAGAAGAAACGAAAACTCGGCGAAGAAAAGAGGAGAGCGTCACTAGAAGAAACACAAAAACTCATCAACGCTGAATTTATCAAAGAGATCAGATTCACTACATGGCTAGCCAATGTGGTAATGGTAAGGAAACAAAACGGTAAGTGGCGCATGTGCGTCGATTTCACCGATTTAAACAAGGCATGCCCCAAGGATTCTTACCCCCTACCATCCATAGACTCTTTAGTAGACAATGCATCAGGTTACGCTACTTTAAGTTTTATGGATGCGTATTCAGGGTATAATCAAATACTCATGCACCCCTCCGATAAAGATAAAACAGCTTTTATCACTGATTTCGGTAACTATTGTTATAAAGTTATGCCATTTGGATTAAAGAACGCAGGTGCAACTTATCAACGCCTTATGGATAAAGTGTTCGCCAAACAAATCGGCAGAAACATCGAAGTTTATGTCGATGATATGGTCACCAAAACAAAAACCGGACATAATCACATCAGCGACCTTACAGAAATATTCGGCCAGATCCGCCAGTACAACATGCGCCTCAACCCCGAGAAATGTGCCTTCGCCGTTCAAGGGGGTAAGTTTTTAGGTTTTTTACTAACGTGCAGGGGAATAGAGGCAAACCCAGACAAATGCCGAGCAGTGTTGGACATGGCCAGCCCCAAAACAGTAAAAGAAGTTCAGCGTCTCACAGGACGCCTTGCCGCACTTTCCAGATTTGTTCCCTGTTTAGCTTCAACTTCTATTCCTTTTTTCCAAACAATTAAAAAGAAAAACAGATTTGAATGGAACGACGATTGTGAGAAAGCATTTTCCAAATTAAAAACAACTCTCTCACAACCGCCAATTTTACAAAAACCCCTACAAGGGGAGGACTTATTTCTATATCTGTCAGTCACTGATTGGGCGATAAGCTCGGCCCTTGTATCAGAGAGAAACAAAGTGCAACATCCGATATACTTCGTCAGCAAAACTCTCCAACATGCCGAGCTCAATTACCCAAGGATTGAGAAGCTCGCACTGGCACTAATATTCTCGGCACGACGTCTCCGACCTTACTTCCAGAGCCACGTTATCTACGTCAGAACAGATCACCCACTAAGACAAGTGTTACACAAACCAGAAATCGCAGGACGACTCATAAAGTGGGCAGTCGAACTGTCTGAGTTCGATATCAGATACCAATCCAGAGGACCGATCAAGTCACAATTTTTAGCAGATTTCATCACCGAGTTTACTACACCATCCGAGGAAGATCATGCAAAACAATGGATCTTATATGTGGATGGATCTTCCAATAATGGGGGTTGTGGAGCAGGAATACGCCTGGAAGCCGAGGACGGATTCATACTTGAACACTCAATACACTTAGCTTTCAAAGCCAGCAATAACCAATCCGAGTATGAAGCACTGCTCGCTGGACTCCGACTCTGTTTAGATCTCCAAATCTCGACGATCAAGGTATATTGTGATTCTTTGTTAGTAGTACAGCAGGTAAACGACCTTTTCCAGGTAAAAGATCCTCTACTCTCTAAATACCTGCTATTAGTCAAAAAATTATTAAAAAAATTTGTCAAATTTGAAATAGAACATATACCACGCGAACAAAATCAAAGGGCAGATATCTTATCAAAGCTCGGCAGCACACAATCCGAGTTATCCACACTGCAACAATTCACAATAACATCACCCACTGTTACTCTGACAAATGTGTTAAGTGTTACACAGGTAAAAGATTGGAGGGATGACTTTATACACTATTTACAAACAGGTAATATACCAGAAGGGGTCGAGAACGATAAAAAGTTCCGACGGCAAGCATCTTCCTTCACAATACTCAACGGAACATTATATCGACGTGGATATACTCGCCCCCTACTAAAATGCCTCAACAAGCCAGAAGCTGACATAGCATTAGCAGAAGCACATGAAGGAATCTGTGGCACACATACAGGAGCTCGGAGCCTAGCATCGAAAATCCTCCGAGCTGGATTCTTCTGGCCGACATTGAAACAGGACAGCCAACAAAAAATCAGGACATGCCAGAATTGCCAAAGACACGCACCATTGATACACATACCTGCCGAGCAAATGCATCATTCAGAAATCAGCTGGCCATTTAACCAATGGGGTTTGGATATACTCGGGCCGTTTCCTACGGCACCGGGCCAGGTAAAATTTCTTATCGTCGGCATTGATTATTTCTCCAAATGGGTGGAAGCCCAACCTTTAGCAAGAATAACATCTCAACAAATTATTTCTTTCGTTTGGAAAAACATAATTTGCCGATTTGGCATACCTCAACATATCACAACTGACAACGGTCGCCAGTTTGCCGACCAAAAGTTTCAATCTTTCTTGCAGAATCTCAAAATAAACCAACACTTCGCCTCCGTTGAACACCCTCAAACGAACGGACTAGCTGAGGCTGCAAATAAGGTCATCCTGCATGCACTAAAAAAGAAACTAGATGACGCCAAAGGACTCTGGGCCGAACTAATACCTGAAGTCCTTTGGGGATACAACACCACCCCACAAACATCAACAAAAGAAACGCCATTCAGACTGGTATATGGATCGGAAGCCATGATCCCCCTAGAGATCTCCCAGAACTCAATCCGAACTTACATGGACAACCAAGACGAAGCTCGGAAATCCGAGCTCGACATCATTGAAGAAATCAGAGACATCGCCGCCTTGAAGCAACGCGCGGCGCAGCAAGTAATTGCTCGACAGTACAACAAGTCGGTCAAAAGCAGATCATTCGTCAAAGGAGACTTAGTCCTCCGCAAGACCGAAACTGCTCGGAAACCACCAACACATGGAAAGCTCGCAGCCAATTGGGACGGTCCATACCGAGTATCAAACGTACTCGGTCAAGGAGCATACAAGCTAGAATCATTAGATGGTAAACTCATGCCTAGTACATGGAATGTGTCTTCCTTAAAGAAATTTTATAGTTAAAAGACAGGGACAGGCTTGTACTCTTTTTCCTACTGCCAAGATTTTATCCCAAAGGGTTTTGCTTGGAGAGGTTTTAACGAGGCTAGCCTACCTACACCTTTGTATTCAAAAGGTTCATAAAAACTCCGAATATATAGGAGACAAATATCATCTTCTTTATCAAATAACTATACGACTAGTATTGTCGATCAAATATAACCCTATCAAATACAGCTCAGACAAAGCCTAATATATGTCTAAGCTACAACCTGCCATCATCAGATAACCACAGCAACAAAGATAGCAATAAGCTCGGAACACTTTCCGGCAAATATCAAACAGCTTTTATAAAAAGCATCACATTCAAAATTCAAACAAGTCAAATTCAACAAAGTTCAAACAAAACAAACTAACTATCACATATGCAACATAAATTCAAACACGTTTCTAACAGAACACACTAAACATTATCGGCTTCATCTTCTGCATCGCCATCATCTTCGATCAGTTGACCATCTCGAACTATCTTTCCAGGATCCATACCAGAAAGATCGGCATCTGGAACCAAAAACTTAACCTGCAACCTCGCCCTTTCAAAACCTTCAACAAAAGAATCTAATATCTCATCCGCCTTTTTCTTCTCCATCTCCTTAAATTGAGCAGTAACCTCAATCAAACGAGTTTGTATGTTCACCAGATCACTTTCCTTTTTCTTCAAATCTTCCACATCTCTAGAATAACTTTCTTTAGTCTCCTTCAACAACTTCTCGGTCTCAGTCAAACGAGCTTGAAGCTCAGCAGCAACACTCTTACTCTTCACCAACTCCTCCTTCAAAACAGAAACCTCTCCTTTCTCTGCAGAAACCCTCTTATTCTTCAACTCTTGGCTACGCCCAAGACTTGCAAGACGAAGACCAACAACCTAAAGAAATAAACTCATAAGACTCCCAAAAGGAAGAGTAAAGAAAAACCAATAAAATCATTACCTGCATATACTGCCCAACAGCCATGTCCCCGACTTCCTTTGCAAGAGTAACGTCAGCCGACGACTTGCAATACTCGTCCACCACAGCCATATAGGGATACTCCTTTCCCCACACCGAAAATGCCTCACTTTGTTCCGAAATTTCATGAAGCCTTTTTTGATTGCCCATAAAAGCCTGTATCTCTTCAAGAGGAACCCCTATCTCCTTATCGTCAGAATCATCCGACAAATCAACAAGGTCGGACTTCTTCCTCTTCTTCGCAATCACCTTCCTCCGACCTTGACGAGGCTGCGTAACCTCGCCGACACCAGCAACTTTCTCAGCATTAGACGACGATACCTCTTTCTCCAGATTCTTATTTTTGAAACGCGTCCTCAAAGACGCAGCTGAAACACCAGGATATTTACCACCTGTGAAAACAACAAACACATCAGACACACGACAAGAAGCAATAAACACCTTATAAAAACCCTATGACTCACCCAAATAGGCTACCACAGCATCTTTATCCTCCTCCCACTTCAGAAGCTCATACATTGAAATTAAGTCTCCCCGACCGATATTTTCAACAAGAAACTCAATCACACAAACGTTCCTCGGAGAAATAACCTCAGGACCGAGTATATTCTGAGGTTCCGAGCACCAATACAATGGGAACTTCTCAGCCAGATTTTCATCCACGAAAAACGGAAAATCTTTTTCCAAAGCCCTAACCTTTAAATACATCTCTTTAAAATCTTTAAAAGAGGATTTGTACAATTTGAAAATGCCAAAACCAGGGGTGCTATTGAAGTTTATCCAACCACCTTTCCACACCCCTTTGGCTTGAAATAAAGAAAAGAAAAGGTCAACAGACGGCACCACTTCCAGAAACTCCATTAAAATTTCAAACGAACGGAGAAACGCCCACCCATTGGGATGAAGCTGCGACGGAGCACAGTTTAACTACCTCAACACCTGACATTCGAAATCAGTGAAAGGTAATCTAACTCTCAACTCCTCAAGAACACAGCTGTGCATATAGAAAAATTCAAAGTCTCTGCCCCGGTGATAAACCCTATCATTAACACTACAGGGGAGCAACTCAACCCCAACCCCAGAGTTCCGCCTCACCACCCTACTAGCATCTACTTCCTTAACAGCAGCTTCATCACAGAACAATGACACCCGAGACCTCACGTCATCCCCTACCCAGTCATAAGACCAATCTATTTCACCTTTCTTCTCCTTCTCAAACCCCATTAGAAACAGTAAACAAACATGCAACCAAGAAATACAAAGAGTTGAGAGAAGAAACGAATTAGAAGAAGACAAACGTGACCATACCTCTCTTGCTCATTCTCCAGACAAGAAGCAGAAAACCAAAAACGCCCAAAATTCCAATCAGCAAAAACAATTAATCACAACCAAAAAACGTTCCAAATATCAAAACTCCCTCAGTCACATCAAACGACGAAAGAAGCATTGGAAACCATCAAAACATTAATGAAGCACCCACTCCTTCTCTCTCCTGAACAAAAAACACGCACAATTTTCCACGTGGCGCAAACGGGAAGTTACTTTAATGAAGTACGTTGAACTGGGGGCTCACTCAGTAACCCACTTAACCGAGTTATAACTCATTACAAAAGCTCAACCTGCTTCATTAAAAAACTTTCCTCAGGCTAAGCTTGGGGGCTGTGATATGGTCACCATTAATACGAGCTATAACTCGGCCCCATAACCGTTACTGACCATCACCATAACTCGCCATTTTGCCGTTATTGCTCGGCCCTTATGAGCTATAACTCGGTGGCGTTAATATTACCATAACCGACGTCCCAAACGGAAAGATAAAATCGGTTTCGTAACCGATTTTATCACCTACAATGTAACGAACGAACATATTTCTATAAAAGGAAGGTAAAATGTCTTTTTTGATATCTTTCTCCTGAACTTAACACCATAACTGACTTAAGCATTGGAGTGCCTTTGCAGGTACAACCTACTCCCTTTGTATTGCTCGTACCTTCACATCTACAACAAACATAAAGAGCTCGGACTCTGAGGAGCGGACGCCCAACCTCGCAGCACATAGCTCGGCTAACCTCGAGGAGTTGAAGCCGACCTATTTCCCAGGCAAGATCATGTATATTAAGGACCACATCTCTCTCAAGCCACTATTGTTAAGATTGATTAAGGTAGTTAATAATTGTTTTGTTTTCTACCAAGTTAACTTGTTTTTTCACATAATAACACAGTACATATTTATTTTTTATTATTTTTGATCGAATGAACTTTTGGTGAAATTAATACTTAATTGAGTTAATTCTATTATATAGATCATGAATAATTCGGTCATGTATCTTATGACAAATATTTTCTCTTTTATGGCAAATAAAGGCTACAACAGCCTGGTGAGTTCAAATATTCGGTCAGAAACCTTTTGCGTTTATTTCTTGCTTTTATTTCTTGCTTTTAAGGGTCAAATATATAATCTAAACTTTTCATTATCAAAAACTACTAGTTAGGAGCATTCAATAGCAGCACATAAACTACTCTACTTAATTATAAAAAAATGAAATCAGTGTGTGAAAACCACCCAATTATCTTCAAAGATAATGAAATTTGGAGATAACAACAATCATCAACTTAAGTTTTTAAATTTATTTTCAAGATTACAATGGATTAATAATCTCCCTATACTTTCTACAGTTTGTGGCAAGTGGCAACTGCCAACGTGACAATGTAGTATCATCTTTTGCTTTTCACCCTTATAAGTTAAAAAATATTCGCCCATGTACCTTTTCATTTCTTATGATATGAAATCTCAAATTAAAATCTGTCACTTCCCTCTATTATTATTATTTTTTTTTTTTCTCCGTTGTGTGGGGAAGGATTAGAAGTTTAGAACGGTGGAATATTCGGAGACAGGGCACCATCAGCACATGCTTTGGCTTTACAGAATTCTAATTTTCACTTAACCAGCTTCTTGTTAACTTGTAATCATTGCACTAACTATTTGGTGATGGACAAATAATAACACTAGATTTAGTAGTTAATACCTTTATTTTAATTTATTTATGTATTTGTTTTTTAGACATAAAGATATTTTTATAAAATAAATAATTAAGATATAAATATATATTATATTAAATAATTTAGATAATAATTTATTTATCTTGAATCCTAAGAGCACATATTAAATTTATAAATTAAAAAAATTATTAAAAATATAAAAAATTTATATTTTTAATGTATTTATTAAATAAAAATATTTAAATTTTTTTACTAATAATAAATTCATCATGGGCCCTTAGGGTGCATGTTAGTTAAATCCTTTAAATAAATATGCTAAACTATTTAATGCTTTTTAGTCATTATCTTTACATAAAAATATCTTGACATAAATAGCTATTTTATTTTTACAAAAATATTTAGAAAACAATAAAAATCAGTTAAAATATTCTAATATTATTTTATTTTGTATTCATTAATTATTGTTGTAGTAAATGAATAATATTAGATGTAATAAATGTATAATTATAGATTTAGATATATAAAATTATAGATGTTAAGTTAAATAAAATAAATTTATATTATTGTCTCCCATATTTTTATACTTGAAAAATGATTAGGAGTCCTAACTCATTTTTCTAATTTTTTTTCTAATTTTTAAATATTTTTTTATATTTTTTATCTTTTTTATATTTTAAAATAATAATATATATATTTAAATTATTATTCATTTAAAATATTAAGAGGATAATTATTTTTTTTTTTTTTAGACACAGGATAATTATTTTGATGAATTAGGCTTTCTAATGATTTTTCCTTTGTACCTGGCCTGTTGTTTAATTTCATCGGGAAGGCCCAATTCAACCACAAATTTTACACTATGCAATTATGTCACTAACATTCTTCCCTACCCTAATGACTAATGATTATACACAAGATCATAGACTTGTTTTGGGAGAGGTTACTTGGATTATTACTTATTAGTTAGATAGACTCTTTGAATAAAACACTATGGACTTCTAGTCTGGTGAACCGTGTTCAAGGGACGGTGGGGTGGTGGTGGTGGATATTTATACGGATTCCGCCTATAAAGTCAATGAAATTTCAAGAGGTAAGAATTAGGATTAAAAAGTGTTTATATTTTGAGTTGAAAATTATGTTTATTATATATGGAAGTAGATCAGATAAAAATGACGAGATGTTCGGGATTTTTTTTGTCTCGAATATAATAAAAATTCATGTGCAATTATATTTATCTAAAGTTAATAAATAAAGTTAATAGTTAAAAATTATTAAATAAAATTTAGTCAAATATATTAAATTATTCAATAATTTTTAATTATCAATTTCATAAAAAAATAATTATATATAAATTTTTATCCTAAAAAATATTTCGGGAATAAGGAGCACTTTAATCAAGCTAAAAGTTATGATTCCATTTCTTGATTATATTCGTATACTTAATCAAAGACGAATTTATGAACATTGTAGTGGGAATAAGTGTTTTTATTACAATTTAAAATTTTTTTGAGTAGTATATAATAATAATATTTATTTGTTTTTATTAAATTATTGAATTTGATCCTATGATATTCTTTTACTCAACTTTTAGTATTTAATAGTCAATTTAAGAATTTCATATTAGATATTTATTAGAATGATCAATTTTTAATTTAAATAAGATTGCTATTCTTTCTTAAAAATGAACTCAAAAGATATTATTATCTTTTTTTAAAATTAGTTTTAGTTTTTTCTGTAGTAACTTTATTAATTAAAAGAATTTTTTAACTATGAATATTACTGTGAGTTGGCTTTTGATTGTATAAAAAGTAAATTTTTAAATAACTGTTTAATTTAGTGATATATATAGAAAGAGAGACATTTCAATTTTATTGTTAAAAAAAGATTACTCAATTTTTTTAAAAATATGAAACCTAAAAAATAGAATTTTAAATTATATATTATTATTTAAATTATTATTTTAATATTTTAATTTGTAAATTATATATTTTGAAGACTACATATTTTACAATAACAAAATATAATTATAACAATAATTATGCTATAAACATAAAAAGTAACTACCCATATAGAATATATATTAAAATACAAAATACATATTGAAAATGAATTAAACAATAAATATATTTATATACAAATACATAATAGTTAATGAATAATTTGATAGCTAATTTTTATGTACATATAATATTTTTATTATAAAAATTATTAGAATTTATTTATTTGTGTCCTAAAGACACATATTAATTATAAACTAAAAATATTTTATTAGAAATACAAAAAATTTAAGTTTTTAATATATTTATTTTATAGTTATTAAATAAAAAAATTTTAAACTTTCTACTAATAATAAATTTGTCATGTGTCTTTAAGATACATGTTAGTTAAACCCAAATTATTATGTTATACTAGCGGCTCAACAGTCACTAACGTGCCTGTTCAGCCGTTTTTCTATTATTTTTAAGAAATTAATTTTATTCTTTTTGTTAATATGTTATTTACTTTTTAAATTTATTAGATAAGTATCTTTTTTTATTTTAACTAGCGGCTCAACAGGCACTAACCGCCGCTTTTCTATTGTTTTTAAGAAATTAATTTTATTTTTTTGTTAATATATTATTTACTTTTCAAATTTATTAGATAAGTATCTTTTTTATTTTAATATTGACGTGATCTTATTTATATCATATTTTGTTGAAATTAAAATTACTATAAAACACTTTAAAATGTTAAATTATAAAACCACACAATAAAGAGGTAATATAAAATGGTCATAGTTTAAAGTTCTAGGTAATATATGAGGTGAAATATTCAATAGAGTAAACTTTTTTATTCTCAACTATTCTAAAATATACAAAAAGTATTTTCAAAATGATAATGCTTCTATTGTATTTCTTTAAAAGTTTTGAATGTCGTCTATTAATTTATAATATTTTTAATTTAATTTTTTAAATTTATTATGACAAAATAACAATATGATGAGGATTTTGTCCGCTAAAATTGCAAAAATATTTTTAAAAATTAGTTTATTCATTGTACTTTATTTTGTTTTTTTTGTGTTTATGTTATATTCCATACATTATTAAATTTTAATTTGATAAGTTTTTTTATCATCAAGGGCTTATTATCTAGTTACTGTAATTTAATTAAGATTTATTTTACAGCACTAAATGATGTTATGTGTATTACGGTTATTACATTAAATAATATTTGTAGTAGCATTTTTTTAGTTTGTACTTAAATTAGTTATTCAATGAAAATTTATCCGGTAACTCATAAAAATATATACAATGTTATCTATGTTTTTAATTTGAGAATTTTTAATTTAGTTACCTATTGACTTGTAATATTTAATATAGTATTTAGATATTTTTTAAGAAATTAGAACACATTTTGCCATGACCAAATTTTACTATCTATTAAATTTGTAATTGGATAAAGATTCTATAATAAAAAAGATCCATATAATTTGTACAATACATTAATAAATACATGAGATAAAATAAGACATGTTTTTGTACTATTTTTCAATAGTTGTTGTTTTGTGTTTAAGGTAGATCTTTTCTAATTTTACTATTTAATTTTAAAAGATATATGTTGTTACCAAGATTTTATTATAAAGTTATTGTTATTATTAGTCTTATGAATGTATTCCCTATTTAAAATTTATAGTATTTGTTAATTATTTGTTTTATTTTTTTATTATAGAATTCATAATTTTGTTTGACATTAGGCATTTTATATAGTAGTGTATAATATCAAACCTTTTTAATTATTCAATACAAAAAAAAATTAAATGAATATTATGCGATGAAGATAAAATATTAAAAATATAAGTAGAGTAAGTAAGTACTAACTATTCATATTTGCATGGCTTTTAGCATTGTTTGTAACTGGTTCCATTATAAGAGATTGATTGAGGCATTGAATTAGTAGCAGTGGTGTCTCCACCTACACTTATACCAAAAAAAATACAAACTTAATATGTTGTAGATTATCTTAAAAGAATTAAAAATTAGTTCTCAGAAAATAAATCAAAATGTAAATTAAGTTAATTAATTTTGTTAATCTTCTATATTAAGATTTAATGTATAGACAAAATGACTTAAAACGGCGGTATTACATGTTTTAAATATATAGGGTATTAACCAGTTAGGACATCACACCACATCTTTTACTTGAACAACTTTATTATAATGTGATTCCAGACCTATATATTTAAAGAGCAATACAGATAATAAGTATAATTTGAATTCATAAGAGTAAAATTAATTATCATGATTAAAGTTAACTTTTATGTCGCGTATAAATGTGATTTTAATTATTTTAAATTTGTTTAATTTTATTCTGAAACAGAGTATATTTTAAAAATAATATGCTTCTATTATATTTTTTTTCTATTGATTTTTTTCAAAGTTTAAATATCGTCTATTAATTTGTGACATTTTTAAATTTATTTTTTTAATTTATTATGATAAATTAACAATATGATGAGTATTTTGTCCGTTAAGATTGCAGAAATATTTTTTTAAAATAATTTATTTATTATACTCTAATTTATCTTTATTTCTTGTGTTTATATATTAACATTTCACATTAGAAATTTATTACATATTTAATATTATTAAATTAATATATTTTTTAATAATAAATAATATTACGTGTCTCATGATTATTATCATTGGCTGATATAGTAGCATTTTTTTATAATTGATATTTAAGATAGTTATTCAATAAAAATTGATTCAGTAACTCATATAAATATGTAAACCGTTATCTATGTTTTTAATTTTAGAATTTGAAAATTATTTATCCAATCACTGTTTGTAATATTTAATATAGTATTTAGATTTTTTATAAAATTATGACCTATTTTACCGTGATTAAATTTTGGCATTTGTTAAATTTTTAAATGGACAATAATTTTATAGTAAGAAGGATTAATTTTTATTTATGTCATGTATTTTAAAATACATGAGATGAAATATCAATATTCTTGTATTCTTCTTCTATTATTATGTTTGTATTTAAGTCAGATTTTTTCTTGTTTTATTTTAAAATTATAAAAAATATATATTATTACCAAAATTTTAAAATATAAAAATATAAATTAAAATAAAAACTAAAAAAATTAAATTAAAGTATATTAAAAATCATTATGTTACATTAATTTAACACAATATATAAATATTATTTTGATAATAAAATTATTATGTTTGACAACCTTTTGTAATTATCTTATAACGTAGTATTTTTGTATATAAAATGACTTCATTTATTTTTTTATATAAAAATATAAATGCATATTTTTTTATTTTTAATATTTTATCCCAAGCATCTACATTAATTTGAAACATAAATATATTTTTTGTAATAAATTTATAATAAAAGTTTTAGTTAAAGAGTACTCAATACTTCTTTTTATAATTTAGAGCAATAAATTTATTTTCATTTCATAGTTATTACTTTGTAAAATATATTTAATCACTCAAATTTAAAAATACACATGACAAAAAATAAGTGATATGTTAATATTTTTTCTCTTTATTCTATTTGTTATTATTAGTTTTATGAATATATTGTTTATTTTAATTTTTTAATTATTTATATATATGATAAAGATGGAATATTAAAAAAATTTATTATTTTGTCCACTAAATTTATTTTATGAAATAGATAGATTATGTAAGAATATACGAAGTCAAAAAAAAATGGACACCAAAGTCTAGTAATTTTTTGTATTTTTTATTAAGGAGTGCTTTGTTATATGTAATTTTTTTTAAGTTAAATAATAAGCATCAGAAATATATAAATAGTATATATTAATTTAATTAATTTTGTTATAGAATACCAACCAATTATGTTACTATGACGTCTGTTATTTGGACCCCCCAAACTTTTTATAAAAAAATTTAGTAGTACTTCTTCAAAAGATAAAAAATAGTTCAAAAATATTTTACTACGACTTAAAGTATCTAATAAGTTCAATAAACAACACTCTCTCTATCTTTAAGTTCAAATATAAAAATTAGATATTTTTTATTTATTTAATTTAATATTATTTTATATTTTACTATTTATTTAATTTAATTTTTTATATGATAAAAAATAATAGAATATTCAATAAGTATTAATATTATTGTATTTGTATAAATTGATAAAAAAATTCAATAAATATTATAAATTTTAATATTTGTTCTTCTAACTTCTTCTTTACATATTTTACAGGATATATATTCAAATTTTTATATAAAATAATAATGAAAAATCAAAGAATTGATACATTTTTTAAGAGGAAGGCTAATATTTAAGAAGGAGAACATATAACTTTTACAATATCAACATCTGTAGATAGTTCTTCTACTTTAATGAATCACGAAGAAAGTGAGATATAACCTTCAAAAGTTCAAAAAGTTTCATCTGATGACTTTAACCTTAACTTTTTGGAACGAGATCTTGAAAAATGGCTTTAAATTTGGCAATATCACCCAAACCAAAAAATGAGATTAGACAAGCTTATCTTAAATGGGTCCATATCAAAAACATTTTAACAATTTTTTTTATCTCCCCCCCCCCCCAATTTTGTTTTAAGTTCCGCCACTGTTTGGACCAACTCCATTATCATGCGCTTTCAATCCTAGATTTTTCAAAGAGTAGAATACAGATATTAAGCAAAAATTGAATTTATAGCCCAAAAAAATTAAATTATCATAATACATGTTAAGTTTGATGTTACCTGAAATAAAATGATGACGATGATGATGGGTGGCTCTGACCATTTGTCTAATTGTAGTTAATCCTGTACTTGGCAATGGATTTGAAATAGGAATTATATTAGTTGATATAATATGATTGCTGATTCGTTGAATTTTTCAATTATATTTGTCAGAATATAAGGTAGCAAGACGCAAAGAAGAAAAACGATTGTAAGAGCACAATTGAAAGTGAAACACATATTTAACTCTCTTGGGTAAAGTACAATTAAAGGCGCAGAAGTTTTTTTTATTGAAAGTGAATCGGTATTTAAATTGAGTACGTATTAATAGTTTTTTTTATTGAAAGTGAATCAGCTTTAAACTCTAGGAAGAAAGAATTGGATATCAAACTTCCGTATCCCCATTATATATTGATATAGATATATTTTGCTTTCACTGTTAAAATTTTTTAGATCTGTCACTCTAACTAATAACCAGCTACAAATACACCCACTATATTTACCATTTTGAATTCGAGTTTTGATATCTCTGTCATTATTATTTTTGCCATCACCATCAGTCAATCACTACATTAATACAACCAATCAACTATGTAACAAAAAATAACATCGACGGGTAAAAAAGTACCAAACAAATTTATTTTCGACAGTAACAGAGGGTAATTAGCGTCTTGGCGATTCAAAAACAGACCTCAATAATATTCATGATTCAGAACATATAGTCCCCATGGGAATCTAAAGTTCACCACCACACTCTGCCATATACGATCCAAACAGTAATACTATGATGATCCATGTAGCGGATTTTTTTTAGAAAATAAAATATTTTATTTATCAAAATAAATAATTTGGAGCGTTTTTACCAAAATGCGTCACTTCTCTTATCTCGTTTACAGTATAAACGAGATAAAGCCAAATAAAAAAGTATATATATCGTTTACAGTGTAAACGAAATACGTAAAGACAAATTTTTAACAGCTATAAAAGGATGTGCAACCCTTTATATTCTCCACAAACATTTCACTACTTATTTTCTACCTATTTCTTCCGAAAATAAGCCAAAATGTCTAATATATAGTAGTGGATACTTGGTTGTAAATGTGTATCCGAATTGCCGTATGAGAAATAGTGATAATGTGGTGATATTTGAGTGTGAGAATCATTCTCTTAAGTACCCGGCCAAATAAGTTCTTTGTCCGAATTGAAAAGTTTGATATTGGATAGTGTCGGTGGTAGCGGAAGAAAAGAGATCGGAAGGGTGGGGTATAGGTTGCTAGCACCAATGGAAAACGGAGTTTTTCGGTTTCGTCTGTTTTGGCTCCATAGCGACGATCATGTGCGCCTGATATTTGACATCCATGGGAGAATCACGCGCGGAGCAAGTGATGGAGCTTTCTGCGGAGGTTGGCAACGTCGTGTCGGTGGCGGTGGATCTGGCTCGTCAAACTTCGTCCAAAATGACCTAACTCGCGCACTACCACCGATTCATATTGCTAGTCCAATAGAAGTCATGGACGTCGACAGTGAGGAATCCGACAAAGAGTATGTTGCGGATAGCAACAAGAGTGGTTCCCTGAGTATGATGATCACGAGGAGTTTGTACCAGAGTCTCCGGTTGAGGCATCACATAGGTATCTTCTACCTGCCCTGCACCCAATGGCCTTGTCATTTGTACCCAATCACTACGGTACATTGGATCTGGACACGATGCAAGAGAATAATCTATTTTCCAACACCGGTGAAGACGATTACAACTTGGACGGTGGTGTGGAGTTTAGGGTTGGCCACAGATTTAAAAGTAGAGATGCAGTAATGCAAGGTGTAGCACCGCAAATTTCCAAGACAGAGATCGGCACCTCTGAAAGTCATCCAATAGTGGGAACCACCGGAGATGAACATGATTATTGGACTTATCAGTCATCAGGTAACCCCTGATCAATCAACAGTAGCACCTCGCATACTGTTGGAGGGTGGTTGAATCATCAGTATCGGACAGCATCTGTCGGACACACTCCCGAAGCCATGCCAGCTTCAGGGAGAAAGACTCCTTCCTCTGCGCTCCCTGCTGCTAGACTACAGGAGGCCTGGCACCGAGTAGCTTCTCAACTAACTCCAAGGCCCTGGTCCCGTACCATGTGTGAAAGTCACGAAAGCAACCACCCACGGGCTCTCCATTAGCGCGCAACGAGGTGGTATGCGACGTCCTGTTAGGGTGATCGTGCTCTCACTCCACGGTAGGTGGAAGGTGTGGGTCTCTGGGTGCCAACACTCAACAAATGCCGTGATCAGGGAGTTGTCGAACACAAAATCTCTAAGTGGCAACATGTTACCGAACACAATCTCCCTCAGGTACGGGATAATTGAGTCCGGTGGTGAAAGTTTGTGACTCACTCTCCTCGAAAGAAGTAGACGAGACCTTTAATAAACAATAAAAAACCGAATCAAGAATCAATTTAACTTATAAGTAAAGTATTTAAACAAAAAACTACAAACATTTAAACTATAAATTTATTTACATCAAAATTTTACTTAAGTAATGAAAATATTTAGTAAAATAATTAACTTAAATATCTGTATAATATAATACAAATAAAAATGTTTCGTAAGATAACTAATAACTACACTAATAAACGTCTATTTTATTTAATTTAAATAAAATTATTTAGTTAAATAGTGAATAACAAAATTCATTTTGCATCTCTTATATATATGGTAGATTAAGTGAAAATATTTACTTGAATAACCAACAAGTATACCATCAACTTGATAACTTCGTTTAAGCAACAAGAAATTTAAGAAAAAATCATTTACTTAAATATTTAGTAAATACAAACATAAATATTTTTCTACTTAATTAAGTTTATCAGAAATTGTTAATAACTTTAATTAATAATTAAATTAATAAATATATATTTAATAATAACTTAGATTAAAGAAAAGCAAATTTAAATAAATATTTAACTAACATCCATTTTAAAGGATGCGTAACATCATACTCTAATATTTAAACCACTCTTAATCATATATTCATTCGCCTAATATGTACTGCATGCTACCTCTATAAAAGTACCTTAAGTATGGCAATATATCTATGCTTTAATATAAGTATAAAATGAAAAACAACACCAAGTTCAAAGTCGGTTACCCCTGCAATGTGCTAAATCACATTCAGTTTGTTAATGTCTCCATCGTGACTATCAACAAGCATCATATTTTTAAATAATTCAGAAATATAATTAAAAAAAGGTAAAAGTGGGAGAAAAGGCCCAAAAATAGAAGTCAAAAGCTCTTACTCAAGACGAGATGTATATATATAGGCATTCTCCACTCTTATCTCATTTATAGTGTAAACAAAATAAGATTACACATATATAAGGAATTTACACAATACGTGTATAAATGTGATACGGCCACATCGTATCATGCCTTATCTCATTATACTATAAACGAGATAAAAGAAGCGGCGCATTTCAATAAAAACGTTCCAAATAGTTTATTTCGATAAATAAAACATTTATTTTATTTATTTTGAAAAAAAAATTCTCCATGTAACCCCGGCCCCAGTAAAACAAGAATAGAAAAATGTTATATTGTTAAAAAAATATTGAAATAGTTGTAAATAGGGGTAAGTACTGTTTTGGTCCCTAAAGTTGAGCGTGAAAATCGAAATCGTCCCTCATCTAATTTTCGATTTAGAATCGTCCTTAACGTTTTTTTTCGTATTAAAATCATCCTTTTAATTTTTTTGGATAAAAATACCCTCACTACTACCAACACAATTACCTCCTCCACCACCACCACCACCACCAACACCAACACCACCGCCACAACCACCACCAACACCATCACCAACAAACACCAACCAATACCAACACCAACCAACACCAACATCAAGAACAAGAACACCAAACAACAGCAACAACACCAAACCAAGAAGTAGAAACAGTGACAACATAAATCATCAAACACAGCAGCTCCGTTAGTAATTTCCAGCACCAGTTTCCATGGTAGCAACAGTGACAACAGAAAACGGCCTCCTCTCCTTTCCGATTCGTGATTCCAATGGCGGCAGCAACATTCCCGAAACAGGACAGAATCAGAATGAGTAATGGAAACCTCTGACCAGTTCCAGCGGCGGACTTCATTCACAGCGATGGCGACGAAGGTCACAAACGACGGCACTGGGACGATGGCGGCGGAGCCCTCGCGGTGGTGGCTGTGGATCGGTGGCGACGGCGGCGTGGAGCATAGCTCCTTTTCTTCTCGGTGGTGACCCTGACTCTTGCGTTTCTCTCTCTGCTAGCCCTCGATGGCGACGACGAGGGCGAGGCGGTGCCGACGAGGGCGAGGAGCGGCGTCGGCGAGGAGCGGCGGCGGCGAGGACTCTTTCTCTCCCCCTCCTCCTTGTTTCTCCCCCCTTTCTTTCTCTCCCCACCCCCCGCTTCTCTGTATCCCTTTCTCTCCTTTCTGTCGGCGACAGCGACGGCGACGGCAGCTCCAAGCTTCGCCGGCGCCGTCCCCCTCCCCCCTCCCCCTTCCCCTCCCCCTTCCCTTCGTATACCCTTTTCTCGCCCCCCCATGCGTTTTCTTCTCCCCCCAACACACGTTTTTATTTTATTTTATAACTTTTATTATTAAAATAGGAATAGGGGTAGTTTAGGAATAACATAAAAAAATTTATTAAAAAAGACGATTTTAATATGAAAAAAACGTTAAAGACGATTCTAAATCGAAAATTAGATGAGGGACGATTTCGATTTTTACGCTCAACTTTAGGACCAAAACAGTACTTAACCCTTGTAAATATGAAATTGAGAAATGTTACTTGTCTTTTAAATATTGAGTCTTTAATAAGTTTTTTTATTTAAATAATATTATCTAATTAATTTAAATATTTATTTTTATAGAAAGTTATTTATTTTTTATAAAAAATTACTTATTTTTTAGTTTCTTTAGCTTTTAAAGAGCGAATGATGGACCATTTTGAAAGAATACATAGCTACACTGTATGAAATTTTCTACCGAATTGTTAGTCACAAGATTCCAGCATACTTCGCTTGCAATACACGTATGTATATATATATATATATATATATATATATATATATATATATATATGTATTTATGTAATTAAGGAATCTACCGCACTTGTCCGTGTGAAATGGGGGTACCACAATTACAAGGATCGTTTTTCTGAGAAATTATTTGCATACAAATTTAAGCCTCTTGTAAATAGCAAAGACAAAACATGAACTCAGAATTAAAAAACTTAAAAATAAATGACCTTTTTAGTCTCTGAATATTTTCCCCAACAACAAAGTCCTATTTTATAATTCGAAAATTTCAAATAGATTATAACCCCCAAATCATACCATTCTTTTTTTTTTCATTGGAGAGGATCTACTCTCCGGTAAAAGAACGTTTTATCTTCAGACAAATAATCATAAACAAGAAAAGACGTTTACTCAAAAATTAAACCACCACAAGGACCAAATTGCATGACAAGGGGGCAAAAAGGGAAGAAAAGAAAAAGAAAGAGAATGTTATTTGAATAATAAGATTGAAGAAACAATTTAGGAACGTGTGAAAGATCCAATTCCTCTAGAAATTTCATGCATGCCAGTTGGATTGAAGCCCAAGCAGCCTAACAAGCCAGTCTTATAAGGCAAGAGAGTCCTCTTCTTCATCTCCTCAGAGGCGGCCCGGTTTGCTGTGTAATGAATCTCGTGGGCCGAAACCGGTCCTCTCCGTTTCGAAACCGAACCGTCGCTGGACCGGAAACTGGAGTTTCTGACGTCATCGTCCACGGCGGAGGCTTTCTTGGAGAAAACCTCGTACTTCCTTCTCAGAGGGTCTTTATCGGTGGCTCTTCCTTCCGAGGCGCTCCTGAAGAGAAGAAAATCCTTCAGCCTCCATTTTCGGTACCCTCTCGCGAATGAGATTGAAGATAAGAACGATGCATATGAAGCTTTTGTGTTGTTTCTTGATGATGATGATGATGAAGAAGAAGGAACTGCTCTTTCTTCGTTGCTGTTATTGTTGTTGATGATGTCTGAGACTCTTAATGGAGATAGTGATCTACTTCCTTTTCTACCAGAGAAAGCTCTCTTCTCTCTTCCTCGCGTTGGTGGTTTTTGATCTTCGTCTTCCATGGCGGCAGTTGCAGGATCGAAGCTTTCGCTCTTGCGGTGCCCAGAAAGCGGTTTGCTACTCGAAGCGATGAGTCCGGATTGTGGCTCAAAGGGGCGGATCTTTCCGCCATCGAAGAGTTCGTCAGCGGAGAGGGAAGGTGGTTGGAGGTGGCCGCTGAAATCGAATTGAAATTCATGTTCATGTTGATGGTGGTCGTGAATAAGAGAAGAAGAAGAAGGAATATTATTGTTGATGAAGGTGGAGATTCTGGTGGGGCTTGTGGGAGCGCTGAAGAAGAAGTTGCCGAAGCGTTGAGGGCTTGAAGGGGCGGTTATGTAAGGGGAGGAGCAGTTGCTTTCGAAGTTGAATTCCGCCGCCACTGTAGGAGGAGGAGCAGCCATCGGAACCACGACTTCCACGTGGATGTGAGAGAAAAAAGCGGATGTCGGTTGGAATGTGAAGAGGTTAATATATATAGAGAGAAAGCGGACCGAGAGAGGGAGGTTGTGGTAAGAAAGAGTAAGAGTGAGAGTGGGAAAACATTGACCTGAGTGATAATTTAGTCCATGGTAGCCGCCTTTTCAAACATGACCGGTATTTTATTTCGAAAGATGTTATATATGTAAAATTTTAGTTTATATATTTTTTATTTTCAATATTAATAATAAAGCAATACTGCAACATCGGTATAATTTATTATTTTTAATTAACCGTTAATTATTAATATTTAAAAATATTTACTAAAAATATAATATTAATCAATTAGATTAAAAATATTAGACTATTAATAAAAAATATTAATCAATTTCAATTAAAAATGGTTAGTCTTCAAATTTTTTTTTAAAAATAATTGATAATTTTTTTTAATTTTTTATCATATTTTTAAATTAATATTAACTTTTTTTTTGTACTAACAAAAATATTGTCCCTTAATATTTTGTAAAAATATAAATGTCATTTTTTATTGTTTTTCTTTTCAATATAAATTCAGATGGATATGTTACGATGTAAAATAGTAATTATAAAAAATATTTTAGATTAGGAGGTTATTTAGATAAAGACGTTAAAAATGTCTTTTTTTTTAAGATGTTTTATAGTAATTAAAATTTAATATATATAATTTATTAAATCGTGTTATTTTCGTTAAAATTAGATCATACAAATTGATTTGGTCAAAAATAGATAAACTAAATCTTAAACCGGTCTAAATTACTATTTTTTTTAATAAAAAATAACTACAATACCTTTATTATAGAAAATGATAAAATACTTTTATTATATATATTAATTTTGAGGATTTTAAATTCTAACCGTTTTTTTCTCTTTAAGCCGTCATGGGATTAAGATTTACGGTTTTCAAAATTAATATATATATAATATGAGTATTTTAGTCATTTTTTATAATAGGGATATTGTAGTCGTTTTTTATAAAAAATATTAATTTAGACCAATTTAAAATTTGATTCATCGATTTTTTGGCCAAATCAATTTATCCAATCTAATTATTATAGAAATAATACAATTTAATCAATTACATAAGTTAAATTTTAATTATTAACAAATATCATTAAAAAAATATTTTAAACATATTTATCTGAATAGCTTCTTTTAAGTTAAATTTATAATTAATAAATCAAAATATACACTCAATAATACTTTTACTTATGAAAGAGTATAAATCACCTTCTCTTAATTTAATTAATATAATTAATTTTTTATAATTATTTTTTTATTTAGTCAAATCAAAAGTTAATCCAAATTTTATGTAAGTCAAATTCCAAAAATCTCTTCTTCATAATTCATTCAACAACTATACAATAATCTTTTTTTGAAATAAAAATTTTTAAATTACTTCAATATATTTTATAAAAAAAAAATTTAAATATCTCAAATTCGATTAATCTCAATTTATTAAAAATTAAAAAACATAAAAAATTATTATTTTATGACCTACAAAATAATAATAATAATAATAATAATAATAATAATAATAATAATAATAATAATAATAATAAATCAATTTCAATTAGTTGATTAGAGATATTTTAATAATTTTACTATACTACTTATAAACCCCATGAAATTTACAAATAATTAATCAATAAATTAATTTTACTAAAAAAATTAGAAATATAAATTTTATAGTCAAATAAAATAAAACTAATTAAAATAAGAATTTTGACACTAATTTCAAAGAATTTGGCCTAAAATTGGACCGAACTGGACCCAAAATAGCCCCAAGGCCCAACCCATCAGCCCAATAACTTAAGAAGAGTCCATCTTTTATCCCATTCAGCAAAAAGAACGCTGAAACAAGGTAAGGGAAGAGAGGAGAAGGTTCCAAACCCTTGATTCCACTTCAAATCACCATATTTTCTCACTCCGGGCTTTGACCACGCGTATGTGGCGTTGAGCTCTACAAACCTCGGTGCATAAATTGGTAAGAAATCTTCATTCTCATCCTCAACCTCTCCTTCCCTAAAATTTTCGAAATTATATAGAGTGGTGTTGAGATTTTGGCTCTTTGATGTTATAGGATCTAATTAGCTTGAGAAAAATGTGTTCAATCTTGCTTTTTTGGTGCTTGGATAAAGTGAAAATCCTATAACTCTAGTTAATTCATTGATTTTGTGTGTTGGATATTAAGTTTTGGATGTGTGTGTGAGCTTGGTTGTAAACATTGGAGACTTGATGGAGTTTGGGTGTCATTGCCTTGGAGATTTTGGATCCTTGGGGCTGTGTTTGGTGCCTTTTGGTGGTGTTTCGAGTTATACGTGGAAATCGGCCAAAGTATGATTTTAGTTTCTCATATTTAATATATAATGTCTTGTGAAAATTTAGGCTAAATAACCATAGGATAGATTGGAACGCATGAGTATATTGAATGCTTAGTGCTTTGATGATAATGTTGTTATTGATTATTTGTTGGATGAGTATTGCTTATGATGATACTAGGTTGTTAGGTGATGAGTTAATGATGGTGATACGGATAAATAAGAATGGGTGGTGGTATATTGATGATTTTGTTGACATTGTTGAGAAATTATGCATATGATTATTTAAAATTGAGGAATGGTTGTATATGATAACTTGTGGTGGTTGTGATGTTGTAATTGGTATGTTGGGGTGCTGATTTTATATATGGAATGCTAAGGTTGAGTTTGGTTTTTAAATGAAAATAGAGGTTGAGAATTTTGTATAAATTTGATTTTTGGCCGAATTTTGGTGAGGCATAACTTGACTTCCAAACCCTCAAATTATTTTAAACCTATTTTATATGAAAATTGGGTTCGTGAAGTTGACGCCGTTCGAAGAACGGATGAAAAATATTTTAAAACGAGAAAGTTATGCGCGTCGAAAGCTCGGTATGTAAAATTGAAATTCTGCAGATTTAGCCTTTTTTTTTTTTAATCAAACTGCAGTATATGCGTACGCATACCCCTCCATACGTGAAGGATCGTCTCTGTTTGGCATGTATGCGTACGCGGACGAAGCAATACGTACGCATCATGGGCAAAAGAGACCCTTGCGTACACGAGCATGGGGCTTCATACACGGACGAGGTAATGCGTACGCGTGATGGACAAATTGCACTCCCACACGTACGCGTGGTCCCTATTTTAGCAAACATAGATTTTGTATTTTAAAACTTAATTTCAAACCTCTAAACCTCTGTTTTCATTCCTTTAACCCTAAATCTTAATAGTATGCCTAGTAATGAGAAGAAGCTAGGAAGAGGTGGTAACTTGGAGGTGAAGTAAGATTGAAAAATGATGAATTAAGTATGAAAAATGCAAAAAACTAAATTATATGTGATGCCATGGATGTAAAGAATGATTGTGCAATTATTATGAATGATTATGAATGTTTATTGGCTTATGCACTCGATTATCTGAGGTACGAGTTTTCTTGGATAAAGTACTGTGGCTTGCCACCACGTGTTCCAGGTTGAGACTCGACACTCTATTGACCCTACGACGTAAGGTGCCGGGCACTTATAAATTCCCGGAAAGGTTCCCCCATTGAGAAATTATATATAAATGAGAAAAATTTATGCATAGACTCTTGGAGATGCGTGTCGGGGGACATTCTAGGGTTTAGCAGCCGGACTTGTCGGGTTGGCTTGATAACCGACAGATGACTCATTAGCCATAGGACATGCATACATCATGTGCATATTGTTTGAATTGCTTGCTTGTGCATTAATTGGGAATGCCTAATTGATTATAATATGCTAATTGTTATACTTGCTATCTGTATTACTTGTATTCTACCTGTGTTTGCCATTGTCTGCTTGTCTGTCTATGAAAATTTACCGGAGATGGAGGAATGGAGGAAAGGTGGAGGGACTTAGTGTTCTAGTTAAGTTTTAGTTAGGTTTATGAATTCTTAGAAGACCATATGTTTATGGTTTCTGTTTTAGCCCTTTAAGTTTTATAATCTGGGTATCGGTGTTCTAGGATTGCCTCTGGCATTCCCAAGGACTTATATCTTATGTATGTGGCACCTTTACCATACTGAAAACCCCCGATTCTCATTCCATAAGAATATTTTGTGTTTTCAGATGCAGGTCGAGAGGCACCTCGCTAGGCGTCTGGAGCTCTGCAGCGAAGTGGATCTTTTGGGGACTTTATTTTGGTGTATAGTTTATATATGACTATATGTACATAACTCTCCTAACAACTTGTTTTACTTTTGTGCCTCTTAGAGGTGTATGGAGAACTAGGACCTCTTATATATATATATATATATATATATATATATATATATATATTCTCCGACTAGCCTTAGCTTCGCAGGTTGAGTTAGGAGCTTATTATCTTGTACTCTTGACCCTCTGTTCTTACTTTCTGTATATATATGTTTATGAACCTTAATTTCTTTGTACGCAATAAGTTACGTTATTTCTGAGCGTTGTGCTTTTAATTTTGCAATTTTGCTTTACCTATTCTTCAAGGCTCCTCGTATATTATATCATTTCCACTATTATCTGTATATATTTTATTTTTAGACGTCGTAATACCACACCACCTCTATTTTACGGCTTAAGCGTAAAGCTCTGTGTGGTAGGGTGTTACACTACTCATATTATATATAAAGACTATATATTATAAAATTTAAAAAAGAAATTAAATATAAAAAATTTATAAAATACATTTTTAAATATAATTATTAACTGATCAGATTAAAATCAATAAAAAAAACATACATATAAATATAAATAAAAATATAAAATAATTTGAAATCATGACTTATCATTGGTATACATGTAAGTTAATTTAAAAAATACATAGCTTAGAATTGGATAATCTTAATTTAAAAAACACATTAACTATAAAAATTATATGTATAGAATTATGAATATTATTAGTATAGAATTATGAATGTTATGTGTGTGAAATTGAATGTTAAAGATATTTTTACAAATTTTATTATGAAACTCATATTTTTAACATATCATATGCCATAAATATAAATAGAACATAAAATATAAAAAATATGAAACAAATTTTTAAATAAGATGGTCAAATTCAATTTCTATAAAATTAAAAAACTAATAAAATAATTGATACTAGAAAAGGATTGTAATACAAAGAAAAAAATATTAAAAAGTATAAAACAATAAATAAAAAACTAAGGCCATGCTTATAAAAAATTCTTATATTGTGAATAAAGATTGAACATTTACAAAATTGTCTTATGCTATTTGAGAGTTTTAGTGTTAAAAAATATTTTGAAGAAAATATGAAGAGTGAGCAAATTATATACTATAAAATAAAATCAATATATACAACAAATATGGAATATGCTTTTATTACTATTCATGTAAATTATCTACCCAACATAGAAATAAATGTGTGATGATTTTTAATAAAGAAATAAAATATTATTAATGTCAATTCAATGATATTGATTCATTACTCATTAGTCTTCAAGGTAATTATTGATGTTCACCCAATTAATAAAAATTAATGTTGTATATGCGCGAGGTATATATATAATGGAAAAGTATGAGGAGCTAATGTTGTTGTTATACAATGTGTACAATGAGAATATTTTGTAATTAAAATCAAATGATAATTAAAGTAATTAATTATTATTTATTTCAAATTTCAAATTCAATCCAAATAAGAATTATTCTATATCGTCAACAATGCAAAATTGAAAACTGCCAATCTTCTCCTCCCATTTATAGGGAATTGCTTATCGAAAATTCTCACCTTCTCTCAACGGTGCCACCTCGCAACCCGCAACAGCCGCCATCGCGCATAGTCTTGGGAGACGCTGCCGTGTGCACCGCGAAGGACCGTACAACACCGTTGCGAGGGATGTTTCGTTCGTGCAGCTGTAGACATCCTAGTCGGAGAAGATTCTCCCCAGCCGGCGACGGTTCACCCTCCGATATCGTCTTTAATCACCACAAAGTTATACACAAACTCCACTTATAGTTGCTCTCATTGTTTTACTTATTGTTATCAACTTTTAAGGTGCCATTGCTGGCTATGGTGGTGGTTGGTTTGGACTTGCCACTTTCTATGGTAGTGGTGATGCTTCCGGCACAATGGATCAATTTATTAGAGCCATTTTTATGCATGTGTTGATTATATTAACATAATAACAACATAAAATGTTAGTATTGTGCATTTTGTTTAGACTTGGTCATTGTTTTTTTCTGTTCTTCAATTATAGAAGATGTAAAATCTCAAATATAATGTTCTTTAAAATTAAATATATTATTGTTAGTGATGGCCAATAAGACTTAATTTTATAATTTGTATGCACCTTCAAAGTTAAAATAGTTTCTATACTCAATAGACATGGTGGTTGTTACACTAACCAAATCAATTTTCTCACATAAGCTAATTTGTATTGGATTATTTTTTTCCTCCATTATTAGAGATGCTACCTTTTTCTTCTATCTCAGATATCAACTTCTTCTATAATTCTTCCTCCTTATGTGGTGTCACATCTTTTTCTTGAACTTGGAGTTGTACATTAATAGGTTGATTTTTATTATTATTATATTTTCATGTCACTAATATTGCGATTTATATTAGTTTCTTCTATTGTTCTAGTTCTGTCACCAATTTGAAGAATATCAGAGATTTGGAGTATAATTATTAAGTATTTAGTTGGTTGGATTGGATTCAAGTAAATACAATTAAATTATGAAGGATGTTCATCTTACTAGATATACTGATGGTTATTTTCATTGTTAAGTGGATGTTTGGTTGTTAGTATTAAATTCAACTAGATACAATTAAATTATAATGGATGTTTAGTTTAATAGGTATTCAAATAGTTATTTTTATTTTCAGGTGGATGTATGATTTTTTGTATTCATTAATTATTATGTACCTTATGTGAATATATGAAAAGTAAAATATTCTTATATTAATAAGTAATTTAATTTTGATGCACTGATTGTGTAAAATGTTTTACATAATCGACCAATTACATCTATTTTTTTAGATAATTATTCACGCAGTCAAAGTAAAATAGTAGTAATAATAGTTAAATACATGCATAAAACTAATTTATATTGACAATGTATTAAAATTAAATTAATCTTTTACTCGTTAGAAAGAGTAACTAGAAAACTTTATCATTCTTAATATATATAAATTTTATAGATAGTGGTGTAAATTAAATTGTGACAAAGATTAAATAAGAGTGAACTCACCTTTGATTTTAATATTTTTCTAAATTAACCTGCATCTATGTATGTGGTTCATGCATTTGCATCATTCAGATGGTTATAATCCCTTTTAAAGTATAATATATTCGTGTCATCAATGCATGAAAGGTAACAATAATGAGAAAATAAAGGGTTAAGTAACTAATTTTTACCCTTTAAAACCCAAAGAGATAATAGAATAATAAAATATATTACACAAAAAGAATAAGTTAGTTTTGACACAAAATAGTTACCTTGCTATTGTTGGCTAACTAGAGTACATGATCATTGATCACTAGTGAAATGGTCAATTCCAAATCATATTTTTAAATTAAAATATGCCGGATGTTCATTTTACTAGGTATGTGGATGATTATTTTCAATTTTAAGTGGATGTTTAGTTGATTGGATTGAATTTAAGTAGATATAATTAAAATATGTCAGATATTCAATTCACTAAGTATGCAGATAGTTATTTTTATTCTTAAGTGCATGTTTATTTGATTGGAAAGTATGCAATTTGAAAAGTATAGTTAAATACAAAGTAAAAATAAAGCAATGAATTATTAGTAATCAATGTTTTTAACATGATCAAGTAAGTGATAGAAAAGAGAGGTATCAAATTTGTAAAACAGTAAAGATAAAAATGAGAGAGAGATCAAGCAAAAATACCATGTAAAATGCCATTTTGTAGATTCTTCCAATTTTGGATTGAGTTTGTAACAATCGATCTAAAAGAAAAACTATTTTAAATTTGGTCATTTCATGAACCAACTTCCTAGCAAATAGCATTGAAAAATTGACATTATTTCTTTCTTGCAAAATAGCAACTAGCTGATACTACTATTTGATATAACTATATTGTTACTAACATTTACATAATTCACATTCTAATAGTAGTAGCTTGTTTGTGTTACACAAGGTGATTTATATAGTTAACATGTGGATATTGTGGAGAGTGAAAATTTAACCATTCTTGATATTTCTCTTTTTATGACATAATCTCTAGTGCCTTCCTTGTCTGTCCAACTACATTGAACACAATTACTGCTATCCGAGTTGGAGCAAGGCCAGCTTTAGACAACTGATCAGTAGGTGATCCGTGGTCAATATAACGATCTGGAAGAACCATTGGCCTCCACTACGCAGTTGTTATGCAAAAAAATGCATGAGTTATCCGCAATTTATAATATCTTTAAAGATGCATATAACAAGTGCTTTAGTTCTAATTTAAGTTGACAAGTCTTGTTTGGATTTTTACCTTCAATTTTTCATCTAGAAGACCATCAAGGGCCATGAACTGAACAACATGAGACTCGAATCCTCCAATCGATTCTTCTTCGACAGTGATCAAAACTTCGTGTGATTTTGCTAGGCTGCGAATAAGGAAACGATCCAATGGCTTGCAGAACCGTGCATCAACAGTTATGCACAAGCCATAATACTCCACTAAGCCTAGAAACTACAAAATAATAGACATATTTGGTTTCTTATTTGGCAGCATTAAACCCATGAAAATAGCCAATTCAAGTATAAAAAATTTTCAGGTTTCAATACCAAAAACCTTTTACTTTTCAACCTAGTGAAAAGTAAATAGGGATGAGAAGAAAATCTTAAATTCATCAAAGCATAACTAAATGATTGCTTTCGCTTTAACCAATAAAATAGAGTGAAACTCAATTGTAACACAGAATAAAATGAACATCCGCATACATAGTATATTGAACATCCGCTATAGTTGATAATAAACATCTAACAAATTATTCAAATAATAAAATGGTGTACAGAAGAAGAAAATTCCAGTAACTTAACCAAAGCCGTTGAATAAACATCTATTTATCAAATAAATCAATAGCCATCAACTAACCTATTGAAGCAGCGATGAGGGAGGCGGTCACCGTCGGGTCCGGTGCGAGAGAGTGCGACGCCGGGTGCGGAAGTTTGGCAGCGCAGTGATAAACCCCAATTTTGTGGTTTATCTTGTTCTTAATTTAGGGGATTTTATCACCTTTTCTCACATTTATTCAATGAAATAGCATGGTTTTGTAATTCTCCCTTAATTTGTGCTTAAGTGTAAAAACATGCTTTTTGGGCCTTAAAATAGCTAAATTTAATTCACTTTAATTCCATTCGATGCCTTGATATGTTTGTTGAGTGATTTCAGATTCATAAGGTAAGTATTGGATGGAAGAAGTGAAGAAAAAAGCATGCAAAGTGGAGAATTCATGAAGAAATGAGCATTTGGAGAATTGAGGGCCACACGCATGCGTCAGCCACGCGTACGCGTGAGTAGGAGTTTTGGTCAGCGACGCGCACGCGTCATTCACGCGCACACGTGACGTTCGGCACGTGACTCACTTAAAGTGAATTCGCTGGGGCGATTTCTGAGTTGCCCAGGCCCAAATCTAACTCATTCCTGAGTCTATTTCATGCAGAATTCAAGCTTGGGCAAAGGGGGGAGCACTTAGTTGTAGAGTAGCATCATGTAGTTTAGTTTCTAGAGAGAGAAACTCTTCTCTCTAGAATTAGGATTCTTAGGTTTAATTGCATCTTAGATCTAGGTTTAATTCATGCTTTGATTTACTTTTCCTTTACACTTTCTTATTTCTTTACTTTTACTTTCCTAGTTTAGTATTTTACTCATTGTATATGTTTACTTTGTTGTTGATGTATTCTTGTTCCCTTTATTTTTCTTTAATGCAATTTATGTTTCATGTTCCTTTGTTGTTGATTTGAGTTGTTGTTGTTAATTTCCTTGCAATTGGTGGTTGTTAGATTTTATTCTTGTTGTCATTTTATCTTGCTTTCCTTTTATGCCTTCCAAGTGTTTGACAAAATATTTGGAAGGATGTTAGAGTAGATTTTTTAGCATTCTTGGCTTAGAAAGAGGAATTAGGCAATCTTGAGTCATCAATATCCAACCTATATTGGTGATCTAGAGTTGTTAGCTAGTACTGTTTCCATTGACTCTAATCTCTTACTAATTCAATTAGTGAGTTGATTCGGACTTTTGGATTGAGATTAGCTAGTCTTATTTGACTTTCTCCCTATGTGAAGATAACATTATATCTTCTTCCATAGTTGGAGATGACGAAATAGGATAAATTCTTGTTAATCATTGTATGACTAGGATAAAAAGCCTATGATCTTAATCCTTCCCATGAATGTCTCTCTTTATTAATTACTTTCTTTACTTTTCTTGTCATCTATTTTCTTGCCCTTTTATTAAATCAAACCCCCCTCGTTCCTTCATAACCAATAATTGATCACTTCATTGCAATTCCTTGTGAGACGACCAGAGGTTTAAATACTTCAGTTAATTTTCATTGGGGTTTGTACATGTGACAACCAATCTTTTAAACTTTGATTGAGCATTGCTTGTCGGTTGGGAACTATACTTGTAACGAGGTTATTTCTCTTTTATCGAGAAAAAATTCTTAACTGACGGTTTTACTCATATCATGCGGCGACAGCAACCAGGAGCTTCTTTGCCTAGACAAACATAACCCAAATTAAAAAAAGTATATAAACCACAGTGGTTAAAAACCAGGAAATCAGCACCAACCACAGTAAATTTTCTTCCAAATCAGTGCAATAAATCAAACATATACACCTTCACGCAGATGCAGCACACCCATTTCAATCAACCATTAACTAAATCCTTTGCATGAACAGCTATTCTTGAAATAAACAACCAACAAGTAACTAACCTTTGGCAGCAACGAGCAAGAGGGGAAAACCACGACGTTAGGGGCGTTCACGTGAAAACAGCGGTGGCGCGAAGAAGCTCTAGGGGTTAGCGCTGGGTCAGGTGCGATGGAGTGCGACTCTGGATGCGTACGGTTGGTGGCGCAGTGACGGCTATCGGGAGCTCCTCTGCGACTTCAACGTTCGACGGTTGTGTGAGGAAGGCGCGCTGGAAGGGGGGAGCAGCGCACGATCTCCATGAAATGGCCGACCTTGATTCTTGCGGGAGGAGTGTGTGGGTGGCGCCGGATGTCCAGTTTGCAGTGGACTACCGCAGGAGGTTCTATTGCAGCGCCGACAGTACGGGATATTGGGGTGTGGGTGGGTGGCGGGAGGATGGTTAAAACCTGAATAGTCAAAATTAGGGTTTGGTGGGGAAGGGGTGTTTTTATTCTATTGGGTCAATTCTAAAGCCCATTGTAGCCATTGTAAAGATATCTCATTGTCTCCCTAGCAGAATTCGTATATAATAACATATGCAAGTGATATAAATGAAGTTAAAATTAAAATTTTAGCAGTTTTAAGCTGAAAATTCTTGTCTCCTAACATTTTTATTTTTGTGAATATATATAAGGGATAACTACTGTTTTGGTAATTATGATTTGAGTTTAAAATCAAAATGTCCTTAATTTTATTTTTAATTCAAAATTGTTATCAATATTTCATTTGATATTAAAATCATTCTTTTGACAATTTTACCTTTATCTCACTAATCCTATGTCACTAACCTTATCTTCAACTCCATTACTAACAGCCACACACTCTTGGATAGAAAAAAAAGAGAGAAACAAAAAGAGTGAAAGAAGAATGTCGGATTGCAATCGTCGTCGATCAAATCTCTCTCTCTCTTTGAAGTAAAAGAGAGAAGGAGATAGAGAAGCAGAGGCGGCGACATATCAAAGCGACACCATTTAGGAGAACGAGAAGCGACGAATTCAAGTGGAACCAGGGAGGAAGTAGAGGCGATGTAAAAGCAGAGAAGCCACGACGGTACAAATGAGCAGCGACAGCCACCACGGTCAAAGCGGTAGCTTCCCTAGTCCTTGAAGTTCTCATTGTCGAAGTGCAGCGAGATTGAATGTTGTCATCGTCATCGAAGAGCAGCACTTTTAAATCTCCCTTTCCTCTATTTTCCAACGACAGTTTTGAAGACAAGTGGCGGTGACAGTTTCAACAGTCGTGGCTGTTTTGACAATTTTGACGATCTCTCCCTGTCTCTTTCTCTCTTATCTGTGTTCTCTCTCTCTTCTTTCGATAGTGGTGGTAGCAGATTCTTCACTGTCACTATCTAATCTTTTTTTTTATCATATTTTCAAAATATATGAATTACTATGATGTTGTTGAGTTTGAAGGATTGAATTCTTGAATTTTCTATTTTGAATTTGAATGTTGTGTCGTTGATGATGGATTCTTGAATCTGAATATTCTGTTATTGATTATGAATAAAATGGATAGTTGTGGGAAGAAATGGCTTATAGTTGGTGGGATAAAGGGTGGTGGTGGAGAATACTGGCTGATGGAGATGTTTTTGTCTTTAAATTTTTTTTTAAAAGAATAATTTTAGTATTAAATAAAACGTTGAGAATTATTTTAAATAAAAAAATTAAAAATAATTTTAATTTTAATGTCAAATTTTAGAGATCAAAATAATACTTATCCCTATATATAATTATAGTAGTTTTATATTTAAGTAATGTTAGTTATTGGGAAAAAGTAATTTATTATAGATATAGACAATTTAATTATAATAGTCGACTCATGATTTAGGTACTTATTGTTATAAAACTCTTTTATATTGTCATAATGTTATTTCGTTTTTAAATGCAGTAATTTTAGACAATTTAATGGGCTGGATGGCGTTGGTTGGCCCAAACGTATGAAGGAGGTGGCTTTCGAGTGGATCTGTTATTCGGTGTTCCTCCGTCCGACTTGTACGTGTGAAAGAATGGGGGGTGGTACCTGCAAAGACACTCCGATGCCTAAGTTAGCAAGGGTGTGAGCAGGTTAGAGAGTATTGGGACTTCGAGATACCTGAATGGTGTCAGCGTATTTATAGTGGTGAACCAATAACCACCGCTGAAGTAGTGCCACCTTTTTAGGTGGATAACCATTCCCATATCTTAGGGAGGTTAAGATATGGCTCTATGAAGTGGTTAGAGAGTTTCTAGGGGCAGTTACTCATTCGAATGAGTGTTATCTGCCAACTAACCCTCGTGTCCGACTTCTTTGGAGCAGGTCGTGTTTAGTACCGACTTCTTGGGATGGAGGCTGGTACTGGATGAAGGCCAACCCTTTGGGTTGGGCCTCTTTGCTTGGATCCTGGACCTTTATTATTGGGCCAGGGTATGAACAGTGCCCCTACTCGAGCCCAATTTCTTTTTAGGATTTGGGTTCGAGTATTCAACTCGGGGTCGTAGCCGATTTGCAAGAGGACCGACGTGATGGTTTAAGAACCGACGTGATTTTTCGTGACCTTTTGGTTCTGACAGTTACGTCTAATCAAGCGTCGTGTCCGTTAGGGGTGTGCGTAGGGATTTAATGGCCTTGGTAACGGTGCATCTTCATTAATGATTGCCCCAATTTTACCATTATGCCCCTAACGTTCTTATAAATACTTTCCCTCTCTTTCGTTGTTTTGTTTCTGCGATCTTTCAAATTTCCCTTGCATTCGTTCGTGCTGCATTCTTGCGTTTTCGAAGGCTTTTGCTTCCAACCCTTATTTCTGGATAAAGGTTAGTTCTTTAATATGCCCTTGTAGATAAATTTGATTTGCAGACTTTAGTTTCGCATCCTCCTCCCTTTAGAGACCGTGTTGGTGATTTTTCTTTTCCCCTTGTAGGTTTTGTTACCCCCATTTTTATAAAAAGAAATGGCTTCTATAGATGCTCTCTCTCACTGGGTTGATGTCACGGTCTTAGGGGAGGAGTCCTCAGTCGATTCTGAGTTCATTACCAACCTTCACACTCATCACAGAATTTGTACTTCTGAGGATGACGAACCAAAATATGAATTGGTAGTCCCGGGTCCTGAAGACCGGGTTTGTTTTAGAAGAGTCAATGAGGCGGCCCCTCATTTTTTCTTTATGTATGAGTGCATGATCACCCGTTTGGGTGTTTTTCTTCCTTTTTCAAATTTTGAGATATCTGTTTTGCGTCACTGTCGAGTCGCTCCCACCCAACTTCACCCCAACTCTTGGGGTCTTTTGACAATTTATCAATTCATCAGCCAGGCTTTAGAGTTTCCGACTTCTTTAAAGAATTTTTTCCATCTTTTTCATATGACAAAACCCTTCAGTGGGCTAAACAATAAACAACAGTGGGTGTCGTTCCGAGCCATACAAGGTCGGAGAATCTTCACCCTTTTTGACGAATCCTTTCACGACTTCAAGAACTACTTTTTCAAAGTGCAAGCTGTAGAGGGTCACCACCCCTTTTTCCTGGATGATAATTCCTCTCCCCGATTTCCTTTATATTGGCTGGAGGTCTCCCCCTGCGAGAAATATGGTCTGGATGACCTAAATGAGGTAGAAGCAGCCATTGTGGGGTTCCTCCGAGAAGTGTGGGGGAGGCCCCCATACTTGGACACAAAAAAGTTTCTCCAGGGGTCTCCGACCTTTGTCCAGGCACAACTAGGTAGCTTTTATTTGTTTGCTGGATTTCTGACTTGTCTTATCTGACTTGTCTAATCTATCATTTGTTGCTTTTTTCAGAGATGGTAAAGGCAGACACTCAAGAATCTTACCAAAGGGTCCAGGAGGCTAAAGCAAGGTCTCGCGCCAGGACTGGTGGCGCCAGGGCAGTTATCTCTCCTCCTCCTCCTCCTCGGAATGTTGGGACTCCCTCTCAGCCCATTGTAATTTCTTCTTCAACTTTCTCTCAGCCACCCCCCTGCTCGACCTTCTTCTGAACCAGATAATAAGAAGCGCAAGACCTTCGAGTCTGGCTCTTCTGGTGAGGCGAAGGCGGATGCTCTTGCATTCGTCCGAAAGAACATCTATCCCAACGTTCGCATAAACATGGATGATGTTTCTGTTCGGCGCCACCTTACCACTCTGGTTGAGGAGAGCCTGAAGGCGGCGGGGGTTTGTGGCAAACTCTTGGATATTTTCGAGAAGGCCCCTCTTAGCTCTTTAGGGATGACCTCGAGGGTCGAAGAGCTGGAAGGAAGGCTTCTCATATATCAGGAGCATGAGGGGAAGTTGAAGGAGGAAGTCGCCAAGCTGAGGGAGGAGAGAGATAATCTCTGGGAGAGTGGGAGGAAGTTGCAAGCCCAATGCAACATGGAGGTGGATTTGAGGAAGGCAACGCAAGCCAGCTACAACAATTTATTTGATGATCTTGTGTCTGTAAAGAATGACTTGCTGAATGCCCGGAAGGCCTATACCGAGTTAGAGGACTCTATTGCAGATGGTGCTGATGAGGCTTGGCGGGTTTTTAAGGAACAGGTCGGAGTCATTGCTCCTGACTTGGACCTTTCTCCTTTAGGCCCTGATAAGATTGTTATTAATGGTGCCATCGTGGATCCTCCTGTCCCCGTGGTGGAGTCCGAGTCCGATTTGAAGACTCGGGAGCAGAGGATCATAGAGTCCCCTCCTCGCTCTAAGGACGCTCTGGGTTCTTCTACTGCTCCTCCGACTTCCTCTCCAGCCCTTGCTCCTGGCGTTCCTTCCGACTCTGCTGGTGGTGCTCCTTCTACTCCTCTTGCTAAGAAGTGATTTTGGCTATTGGGGCCCGGCCTGTGGGCCCCTCTTTTTAAACTCTTTTATATTTATTTGTTGATGTTTGCAACAATTTTTTGGCCTTTTAGGGCCGTAAACAAAACAAATTTTCGATACCCTTTTTAATAAGGGTTTAATTTAGCGTTTAAATAAATGCCCTTTTTTGGATAAGGGTTTTGAGTTACCTTATGCGCGCATGCTTTTCTATTCGTGGTTCTTTTGACTTTTTGATCTTTTCTGGAAAAAACCTTTTCTTTGGGGCTTGCCTGCTTTTCTGAATCTTTTTTGATCTTCAAGGCAGCCTTATAACTTTTTCTTAGTTTTTCCTATCTCTTTTTGTTATTCCTAGTACTCAATTTTGTTTCGTTGAGTTTTTCGTGACTTAGGCTACTTTTGCGATTCATTTTAATTTTACTCGGCTTCGCTTTCCGACTTATGAGTCGGACTCCCAAGTTTATCATGATCGACTTCTATAGCCTCTTTACGCCGACTTGTACCTCGTCGTTTTATCCTGACGACCATCTAGGTCGGTTCATGGGATTTTCACATTTTGTCGAGCTTAAATCGGCGCGTTTCATAGAAAGAGAATAAAAAGGGAATTTAAAAGAGATATTTAAAATGAAAGAGATCTTTATTAATTGAGGAGGTACCTTCTTGCTACTAAGGGCTTTTGATAATTTATTTTCCCTTAGCCCCTACTATGATGCCTCGTTAAAAACCCTTCTCCAGAAAAAACCCTTTAATTTTGGGAAAAAATCATGAAGTTGGGAAAAGAGTACATCAGGGAGTAGGGTTCGCTTTTTAGCTATAGTACCTTTTCATATTACAAGCATGCCATGATCTTGGTAACTCGTTGCCGTCAAAGTCGGTTACCCTATAATAGCCTTTTCCTAAGACCTCGTTGAACTTGTATGGTCCTTTCCAATTTGCAGCGAGCTTTCCTTCCCCAGATTTGTTGACTCCAATGTCGTTTCTGATTAAGACCAAGACGTCTGGGGTGAAACTCCTTCGAATGACTTTTTTGTTGTATCTCGCGGTCATCCTTTGCTTCAACGCTGCTTCTCTTATCTGGGCTTCTTCTCGGATTTCAGGGACCAAGTCGAGCTCCTCTTTGTGCCCCTGTATATTCCCGATCTCGTCGTGGAAAATCACTCTTGGGCTTTGCTCATTGACCTCTATTGGGATCATGGCTTCTACGCCATAAACTAGTCGGAAGGGTGTTTCTCCAGTGGCGGATTGGGGGGTTGTTCTGTAAGCCCATAGTACTTGTGGGAGCTCTTCAGCCCAAGCTCCTTTCGCATCTTGTAATCTTTTCTTCAGCCCTACCAGTATGACTTTGTTGGCTGCTTCGGCTTGCCCATTGGCTTGTGGGTGTTCCACTGAGGTGAACTGGTGTTTGATGTTCATACTGGCTACTAGGCTTCTAAAAGTGGAGTCGGTGAACTGGGTTCCGTTATCTGTGGTAATGGAATAAGGTATCCCATACCTTGTGATTATATTTTTGTAGAGGAACCTCCGACTTCTTTGTGCAGTGATGGTGGCCAGTGGTTCTGCTTCTATCCACTTTGTAAAATAATCTATTCCCATTATTAGGTATTTGACTTGTCCTGGCGCCTGGGGAAAAGGACCTAACAAATCCATTCCCCATTTTGCAAAGGGCCATGGGGAGGTGATACTAATGAGCTCCTCTGGGGGGCCACGTGGAAATTTGCATGCATTTGACACGGTTGGCACTTTTTCACAAAGTCTGTGGCATCTTTCTGCAAGGTTGGCCAGTAGAATCCAGCTCGGATCACCTTTCTGGCTAATGATCTTGCTCCGAGATGGTTCCCGCAGATTCCACTATGTACCTCCTCTAATACCTCGGTGGCTCTTGAGGTCGGTACACACTTTAACAATGGTGTTGATATCCCCCTTCTATAGAGAATATTTTTCACCAAAATATAGTGTTGTGCTTCCATTCGGATTTTCTTGGCCTCCTTTTCCTCCTTGGGGAGGATGTCGAATTTCAGGTATTCGACTAAGGGGTTCATCCATCCGAGGTTTAATCCGACCACTTCAAAGACTTCTTGTTTGTCTTCCATTTTTACCACTGAAGGTTCCTAGAGAGTCTCTTGAATCAGGCTTCTGTTATTTCCTCCTGGCTTGGTACTTGCTAACTTGGATAGGGCGTCTGCTCTGCTGTTTAGATCCCGAGTTATGTGTTTCACCTCGGTTTCTGCAAAGTGCCCCAGGTGCTCCAAAGTTTTTTCCAAGTACCTCTTCATGTTTGGGTCCTTTGCCTGATATTCTCCACTTATTTGGGAGGTCACCACTTGGGAGTCGCTGTATATCATCACCTTCGTAGCACCGACTTCTTCTGCCAGCTTCAATCCTGCGATCAAGGCTTCATACTCTGCCTGATTATTTGAAGCTGGGAATTCAAAGTTGAGGGAAACCTCTATCTGGGTTCCCCTTTCATCTACCAATATTATGCCTGCACCGCTTCCTGTTTTGTTGGAGGATCCATCTACATAGAGTTCCCATGTAGTTGGTTTATCTCCTTGATCTCCTGCATATTCTGCAATGAAGTCGGCGAGGCACTGGGCTTTAATCGCCGTCCGAGTTTCGTACTTCAAGTCGAACTCGAAGAGCTCTATTGCCCATTGAACCATTCTTCCTGCAACATCCGTCTTTTGGAGGATTTGCTTCATGGGTTGGTTCGTGCGGACTCTTATTGTGTGAGCTTGAAAGTAAGGCCGTAGCCTTCGAGAGGCTACCACTAAGGAGTAGACAAATTTCTCTAATTTGTGATACCTTAGTTCAGGGCCCTGTAGAACTTTACTGATGAAATAGATTGGGTGTTGACCGTCCTCGTCTTCTCTTATCAAGGCTGCTGAGACAGCCTTGTCTGCCACGGATAGGTATAGGACGAGGTCTTTTCCGGCTACAGGTCGGGTCAAAATAGGAGGTTGGCTCAAAGACTTTTTGAACTCCTGGAACGCCTCCTCGCATTCGGGAGTCCATTCAAACTGGTGTCCCTTTCTCAATAGGGAGAACAGTGGAAGGGATCTTAGTGCAGATCCTGCCAAAAATCTGGAGAGAGCTGCTAGCCGGCCATTCAGCTGTTGAACCTCTCTCAAACAAGTCGGGCTTTTCATTTCCAGGATAGCTCTACACTTGTCGGGATTGGCTTCGATCCCTCTTTGTGTTAGCATGAATCCTAGAAATTTTCCTGCCTCCACCGCGAAGGCGCACTTTGCAGGATTTAGTCTCATCCCGTGCAACCTTATGGTGTCAAAGACTCGTGAAAGGTCAGACAAGATGTCGACTTCTTTCTTGGTCTTTACCAGCATATCGTCGACGTACACCTCCATTAAGCTCCCTAGGTGAGGGGCAAACACCTTATTCATCAGCCTCTAATATGTGGCCCCTGCATTTTTCAATCCAAATGGCATGACCACGTAGCAAAAGTTAGATCTGGGCGTGATGAATGATGTTTTTTCCTGGTCTGGTTCATACATCGGGATTTGGTTATACCCCGAGTAGGCGTCCATGAACGACAAGTATTGATACCCCGAGCTAGAGTCTACTAGGGCGTCAATGCTTGGTAGTGGATAAGGGTCCTTGGGACATGCCTTATTTAAGTCGGTATAGTCGACGCACATTCTCCATTTACCATTTTGTTTTTTGACTAGCACTACATTGGCTAGCCATGTTGGATATTTGACTTCTCTGATGAAACCGGCTTCTAGGAGCGCTTGTACTTGCTCCTCTACTATTAGAGCTCGCTCTGGGCCGAGCTTGCGTCTTCTTTGTTGTACAGGTCGAGATCCCGAGTAGACCGAGAGCTTGTGGGACATGAGCTCGGGATCTATCCCAGGCATGTCGGAGGCCTTCCAGGCGAAGAGATTAGAATTATCTCTTAGGAGCTTAGTCAACTCTTGTCTTAGGGTTTCCCCCAGGTTGGTTCCTATGTGAGTGTTTTTTCCTTCCTCTTCTCCGACCTGAATCTCCTCGGTTTTTCCTCCGGGTCGTGGTCGCAGTTCTTCTTTAATCCTTGCTCCACCGAGCTCTATTATGTGAACTTCTTTGCCTTTTCCTCTCAGGTTTAGGCTTTCATTGTAGCATTTCCTTGCCAACTTCTGATCTCCCCTCATCGTTGCTATCCCCGCTGAGGTCGAGAATTTCATGCAGAGGTGGGGTGTCGATACCACCGCTCCGAGTCGATTAAGGGTAGCTCTGCCGATTAAAGCATTATAAGCCGACCCCACGTCGATGACTATAAAGTCTATACTCAGAGTCTTTGATTTTTCCCCCTTTCCAAAGGTGGTGTGGAGGGGCAAAAATCCTAGTGGCTTTATTGGCGTGTCGCCTAATCCGTACAAGGTGTTGGGGTAGGCTCTTAACTCTTTCTCATCTAACCCTAGTTTGTCGAAAGCGGGCTTAAAGAGGATGTCCGCTGAGATTCCTTGGTCTACTAGTGTTCTGTGGAGATGGGCATTTGCCAGGATCATGGTAATTACCACTGGGTCGTCGTGCCCAGGGATTATTCCTCGCCCATCTTCCTTTGTGAATGAAATGGTTGGAAGGTCGGATGACCCCTCTCCGACCTGGTAAACTCTCTTGAGATGTCTTTTGCGAGAAGATTTTGTGAGTCCCCCTCCCGCAAACCCTCCTGAGATCATATGGATATGTCTCTTCGGAGTTTGTGGTGGTGGATCTCTTCTCTCCACATCATCTCGCTTTCTTTTTCCATGACTGTCCGACCTTTCTATGAGATATCTGTCAAGCCGACCTTCTCTGGCCAGCTTTTCTATCACATTTTTAAGGTCGTAACAGTCGTTTGTGGAGTGTCCATATATCTTATGGTACTCACAGTAATCACCGCGGCTCCCCCCTCTTTTATTTTTAATGGGCCTGGGAGGAGGCAGCCTTTCGGTATTGCAAATTTCTCTGTATACATCCACTACAGGAACTTTTAGTGGAGTATAAGAGTGATATTTTCTTGGCCTATCGAGGCCGAGTTCTTCCTTCTTCTTAGCTTCCCTCTCCCTCTCTTTCGTTGAGGGAGGGTGACCAGGTCGCCAACTCGGGTCTCTTAGCTTAGCATTTTCTTCCATATTGATGTACTTTTCAGCTCTTTCCTGTACATCATTTAAAGAGGCGGGGTGTCTTTTTGATATGGATTGTGAGAAGGGACCTTCTCTAAGACCATTGACTAGCCCCATGATGACTGCCTCGATAGGCAGGTCTTGAATCTCCAAACATGCTTTGTTGAACCTTTCCATATAGGCCCGTAAGGACTCCCCGACCTCCTGTTTTATTCCCAGGAGACTTGGTGCATGTTTTACTTTGTCTTTCTGGATGGAGAACCTCATCAAGAACTTTCTTGAGAGGTCTTCAAAACTGGTAATCGACCTCGGAGGGAGGCTGTCGAACCACTTCATTGCTGCTTTTGACAAGGTTGTCGGAAAAGCTTTGCATCGCGTAGCGTCAGAAGCGTCAGCCAGATACATCCGACTTTTAAAGTTGCTCAGATGATGCTTTGGATCAGTGGTTCCGTCGTAGAGGTCCATATCGGGGCTTCTAAAGTTTCTCGGAACTTTTGCCCTCATTATGTCCTCGCTAAAAGGATCTTTCTCCCCTAAGGGCGAATCTTCTCTACCGTCGTGGGAGTTCTGACCTTTGAGGGAGGATTCTAACTTTAAGAGTTTTCTTTCTAACTCTTTTCATCGCTCCATCTCCTCTTTTAGGTTCTTTTCGGTTTCTTTTTGTCGTTCCCGTTCCTGTTCTAGCTGCTCGAGGCGACTGTGGACTAATCCCATGAGCTCAATTGCATGGGATGGTCCTTCTTTTTCTGATTCGTGCCCCTCCAAGGAATTTACCTTCGGGTTTTTGATTCCGGAGGTGCCTTCCCTGTGTTGATCATTGGCTTTCTGGTGAAGGGTCTGGTCTGCCTCATTATTTCCAGTGTTCAGATTCTCTTGTTCAGAATCTGTCTCCACATGACCCTCTTCAGGGGATCTATCCGCCATCACTGGTTGATCTCTCGGGTCCCGGGCAACGGCGCCAATGTTACGGTGGATAACCGGAGATTAATGGACTGGATGGCGTTGGTTGGCCCAAACGTATGAAGGAGGTGGCTTTCGAGTGGATCTGTTATTCGGTGTTCCTCCGTCCGACTTGTACGTGTGAAAGAATGGGGGGTGGTACCTGCAAAGACACTCCGATGCCTAAGTTAGCAAGGGTGTGAGCAGGTTAGAGAGTATTGGGACTTCGAGATACCTGAATGGTGTCAGCGTATTTATAGTGGTGAACCAATAACCACCGCTGAAGTAGTGCCACCTTTTTAGGTGGATAACCGTTCCCATATCTTAGGGAGGTTAAGATATGGCTCTATGAAGTGGTTATAGAGTTTCTAGGGGCAGTTACTCATTCGAATGAGTGTTATCTGCCAGCTAACCCTCGTGTCCGACTTCTTTGGAGCAGGTCGTGTTTAGTACCGACTTCTTGGGATGGAGGCTGGTACTGGATGAAGGCCAACCCTTTGGGTTGGGCCTCTTTGCTTGGATCCTGGACCTTTATTATTGGGCCAGGGTATGAACATATATATATATATATATATTATTTTTTTCTCTTTCTTTTTTTCTTTCCTTCTTCATTTTTTTCTTTTTTCTTTTTTCTCTTTCTCTTTTTCTTTCTCTTTCTCCATTATTATTATTATTGTCGTCGTCATTGTTATTATCGACATTATTTTCTTCTTCTTGTTATACGTTTCTTTTCTTATTTTTATTTATTTTGTTTGTTTGTTTATTTATTTGTGTATTTTTAAAAATTTTATGAAAGAAAAGAATAAAAAAAAAAGAACACAAAATGATGATGATGACAAAAAGTTTACAAAAATACAAAAATTTTATATAAAATACAAAAAATTTACCACGATAAATACATAATTTGAATTTATCTCCATGTTACATTGCAAAACAATTTGCTGTTTAGAATTTAAGAGTATACAATTTAATTTTAAAATAATTGTGTTTAGATAAAATCTTTCATTTTTTCAATAAAAAAATATAAAAAATATCATGTTGGGAGAAAGAAAAATAATATAATATATGAAAAAAATAAGTAAAAGAAGAAGATATATTAAAAAAAGTTTTGGTACCATAATTAAAAATTTTCAATGTTATTTTTAAGAAATTTTTAGTATTATTTTTGTTTCTCATTACTTCTAATCAGGGACGGACCTACATAGGGTAGGAGGGGAGCACTTGCCCCATGCTCATTTTAATTTATTTTTAAATATATATATATATATATATATATATATATATATATATATAATATTTTTATTTTAAATGATTTTACTACAAATAAATTAAGTTCAATTATTCAAAGTCTCAAACTTAATTTATTTTTTTATCATTTTGACTATTAGTTAACCTAATCAAAATTAATTTTCTCTCATTCTTAAATTCCAGCCGTCACCACTTTTTTATTCTCATAAACCCTTTTCTCAGTTTCATATTTTCAACCTTTTTTTTCTATTCTTTGTTTAGTGGTTATCTTCTCTTTATCAAAATGTAAATTTTAAATCCTTTTATTTTTTTATATACCTCTTTATGACTCTATGTATCTTTTAATTTTACTGTTTTTTTTTATATTTTCAATTACAAATTTTAATTTAAGCAATTATAATTTAAGTATTAATCTAATTTTTTATTCTCTTCATGAATTTATATATTTTATTTTATTCTCAATTTAGTGATCAATTTATTAATTTAGAATATATATTTTTTGTTTTTAAAAATAGTAATAAAAAATATTTTAAAATAGTAATGATTGTTTGGTTACATATATAGAGAGAAATATTCAATTAAGTTAATAATGAAACAATTATTTAACATTTTAAAAATATGAAAATAAGAAGAGAAGTATCTTCGAGATTTGAAGAAAAAAAGTTAGCGACTAATGTCATTTTTTATTTATTTTTTTTGTATTCTAATAATTAATGTACACTTTTATTTTATTAAATTTGAATTAATATATCTTTTGATAATAATGTATATTATTTTTGTCCCCTCAACATAAATTTTCTAGGTCCATCACTGCTTCTAATTAGTTAAAAAAAATTTCTATGCCATTGTTAAGAAATTTCTTGTTTCAAGCTTAAAAAATTTGGTATTTTTTCTGATAAATTCTGCACAATTCAAAGCTTTCCTCTTCCTCTTCTTTATCATCATCTTCTCATAATTCTTCTTGTTTTTTATTGTCTTAAGAAAAATAAAAACAAGAAAAAAAATTAAACAAAAAATAAAAAATAACAAATATTGCAATAACATTAGATGGAGGACGAGCGAGAAGAAATGGAAAGAAACCGTAGTGACAACAGATAGCAGTAACAATAGAAAAATCACGAGGAGAAAGGAACACACGAAGAACAAATGCATCATTCAAGCACATCTTATATGAGGGGGTTTTGTTAGTTTGAACCAATTTGATAGAACTTAGTTGATAAAATTGCTTAGACGTGTGGCAAAACTCATGATATATCTTATATTTATTATTCGAAAGGAACAAATGGAGATCATATAATTATACACCAACTATATACATCATAGTCTATAAATATTTTCTTCTCTAACAGTCTATTTAAAAACTTTTAACAGTATAGAATTTAATTAAATTTTAATATTTAAAATATTTATCAAATGAATTAAAATTTTATAGTGGACAACTTTATTTTTTATTAATATAACATCATATTTAAATAATAAATATATGATGGTTGTGGTAGGCTTAGAGAAGGGGGGTTAAATCTATGCCTTTCTTTTAGGTTGCTGTTATGACCATTTTTAAACAAACTTTCAATTCTGATTCTGTTTGAACTCACCAGCAGAAATTTATGAGACAATTTATTTTTGTCTCATGAATATCAGAAAACAGAACAGTGCATAAAAGAGAAAAGCTAACACCAGCATATATCCTGGTTCGGTTGCCTTGTGCTATGCAACCTATGTCTAGTCTCCTCCACAACAATGGAGGAATTTCCACTATAGTTAATAGTATTACATACACCAATTCCACAGGATTGACCCAATCCTTTCACACTCAAGTTCTAACCTAACTTGACATTGGCTATGCTAATACCTAACTATTCACTCTTAGTGCTAACCCAACTAAGAAAGGGATACCTCACAGGTACAAGATACAAGACATAAATATACCTAAATAAATCTGAAAATAACTCTAGGCTTTTCTCTCAAGTGTATCACTCAGCCTTTTTTCACTCATGGCTTTTACTTGAGCTTTCTCACAATATCTTTTTTCACAAGAAATTACAGAAAGATAAACTTAGAAAAGTACATTACGATCAGTAAAACATGAAGGAGATTGACTTCATCAACAGCCTCTGTGCTATGCGAAAAACCAGATTAGCAAGCCTCTGATTCAGTTCTTCATACTGGCGGAATGCACCTTTGATTAGGTTACACTGTCCAGTTAGTTGAACTTCTTCAAAGAGCTCTCTCAGAACAGAACCTCTATTCACTGGTTTTCTCTCCTTGGTTTCTGAATGAACAGCAAACCTCTTTTATCTCCTTGCATGTTGCTGGGTTCTTCTTCCAAGGTCAACACCTTGAGCCTTGAGCTTCACCAACCCACAGATTCACTTTTTCTCCTTAATTCCCAGAGTAGAAACTCTCCTTCTGACTTCCTCATCTTGACCGAAAGCCATAAAACAGCAACCATAGAAATCTTCCAATGGTCAACTTGATCTGAGCCCTTGAACACCAACTTGGTCTCCAAGTCATGTTTAAGACCGTGGATATGCAGCAGAGTAGAACAGAAAACCACTTTCCTTTGTTTCCCATTTCGGACAGAGCAGAGAGTTGGGAAGAAGAGAAGAAGATCTGATGCATGCAAGAGAAAATGGGTTACCTTTAACCTAAGCTTGATTTGGTTTGAACTTGTTGAAATGACATCTGCCTTTCAAGCTTAATTTCTCTTTCTTGCTTCTTCGGTGTTTTGCTTAGGGAGGAAGCTCTCTCTCTTTCTCTTTCTTACTTTTCTGAAGCTCTGATTTGACTATGACAAAAGAGATGGGAACGTTGCTTTGGTTGGAGCAATATAGAGGGAATTGAAATTAAGCTGGGTTTGGTTCGGGTATTCATTTGAGCAACTCATCTGACTTCTTTCTTTTCTTTTCCTTGGGCTTCTATTTTGTTTTCAGCCCACCATTCTTTTCTGTTTGCTCAAAAATAATGTTTGTCATCACTAATTAATTTGGTTAATTTCTTAACTCAAAAATCTCTCCCTTGATGACAAACATGATTTAAGCAATAATCAAAGGAAATGAGTTTGAGTAAGGTATAGAAACTCCCTTTGATTTTTGTCATTTGCTCTTGTGTTGCTCCCCCTTTCCTATTCAAGATTTTCTCCCCCTGGATTTATGCTTTCCTCTTTGTTCCTGTTTTACATTACACTTAAAAAGAGCACAATGAAGAGCTATGCACATTTATCTAAGGGATATCAAGTAAGCAACACCATATAATCAGCCCAATCATCAAGCTATTATCATCAGCCAAAAGGGATTCAGCATGTAAAAACAAGTTTTGATGCAGCAATGCCAAAGACTTATCCTAACACATTTACCATCCTATTATCCTACTCCCTCTTTTGTCATCAAGGGCGGATAATTAACAAAAACAACAATACAAATCCTACAAGAAAAGGTTAGATCACAGTCCAAAGTTCTAACTAACTAACAACAGTGCAGCAGTATTTAGAGTTATTACAGTCATCCAAAATGAAGCAGTTCAAAAGTAGCAAAAGAAAAACAGAGTTCATGAGACAAAAAGAGAGCAGCAGCAGTTTTCATGAGACAATTTCTAGGCATCAGAACCGTCCCCTTCCGAATTAGCTTCCTCCTCAACATCTGTGGCAGGGTCTTCATCTTCTTGAAGGTTATCGATGAATGACATGAACACAGCCACTCTATCCCTTGATTTCTTTAGGAAGTTCTCATGCTTGCTAGCCAGCTTCCTTTGCTCTTTGCTCATAGCAATCAAGTGATTCGATTGAGAAACAAACTCCTGAACAACATCTTTGACCACATTCAGCAAGGCAGATTTCTTCCCAGTAGAGATGGATGTACCCTCAGTGGAAGGAGCAGGAGAATTCTCAGGGACAAAGTCATCATCTTTATCATCTAGGACAACCCTTTCAGATCTAGTGGGTCCTTTTTGCTGTTTCACCGAACCACCCCCTTTTAGGTATGAATGTCTATTTTGATATTCCTCATTGGTCAAGTCAACACCAAAATACTCAAATATACAAGTTAGAAACATGCCAAAAGGAAGTGCTTTGTCCTTTTCAATCCTAACAGTATCAAACATATATCTAACCATCAAGTATGCAAAAGAAATTTCAGTTTTGGTGAGAAGGGCATATAAAACAAGAGTATCAGTGTAGGAAACCCTTTGATATGAGCCACTTTGAGGAAGAATAATGTGGTTTACCATTCGGTGCAACTGAGCACGCTCATACTCTAGGGCTTTGTGAGTGGGTGTAATGCCATCAATTAAAGAAACATGTTCACAGATGTATGCCAATGCATCATGATAAGAAATTTCAACACCTTCATCCCACTTAACCGAAGTGTAAGCACAAGGCCCAACATCAGTATACTTCAAAGCATCACTTATAGTTTCATTATTTAAAATTATATCTCGGCCTTTTACATATGAGTGAGCAGTGCCTTCATGATAAGTCATGTTTGCATAAAATTCTTTGACCAACAAGGGATAAACAGGCTTTTTGATGTCAAAAAGATGATTCCAGTCCGGAAAAATCAAGTTATCAATCAAATGGAAAACCTATTCTTTTCAAAGATGGCAAATCAGCAAGAAAAGAGAGACACAGGGTATGATACTTGATAACCCCATCATAAAAGTCATTATTCATGGCAGATTTGAATCTATAGGGATTATAGTTCGAATGAGAGGTCAAAAAATGGGCTTTGTGATCAAAAGGTCCCATGTCTGGTTCTTTAACATTTTTGAGAGGGACTCGAGTGTTACTTCATTGAGAGCGCACATGAATCGACCTGGATTTGGGTTGTGTTGGTTCGAGGACAGGTTCCTCAGCCGCCGGACATTTGCCCTTGGAGGAGCTAGGCTTCGCAGAACCAGGTTTTGAGGATCCTGGCTTGGAAGGTGTGACCTTCGGTGATGGTGTCGGCTTGGCAGGGGCAGGGTAACTTGGCGTGATCTTGGTTCGCGCCATGGGAGCAGTGCGAGGAGGAGAAGTAGGAGGAGATGGTGAAGGTGTGAAGGTTTTGTCTTGGGAGCGAGTGGAACGCTTGGATGGAAGTTTATACACCTTTTCACGAGGAGGCTTGTGTGCTATGGTTTTCTTCCTCATTTGGTAGTTTTTAGTTTAAGAAGAAAAAGAGTAATGAGGGTAGTGGTGAAAACCGAAGGGTTAGAGAAGGAGTTATGGAGGGAAGAGAGGGAGTGTTGGTAACAGTACCCAAAAAGAAGATTTCCAAAACCATGCAACTGCATCACCATTTGAAAAGACTTGAAAAGACATGACCTCATACAAGAAAGATTTTATTTGATTTAAAAATAAAATAATAAATTAATTTTAAATTTTGAAAGACAACAAAAATTAAACTGAAACACCTTTTGGACAAAAAAAAAATTAAATCCACTTGAAAACCTTTTGGGCCACAAAACATCAAATGAAAACCCTTTATGAAAACTTAAACACACAAGCCATCAAAAATAACAAACAACATTGTAACATTCATGTTGGGCCCATAGGTGGTTTGAACAAAGGAAACACATAGGGCTACCTAGATCTGACTTAAGGTTGGCTCAGATTAACTTTCACTTGAAACAAGTCCAGAAACACGCTGATTTGAAGGAAGCGTTCATCACCTGCCCAGAATTGTCTCATACCTGTTTATGAGACAAAAAGCTCCAGAAAATACATCAATATTTTTCAAATAAAGAATCAAAATTCAAAATTCCTAGACAAGTCCTAAGCATGCAGAATCTATCTTCAGCTAATGGTTTTGTGAAAATATCTGCTAATTGCTCCTCTGATTTAACAAATTGAATACTAATATCCCCCTTTTGGACATGTTCTCTTATTGAGTGAAATTTCACTTCAATATGCTTAGTCCTAGAGTGCAAAACTGGATTTTTAGAAATATTAATGACACTCATATTATCACACATCAAGGGAATATTTTCAGCATTTTATTTGTAATCAGCAAGCTGTGTTTTTAACCATAAAAGCTGAGAACAACAAGAAGAAGCAGCTATATACTCAGCCTCTGCAGTGGATAAAGCCACTGTTGGTTGCTTCTTACTTGACCAAACATTTAAGGACTTTCCAAGGAAGCAACATAAACCAGAAGTGCTCCTTCTATCAACTCTATCACCAGCAAAATCTGTATCACAATAACCAACTACAGAAAAATCATCAATCTTAGGATACCAAAGACCAAAATTAGATGTCCCATGAACATATCTAATGATCCTTTTAACTGCAGAAAGATGTGACTCTTTAGGTTTGGATTGGAACCTAGAACACAATCTAACACTTTGCACAATGTCGGGTCTAGAGGAAGTTAAGTACATAAGAGAACCAATCATTCCTCTATACCTAGTCTCATCAACATCTTTCTCAGTTTCTTCCTTATCTAATTTAGAATTAGGATGCATGGGAGTTCCCATGGGTTTGGCATTTTTCATACCAAATTTCTTAACTAATTCCTTGGCATACTTTTCTTGATGAATGAAAATACCTTTTTCAGTTTGTTTAATTTGCAGCCCAAGGAAAAAATTAAGTTCACCCATCATACTCATGTCAAATTCACTTGTCATGAGTTTTCCAAATTCAGAACAAAGGGATTCATTGGCTGATCCAAAAATAATGTCATCAACATATATTTAGACTAGAATAAAAGAATCATTAGAGTTTTTGATAAATAGAATTGTGTCAGTGGTGCCTCTTTGAAAATCATTTTTCAAAAGAAAAGAGCTAAGTCTCTCATACCAAGCTCTAGGAGCTTGTCTTAAACCATAGAGAGCTTTAGATAATTTGAAAACATGATTAGAATGCTCTTTATTTTCAAAACCAGGAGGCTGCTCTACATATACTTCTCTATCTATCACTCCATTCAAAAATGCACATTTCACATCCATTTGATATAATTTAAAACCACAAAAAGCAGCATAAGCTAAGAGAAGTCTTATGGCTTCCATTCGGGCAACAGGGGCAAAGAATTCATCAAAGTCTATTCTTTCTTCTTGGTTATATCCTTGTGCCACTAGCCTTGCCTTGTTTCTTGCAATGCTACCATCTTTTCCCAACTTGTTTCGAAATATCCACTTGGTGCCGGTCACTTTCTTTCCACTTGGCCTTGGAACTAAAGTTCACACTTGGTTCTTTTCAAACTCAAGAAGCTCATCCTCCATAGCTTTAACTCAAGAAGGGTCACTAAGGGTTTCCTTGACATTTTGAGGTTCTATTTGTGAATGAAGGGCAATGTTTGATCCTTCATTTACCTTTCTATTGGAAGACCGTGTTTGCACTCCATGAGAGACGTCTCCAATGACAAATTCCTCGAGATAGTTCTTCAAGTACCTCCATTCACGAGGTCTGGTGGATTTGGTGGCAGATTCAGTCACTAAGGGATTCTGGGTGCTGCTGTTTCCAGGATTTCCTTCAAATTCATGAGACAAAATGGAATTGTCCCTCGAATTTTTAGCAGTTGCAGTTTCTGGTTTAGTTTGACCATAATTTTATTTTTCATGATTTTGAGTGGTTTCATCTTCCTTTTGAGCTTGATTTCCTGCATCACAATCTTCCAAAATGTTTTGCACCAAGTTAGTATCACAAAATGTAACATGTATGGACTCCTCAATAATCCTAGCATCTTGATGATAAATCCTATATACTTTACTAGTTGTGGAATATCCTACAAACAAACACTCATAAGCCTTTTGATCAAATTTTCCCAAATTTTTTTTGTTATTTAAAACAAAACATTTGCATCCAAAGATGTGCAAGTAATCTAAGTTTGGTGGGTAGCCTTTCCAAAGTTCATAAGGGGTTTTCTTCAAAAATTTCCTTATGATTGTTCTATTCAAAATGTGGCAAGTCGTGTTAACCGCTTCAGCCCAAAGGAATTTTGGAACATTACTCTCACAAAGCATAGCTCTTGTCATCTCTTGTATGCTTCTATTTCTTCTTTCCACAACACCATTTTGTTGTGGTGTTCTTGGACAAGAGAAGTTGTGAGATATTCCAAATTCCTCACAAAAGGATTCAAATAAATTATTTTCAAATTTAGTTCCATGATCGCTTCTTATAGAAGAGATTTTCATATCCTTTTCATTTTGAATTTTCTTGCAAAAATGTTCAAAGGCCGAAAAGGCTTCATTTTTGTGTGCAAGAAATAAAACCCAACCAAACCTAGTATAGTCATCCATAATTACTAAACTGTAATGTTTACCACCTAGGCTTTGAGTTCTTGTTGGACCAAATAAATCAATGTGTAGCAACTCAAGTGGTCTTTTAGTAGAGATGTCTTCCTTTGTTTTAAAAGAACTTTTTGTTTGTTTTCCCATTTGGCAAGCATCACAAGTGATGTTTTTGTCAAACTTTATTAAAGGAAGGCCTCTTACTAATTCTTTCTTTATAAGTTTGTTAATTTGAAACATACTTGCATGACCCAATCTCTTGTGCCATAACCACTTTTCAGATTCTTTAGAGTGAAGACAAGCTACATTTTGATCTTTTAGTTCATCAAGAGTAAGTCCATACATATTATTAAAGTGCTTGGCAACAAACATCACTTCATTTGTTCTTTCATTAATAACACAGCATTCAAGCCTTTTGAAAATTACTAAATATCCTAAGTCACACAGCTGACTTATACTCAAAAGATTGTGCTTCAAACCACATACCAAAAGTACATCATCAATGAAAGTAGATTGTTCATTACCTACTTTTCCAACAGCAATGATTTTACCTTTACCATCATCTCCAAAGGTCACAAATCCTCCATCATACTTATTTAGTTTGATGAAGTAAGTTGACCTTCCAGTCATGTGCCTTGAACATCCACTATCCATGTACCACATGTCTTTTTTGTTCTTGGATGCTAGGCAAATCTGCATGAAGAGTTTCAAGTAGCCTTAGGTATCCAAATTAATTTGGATCCTTTGAAGTTAATCCATCTTGGTTGCCCAAGTGCATTGAAATCACAAACAACATTATAAACTTTGTTTCCTACAACTCTCTTTTCAATGAAACATTGTGCATATAAGTGACCAAATTTCTTGCAATTGACACAATGATTTTCTGATGTGTGTCGCTGAAATTGAGGTGAGTTATATTGCTTGAAATGATTAAAGTGTTGAAATTTTCTGGTTTTTGGAGGAGATGCATTTCTTTTGACAAACTGATTTTTATTAAAGTTATTCCTTTTTGCAAAAGCATTTTCACCAGAATTTCTTTGAAAATTTTTACCTTTCGAAAATGAGGTTTTGTTATAAAATGGTGGTTTCTTGAAAGCAGCCTCATTTTTCAAAATGTAATCCAAACCTGGCCGGTTTGAACTCGGATCAGTTCTTGGTGAAGGCTCAGTTTCACTTGTGTACACTTCATCAAATTTTTCTTCAAAAGTTGAAACATATCCAATACCCGACTTGATTGGTATGGATTTGGTATTTGATGAAGAAGCCACAAATTTTATAGAGGAAGTGTTGGAAACTACATCTTCCTTGGCTATGTAGCCTAAACCAGATTTTTCAAATAATGGTCTTTGACTTGCAAGTAGTTTGTCCAAGTTACTAGAACCTTGAGCAAATTTTGCTAAGTCACCATTCAGCCTTTTAATCATATCATTTAATCTTTCATTTTCAGCAATTAACTCATGAGAAGGATCCACAATGTGCTTTCCTTTTAATTTTTCAAGTTCAGATTTTAGAAATATGTTTTCTTCAATGATGTCCAAAGCACATTCAGTTTCCTTCACTTTTTCTTTTAAAAAATCATTTTCAGCTCTTAACACATCTCTTTCAGATCTGCATTCATTGTACTTGTCAAGCAGTTTTGAGGTGTTTAAAGTGAGATCATCAATAATAGCATATAAGTCCTCAATGGTCAAATCATAGTAATTTACCTCATCAAGATTGTTGTTTCCAGCCATGAAGCAGTCTTTGTCATCTCCTTCAGATTTTTCTTCTTCATTTGAGTCGTTCTCAATATCCTCCCAAGCTGCCATGAGTACTCTCTTCCTTTCCTTCTTTCCTTTGTCCTCCTTTTTGAGCTTTGGACAGTTTAGCTTGAAGTGTCCAGCCTCCTTGCAATGATGGCACGTCACTTTACTCAAGTCGATCTTGTGCTCCTTTGAACTTGAACCCTTGTATTTGCCCTTGTTTTTCATCATCCTTCTAAATCTCTTAGCAAAAAACAAAAGCTCGTCATCTGAAATACCATCACTAGACTCACTCTCTTTCGGTTCTATTTGTGACTTGATTGCTATTCCCTTTTTCTTTGAGTTTGTATTTGTGTGTGTGGCTTCATAGGCAAGGAGTTTTCCTCTCAGCTTATTATAGGTTATGGGACTTATGTTGTTACTCTCAGTTAGGACAGTGGCAGTATTTTTCCATTCTTTTGTGAGGCTTCTAAGGAGTTTTTTCACCAAGGTTTGTTATGCATAGTTTGTACCCATAGCATCAAGGTTGTTGATTATGATTGAGAATCTCTCAAATGCTTCATCATTGCTTTCTCCGTCCTTCATGCTAAACATCTCGTACTCTTTTCGCAGCATATCAATCCTCGTTTCTTTGACTTGTTTAGTGCCTTCGTGTGTAACTTGGAGTTTTTTCCAGATTTCTTTGGCTGTCTTGCATCTAGACACCTTCCGGTATTCTTCAAAGCTGATAGCACAGTGAAGAAGGTTGATTGCTTTAACATCCAGCTCTATCTTCTTCTTATCATATTCATTCCATTCAACTTCTTCTTTTGGAGTCACCACTCCATCAGCACTTATTTTTGTTGGGATCTTGGGACCGCTGAGAACAATCTTCCATAAGTTGTAGTCAATAGATTAGATGAAAATCCTTATCCTTTCTTTCCAGTAGGAGTAGTTCTTCCCGTTGAAGAAAGGTGGCCGGTTGTTTGACTGGCCTTCAGTGAGGGTGTAGGCAACTGTGGTTGTGCCCAAGTTGTTCGCCATTGGATCTTTGCTCCAAGCGGTTAAGCTTGATTCTTGAGATCTTAGCTCCTGATACCAATTGAAGGTTGTGGTAGGCTTAGAGAAGGAGGGTTGAATCTATGCCTTTCTTTTAAGTTGCTGTTATGACCCTTTTTAAACAAACTTTCAATTCTGATTCTGTTTGAACTCAGCAGCAGAAATTTATGAGATAATTTATTTTTGTCTCATGAATATCAGAAAACAGAACAGTGCAGAGAAGAGAAAAGCTAACACCAGCATATATCCTGGTTCGGTTACCTTGTGCTATGCAAACTACGTCCAGTCTCCTCCACAACAATGGAGAAATTTCCACTATAGTTAACAGTATTACATACACCAATTCCACAGGATTAACCCAATCCTTTCACACTCAAGTTCTAACCCAACTTGACATTGGCTATGCTAATACCTAACTATTCACTCTTAGTGCTAACCCAACTAAGAAATGAATACCTCACAGGTACAAGATACAAGACATAAACATACCTAAATAAATCTGAAAATAACTCTAAACTTTTCTCTCAAGTGTATCACTCAGCCTTTTTCCACTCATGGCTTTTACTTGAGCTTTCTCACAATGCCTTTTCTCACAAGAAATTACAGAAAGATAAACTTAGAAAAGTACATTACGATCAGTAAAACATGAAGGAGATTGACTTCATCAACAGCCTCTGTGCTATGCGAAAAACCAGATTATCAAGCCTCTGATTCAGTTCTTCATTCTGGCAGAATGCACCTTTGATTAGGTTACAATGTCCAGTTAGTTGAACTTCTTCAAAGAGCTCTCTCAGAATAGAATCTCTATTCACTGGTTTTTCTCTCCTTGGTTTCTGAATGAACAGGAAACCTCTTTTATCTCCTTGCATGTTGCTGGGTTCTTCTTCCAAGGTCAACACCTTGAGCCTTGAGCTTCACCAACCCACATATTCACTTTTTCTCCTTAATTCCCAGAGTAGAAACTCTCCTTCTGACTTCCTCATCTTGACCGAAAGCCATAAAACAGCAACCATAGAAATCTTCCAATGGTCAACTTGATCTGAGCCCTTGAACACCAACTTAGTCCCCAAGTCATGTTTAAGACCGTGGATATGCAGCAAAGTAGAACAGAAAACCACTTTCCTTTGTTTCCCATTTCGGACAGAGCAGAGAGTTGGGAAGAAAAGAAGAAGATCTGATGCATGCAAGAGGAAATGGGTTACCTTTAACCTAAGCTTGATTTGGTTTGAACTTGTTGAAATGACATCTGCCTTTCAAGCTTAATTTCTCTTTCTTGCTTCTTCGGTGTTTTGCTTAGGGAGGAAGCTCTCTCTCTTTCTCTTTCTTACTTTTCTGAAGCTCTGATTTGACTATGACAAAAGAAAGGGGAACGTTGCTTTGGTTGGAGCAATATGGAGGGAATTGAAATTAAGCTGGGTTTGGTTTGGGAATTCATTTGAGCAACCCATCTGACTTCTTTCTTTTTTTTTCCTTGGGCTTCTATTTTGTTTTCCGCCCACCATTCTTTTCTGTTTGCTTTTCATTCCATTTGGGCTATGGAATTGGATTTGGCCTGTAACAATAAATAATTAGTAATATACAAATATAATTAATCAACACTAATTATTTATTTTGCTCAAAAATAATATTTGTCATCACTAATTAATTTGGTTAATTTCTTAACTCAACAATATACTTATTTATTAAATTATATAAAATAATTAAAAAATTATATTTTTCAACTAATTTTTTTTCAACTAAAATTTGTTTACTTTCTAAAAACACAAAATTATATTAATCTAAAAATATTAAATTTAAAAAATATTGTTATTAATTAAAAAAATTAAAAAATTCTTTATGATTGATTTTAACGACAAACCAACAACAAAAAGTAAATATGAACTATTAGGTAGCGTTTGTTTTGAGGTACTGAGACAGAGACAAAGAGGTTGAGACTCAGTATTATGTTTGTTGGTTTAGAGACTGGTACTAAAATTTCTGTCTCTGTTATCAAAATTTCAGTAGTTTAGTACCTCCAAAAAATGAGGACAATGGGACTAAAATTTTCAGAGATGGAAACCGAAACTTTAATAACATTTTATACCTAAAATACCTTCATTTTAATTAATTAATTCCAATTTTACCTTTTGTACAAATTAAATTAAAATTTCATTCTTGTTTAAATTTATGTTTCCCACTTTGCACCAAACAGAATATTGAAATTTATTTCAATCTCTATCTCTTAGTCTCTGTCTCTCACTCTCGGTCTCAGTCTTTCCGTCTCTGTCTCACCACTAATCGCTACCTTAAGAACCAACTTGTTTAGCGATATAATGACATAGCAAGTAAAATAAAATTAGTTATTAATAACAAATTATAGCAACTAATTAATGTCATTAAAATAGGATAAATAAAATTATATCATTTTTTGCTAGTATCATCATTGACATAGCTTCACTTCAAATATTCAAACATAGTAAATTGACAAATATTTGGTGTCAATTAATTTAAGTTAAATTAAAATTTATACGGATAGATATTTTTTTAGATTTATATAGTAAACTTTCTTAAATAAATAGACATATATTCAATAAGTTGAAAAAAAAGACATATATGAAAAAAAAGAACATAGAAAAGAGAATGTATTAAAAAGTAGGAGATCTTGAGAAAAAATAAGTATGAAAATTAAAAAATAATTAAATTATAATAAAAATATTTTAGATATTTTAAATTAAGTAATAAAATTTTAAATTGAACTTATTTGAATTAAAATTAATTTTATAAAAGATAATAAAATTAAATTTATTTAAATTAATTTAATTATTTTTGTTTTATATAATAAAATTAAATTCAATTATCGTTAAATTTTAAGGGTTTCCAAACACCCTTTAAAGGATACTTGGTTGGTTCATGACCACAGTTTCACCATTGCTGATTGTCTTTTCTTTTCTAATTCTTTTTGAGGGTCTTGATTTTTATATAGGATACAGATGATTTTTTTTAATAATTAAAAAAATAAAATATAATCTTTTACCATTAATTTTATAAATAAAACAAAAAATAAAATATAAAAAAAATAAAATTTATAATTATATTTTACACTCTTAATTTTTTTTAACAATCAGAATCCATCTCCGAAATATAGAGAGGGCATGGCCTTATGGGAAGTGGAGAATTGCTTTAGGTTTCTTTTCTTATTAATGTAAAAGAAAAAGTCTAAACTTGAGGGCTATCCCTCATTTATTTTATGGGATAACAAGGTGTGAATGCATGCATTTTGCCGATCCAATTGGCTACTTTTAAAATGCTCAGGTAATGCATCACATTATTTTAGAAGATAAGCATGTAATTAATGTAATTATAAATCGTTTATTAGGCCAGCTGGGACTAGCTCACTGGGTCTAGATGATGTCTAGGCTAGATTTTTCTCATATCCCAAATTTAAACTTCAACAAGTAAGTAACATTGATAATAAAAAAAATATGATATACATATAAAAAATCAACCACTAAATTAATCGATTATATACATAATATATATAATTTAATTTATTTTTAATATATATTAATAAAAATTTATTTATCTTATATTTTAAAAATATATGTTACATTTTTAAACTAAAAAATTTATTAAAAATATAAAAAAATAAATCTTTAATATATTTATTTTATATTTATTAAATATAAATATTTAAAAATTTTATTAATAATAAATTTATTATATATTTTTAGAGTATATATTAACTAAAATCTTTAAATTAATTTAATAGTTAGGAACCCAAGTGATAGCTAAAAATATATGATATAAGAATGACCTAATAATACTTAGTTTAATTTAATGAGAAAAATATAATGGATTGTAGATAATTAAGAAGATGTAGATAAATTCTTTTCTTAAATTAATAAATAGATTAACCTTCGAATCGGAAGAATTTTTTTTTTCATAATAAATAATGACATTTATTTAATTCCTAGTTTTTTAAAATATTAGATACTTTTAGTTTTATTCTTCGGTAAACATTATAAGGTTATATAACATGACTCATTAAATAGTTAATGTCTTATAAGTCTTAAAGTAGCCTTTAAAATTGCATCGAACTTTATAGTAGTCTTTGAACTTTAAAGTTATCCATATTCGTTCCTAAAGTTGCACTCTGGAACTCAGATTCGTCCTTCCGATACATTGCGTCCACCTGGCACCACCGGAAAATTGATTTGGACTCTTCCGTGACACGCTGGCCAGGTAACGATTAACTGACGTGGATTAGTAAACTTTTATGCTGCAATTTGGTCTCTAGATCAAAATTAAAAATTTTAAACTCCAAATTTAATTATCATTCTCTTCTCTACAGTAATCCCTATTTTCTCTACAAGCATAGATCTTCATATCCCAAATTCACAAGATTTTTCTTTTTGTTTATTTTTAGTTGAAGTATCTTATAACAATAACAATAACTAGAGTCTTCTTAACAACCATTATTTAAACAAGTTTAACCGCTTTTATCCCCTTTTTTTTTGTAAGAAAGATGGTGAGATTATAACATAAAAAAAGTTATGTGATATATATAATTAAAGAAATAATGGAAAGTTTAGTTTCTAAAATTGTGAACGTTCATAAAAATTTGTTGACTTTTAAAAATGATTAAATTGATTCCTGAATTCATAAATTGTGAATCTCAACTCATCTCTAATGCTAATATAAAATGTTAAAATGTCAACATGACATTTACAAACAAAAAGATGATATAATCAATATTTTAACATGATCAAATTAGTGTCTTAAATTAGTTAATTATATTTATTTTGCTTAATTAGTTTTTTATTAATTAGAGACTAAAATAATAAATATTAAATTAGATAAATTTTTGCTTTTTTTTGTTTCTCTAATATTACCCGTAATTAATTTGAAATACCTATTGAATTATAATAAAATCTTAGACGCGTCATTTTAATAGAAACGTCACGCAAATCCCGATAAATTAGTAGATAATTAGTTAATAAATTAATTTTTTAATAAAGAAGATCAAAAATGCGAATATTATATTAAAATAGGATAGAGCTCGTCAAAACGAGAATTTTGACATTAATTTTTAAAAAATCAATCCAAGATTAGACCAAATAGACCGAACCAGACCCGAACCGAACCCATGGACCCAAACCAGCCCAATAGGACATTAAGTGAACCCACTTTTCCCCTTTCCTCCATTAGTTACGTTGCAGCAAGCAAAAGGGGGGGGGGGGGGGGAAGAACGAAAGCCACTTCCAACCATTACGGTGATTTCAAAATTTCGTAACTTCTCTGTTCAATCTCTAATCGCCACACCATTTGCGGTCACGTGTTCATCGCGTCGAACTCTACGTTTTTACCGGAACAATTTTATAGGTAACTTGCTATTTTACTTCAGTCTCTTCTTTCCCCCAATTTTCAAATTTTGAGTGGGAATGTTGAATTTTTTTATTTCTGATGTTTTAGAATCTAATTAGCTTGAGGAAAACGTTCACTCTTACTTATGTGAAGCTTGGGTAAGGTGAGGATACGATAATTCTATTTTAATTTTATTGAATTTGAGCTTTAAGTATTAAATTAGATATATGTGTGTTATAAATGTGTATTAGGTTGTGAATAAATAGTTGGAGCTTGAAATTGTGAATATTGAAACTTGGAGGAAGCTGAGCTTAGAGTTTGTTGAATTTTGAGGGGCTGTCTTGATTTTGAATAAATTGCTTGGGTCGTTACGTGGAAATCGGCCAAGGTATGGTTTAGGTTTCTTGCATTTAATATATACTGTTATGTGAAAACTTAGGCTAGATGACTATCGGATAAGTTGGATTGCATGTGTATATTTGATACTTAGTATCTTGTTGATGAACATGGTTGGTTTGGTGCTTGTTGATTAATTGGTGATTTGGTGAATTATTGATTTGAGGTATAACTATTATGGAGGTTGTTATGATAATGAGAAATGTTATTTGGTGTTAAAAGCCTAGGATTTGTGAACTATGATTCTTGGTTGAATTTTGGATGATGGATTTGAATATTGTATGGGTATAATTGTTGATCTGAGGTAGATTTATTGTGGTGTTGTTATGATGATAAGGAAGGGTATGTTGAAATGAAAAGAATGCAGGTTTGGGCCCGAAAAGGGTGGCAAAGTCCGAGTTTTAGAGAAGATGCTGCCGAAATTTTATAAAAATTAGAGATTTTGTTTAGATGATTGTTTAAAAAGATTTAGATTCAAAGATTATATGGTTTGATTTGAGTTATTAAGAAAATGAGTATGTTTTAAGTTTGATTCATTTAGAAAAGAATGAATTATGTTTTGAATTGGAACTATTGATGGACGAAATGGAGGTGTGATAATGAAGGATAAGGATTGAATATGATTGATGTATGATGAAGAATGAGATGCAATTGAAAATGATGTGGATGTTGATGAATTATAATTGAATTATTTATATGGCTTATGAATTTGAATGATCTGAGATACGAGATTCTATGGATAAAGTATTGTGGCTTGCCACCACGTGTACCAGGTTGAAAACTCGATACTCTATTGACCCTACGACGTAAGTGTGACCGAGCACTATATAAATTCCCGAAAATATTACCCCCATTGAGCAATATCGATTATTTGAGAAAAATCTATGCATAGACTGTTGGGGATGCACGTCGAGGGACAGTCTAAGTTCAATTCAGACTTGTCGGGTTGGCTGGATAACCGACAGATGAGCCTCATCATCTATAGAACAGGCATGCATCATATGCATATTACTTGAATTACTTGCTTGTGTTTTAATTGGGTGTGCCTATATGTATTTGCCATGTTAAATGAGTATTTGTTACCTGCAGTATTTTTAACCTTTTTGTGCTTGTCTTTATCTGTCTATTTGTCTGTGAGAATGCATGATGGAGTTGGAGGTATGGAGGAATGGCAGTATGAGACTTAGATTTAAGGTTAAGTTAAGTTAGGTTTAAATATTCTTAGAAAATCACCTTTTAACTCCCTTTGATTTTTGTCATTTGCTCTTGTGTTGCTCCCCCTTTCCTATTCAACATTAGCTCCCCCTGGATTTATGCTTTCCTCTTTGTTCCTGTTTTATATTACACTTAAAGAGAGCACAATGAAGAGCTATGCACATTTATCTAAGGGATATCAAGTAAGCAACACCATATAATCAGCCCAATCATCAAGCTAATATCATCAGCCAAAAGGGATTCAGCATGTAAAAACAAGTTTTGATGCAGCAATGCCAAAAACTTATCCTAACACATTTACCATCCTATTATCCTACTCCCCCTTTTGTCATCAAGGGCGGATAATTAACAAAAACAACAATACAAATCCTGCAAGAAAAGGTTAGATCACAGTCCAAAGTTCTAACTAACTAACAATAGTGCAGCAGTATTTAGAGTTATTACAGTCATCCAAAATGAAACAGTTCAAAAGTAGCAAAAGAAAAATAGAGTTCATGAGACAAAAAGAGAGCAGCAGCAGTTTTCATGAGACAATTTCTAGGCATCAGAACTGTCCCCTTCCGAATTAGCTTCCTCCTCAACATCTGTGGCAGGGTCTTCATCTTCTTGAAGGTTATCGATGAATGACATGAACACAGTCACTCTATCCCTTGATTTCTTTAGGAAGTTCTCATGCTTGCTAGCCAGATTCCTTTGCTCTTTGCTCATAGCAATCAAGTGATTCGATTGAGAAACAAACTCCTGAACAACATCTTTGACCACATTCAGCAAGGCAGATTTCTTCCCAGTAGAGATGGATGTACCCTCAGTGGAAGGAGCAGGAGAATCCTCAGGGACAAAGTGATAAACCCCAATTTGAGGATTTATCTTGTGCTGATTTCAGGGGTTTTATCAATGATTCCACACACTTTCTATAGGGAAATACAAGATTTTGCATTCCTTTCCTAGTTGCGCCCCATGAATGAAAACATGCTTATTTCGCACTAAAATGGATACATTTCTAATCTTCTCTTGATGCCATTCGATGCCGTGACTTGTGTGTTAAGTGGTTTCAGGATATAGAGTAGGAATGGACCGAAAGAGAGAAGGAAGACGGGTACAAAGGAAGAAAGCATGAGGATTAAGCTTTGGAAGTCTCCGCATGGGCGCGTGGGCGCACCTTGCGCGCCCGCGCGGATAGGGCAACGTGGAGCCAAAGCCAAGAAGCCGGCTTGAGAAGCGGCTAAGCCAGGATCTTCATGGGCGCGCACGCGTACATCACACCTCCGCGCACATTACAAGACGTCTCAACGGCGCGTGCGCGTGCCTTGCGCGTGCGCGCCGATTTGTGAATATGATTTTTTTAAGAAGTCACGTGACTTAGGCGTGGAGGCAGTTAAGGATCCCACTCTTGGAGAAACACCTTGGCGGGAAAAGCTTAAGAAGACCAAAGGAACAAGGGTTAAGGACACTTTGAGTTCATTTCTTCTAGATCTAGATATTTTCCTTTTTTTTGGGGAGAAGAGGGAGTTAGTTACACTTTTTGGGAGAAGAAGAGGGAGATTCCAAGCTTCACTAGGGTTCATCCTCATCTAATTTCTGAATTTTCAATGACTTTTTGGTGAGATCCATTACAATTCTCACTCCACTTTGTTCATGTCATAGATTTTCTTCTCCAATTTCAAGTAGTAGATACAATTGATCACTTCTCATAGATCTAGAATTCAACTTTGTAATTTTGGATTTCATCTCTATTTTGGATTTTCATTGCTACTCTTTGAGACTTGTTGTTAGATCTTTGTGTTGCAATACTTTCAATTTGACTTTTCTTCTCATTTTACTATGACTTTCCTTCTTGCTCATCACATGTTTGATAAAATGACAACACTAGCTATGGAGTAGAATTCTCACACTTGGCATAGGGTTTGGTCTTTGGAAGAAGTTGAATAGTTGTATCAATAGTTGATTTGGAATTAGGGATTGCTAGTTGGCTTGGAGTGCACTAAAGCTAGATTCCCATAAGGTGAAGCTAGGACTTGTGACTCAAGTTGATTACTTTCATTTGACCTCCCTCTATACCTAGGGGATAACTAAATGAAGCAAGGCCTAATTGTTATCAACATTGAATGGACTATAAGGATAGAATTTCCAATGCCAACCCTAAGCCAAGTCTTTTGATAATTGATTGTTCGTTTCTCATTACCTTGCTAAAACCTTCAAAGAATTCCAACAACGCTTACTAAATCAATAAGATGTACACTTTGGCAATTCCAAGGGAGAACGACTCGGGAGACTAGTACTCTCGGATATAGATTGTAGATTTGTTTGATAAAGGATTTTGCGTCGGTTTAGACTATACTACGATTGATCATTTGATAATTTCTATACCGGCAAAAATTCATTTGTCAAAATGGCGCCGTTGCCGGGGATGTTGCTTAGTGTGCCATGTTATTGTTTTGGATTAAGCATGTATATATGTACATAGTTGCACTTCATTGTAAATTGCTCAATTGACTAACTCCTCATCGTTACAATGAATTCCATTTCTCCTTCATTGCATGACGCGTTCACAACCGAATCCGAGCTTAGCCCCTTTTGATCCGGAAATAGAACGAACTTTGTTTCATATTAGACAAGCTCGGAGGCGGCTAAGATTTGGAAAAGGTGAAGAGGTTTTCACCACCTCAACCACCTTACTGGAAGTGAACATTGAACCGTCACTCAAAGAAGGCATTAATCATACTCCCATCAAACTCACTAACAATTCTTCTTTTGTTTTAGGTACTAATACCATGGACGCTCCAAGGAGAGTTACCATCAAGGAAGCGGGTGCACCGGATTATGTCCTTCAACCCCTTCATGTAACTCACCCCAATTTGAATGCGAACTTTGAATTGAAGACCGCTTTGATCAACCTCCTACCCAAGTTTCACGGACTTCCCGCACAAGACCCTATTCGACATCTCAAGGACTTCCATCGCATATGCTCGACCACTAGACGGGAAGGGTCCGATGAAGTTGCTATATGGTTGTTTGCTTTCCCTTTCGCTCTTGAGGACAAGGCCAAAGAATGGTTCTACACTCTCTCTAGTGAAGTTACCTCCGATTGGGACCTACTTAGAAGGGGGTTCTTGGATAAATTCTTGCCCCCGGAAAAGATGGATAGGTTAAGGAAGGAAATGTCTTGCATTGTGCAAGGTGAGATGGAACCACTCTATGAGTATTGGGAACGGTTTCGCAAACTACTAGATGCATGCCCTAATCACATGCTCGACACTCAAGTATTGCTTGGATACATATGTCAAGGGATCCGAGAGCAAGATAGAACCCTCTTGGACACTTCTAGCAATGGCTCTTTGTCCAAATATAAAACCGCGGAGGAGGCATGGCAACTTATTATTGACTTAGCCGAATCCAATCAACATATGAGGCGAAGAGTCAACCGTCCAAGGACCGTGAACGAGGTATCAACTAGTAGTGAAGCCACCGCTTTAACTCAATCCTTGAATGAGATGACATCCGTCTTGAGGCAACTCCAATTGAACCAACAACAACCACAACAACCTCAATCATATCAACAACACCCTCCACCATCTCAACAACACAACCAACAACAATTGGTCCCTCAAAGAGTATGTGGCATTTGCTCTTGCTACTCTCACTACATGGATGAGTGCCCAAGCCTTCAAGAAGACAACACTTTGGCGGCCACCCATAATTTCTACGACCGCCCTAATCAAGGGTACTACGAAGGAGGTAATCCTAACCAAGGGCACCCTTATCAAGGAGGAGGCTACAACCAAGGAAGTGGACACAATAATCAAAATTGGAAAGACAATCACCAACAAGGGAATAGGGACAACAACAACAATGGAGGAGGTCAAAGATGGAATAACAACTCGCAAAATTTCTCACAAAACCGACCATACAACTCACAAAATCAACCATACAATCAACAAAACCCACAAAGAAACTACCAAACATATCAACCACCACATCAAAGACCACCACCCAACCAATCACAAACTCCTCAACTCACATATGCAACCACCCCCTCCAACCAAGACGAAACACTCCGGACCATTATCCAAGGCCAAAAGGAATTACAAAACACACTTGCTTCCGGCCTCACCGGCCTCACCTCTACATTACAAGCTCTTCTTGCACGTATGGACACACCATCGACCCCCACTCCTCAACCCCCAATCCAAAGTGTCATTCCCTCTCAACCTCAACCAAATCCAAAAGGGGGCATCAATGCCATCACCCTTAGATCCGGTACACAACTAAAAGAGAAGGAAGCAAAGGACCCAAGTCCTATCACAACCGCCCAAGGGGAAGAGAGAATAGATATAGAAGAGGTAGTGGAAGAGGAAGAGGAGACACCACAAGCCATAGTTGAGGATGAAGCCCAACCAACAAGGGAGGCAACCAAGGCCAAAAGAACCTTGGAAGAAGAAATTGCTCAACCACTTCCCTTTCCGACACTTGCAAAGAAAGCTAAAAAGCGCATGGAACTCGACCCCAAAATGGTAGAAATGTTCAAGAAAGTTGAGGTAACCATCCCCCTCTTTGATGCCATCCATCAAGTTCCTAGATATGCCAAATTCCTCAAGGATTTATGCATAAACAAGGATAGATTTCTTGAATTGGAAACCATCCCATTGGGGAGTTCTATTTCCGCTTTGATGGGAACATTACCGGAGAAGTGTGATGATCCGGGCCCTTGTATGGTCACTTGCACCGTCAATGGAGTTCAATTTAGAGATTGTATGTGTGACCTCGGAGCATGTGTTAGCATCATGCCGCTCTCCGTTTATCGGGTATTGAACTTGCCCCCACTAAAAAGGTCGACGGCGAGATTTGTCCTAGCGGATAAAAGCATAATAACCGTAGCGGGTGTTGCGGAAGATGTATTGGTGAATATAAAAGGGTTGGTGTTTCCGATTGACTTCTATGTCCTTGAAATGCCGTCAAGCGAAACCGAGAGAGCATCCTCTATCCTACTTGGAAGGCCCTTCTTGAGAACTTCTAGATTTAAGCTTGATGCTTGCTCGGGGAACTACTCATTTGAAATAGATGGAAGAATTGTAAGCTTTAGCCTAGAGGAAGCAATGAAGCATCCACCGGAGAACCACTCTCTATTTCGGTGTGACCCAATAGATAACATAGTAGCCGAAGTGCATCTTGCAAGATTAGATGAGAAGTGCATGGTCAAAGAAGCAAATGAAGAGTCAAGCGAACTAAATACCACACACCATACAAACCATCCAGAAACTCAAACTTCAAGGAATGACAAGAAGATGGAATTGAAGCCACTACCACCTCACTTAAGGTATTCATACCTTGATGAAGCCCAAAAGCTACCCGTGATAATTGCACAAGAGTTAACTCCTCAACAAGAAGAAAAATTGCTGAATGTATTGCGGAAAAACAAAAGGGCAATTGGGTGGAGTTTGGCGGATCTAGTGGGAATAAGCCCCCAAGTATGCGAGCACCGCATATTTCTTGAAGAAGGAGCAAGACCGGTCCGACAACCTCAAAGGAGACTTAACCCAACCATTCTTGAGGTGGTGAAGAAAGAAGTCACTAAGCTACTTGAAGCGGACATCATCTATCCTATCTCGGATAGTGAATGGGTAAGCCCGGTCCAAGTAGTGCCAAAGAAGTCCGGAGTGACAACAATTAAAAACGAAAGTGGTGAACTAATAGCAACAAGAGTGCAGAATTCTTGGAGAGTATGCATAGACTACCGAAGATTGAATGCGGCCATAAGAAAAGACCATTTTCCACTACCATTTATCGATCAAATGCTTGATCGGTTAGCCGGTAAATCATACTATTGTTTTCTTGATGGCTACTCCGGATACTTCCAAATTCATATTGCTCTAGAAGACCAAGAAAAAACCACATTTACTTGCCCCTTTGGAACGTATGCTTACAAGCGTATGCCATTTGGCCTATGCAATGCACCGGCAACGTTTCAAAGATGCATGATGAGCCTATTTGCGGACTTTCTAGAGCAATCGATGGAAGTTTTCATGGATGATTTTAGTGTGTATGGTGAATCATTTGAGCATTGCTTAGGTAACCTTGAAAAAGTCTTAGAAAGATGCACCAAAACAAACCTTGTCTTAAATTTTGAAAAATGTCATTTCATGGTCAAACAAGGCATTGTTTTGGGACACATAGTATCAAAGGAAGGCATCTCCGTAGACCCGGCAAAGATAAATGTCATATCTAGTTTACCCTACCCCTCCTCCGAGAGGGAAGTCCGTTCTTTTCTTGGACATGCAGGATTCTACCGAAGATTCATCAAGGACTTTAGCAAGGTGGCCTTACCTCTCTCTCGATTACTACAAAAAGACACCGAATTTGAGATGAGCAAGGAATGTATGGAAGCATATGACAAACTCAAGGTAGCATTGACACAAGCCCCTATCGTACGAGGACCCAATTGGACTCAACCCTTTGAAATCATGTGTGATGCTTCGAATTATGCGATCGGAGCCGCGTTAGCACAACGCGAGGGTAAGACTCCCTATGTCATAGCTTATGCTTCCAAAACATTAGACGGAGCCCAATCCAACTACACTACTACCGAAAAGGAACTCTTGGCTATTGTTTTTGCTTTGGACAAGTTCCGAGCCTATCTTCTTGGTTCCAAGGTAGTAGTGTATTCGGATCACGCAGCACTAAAGTACTTGTTGGCAAAAAAGGAATCAAAACCGAGATTAATTCGTTGGGTGCTCTTATTACAAGAATTTGACTTGGAAATCAAAGATAGGAGCGGTTCCCAAAACCTAGTGGTGGACCATTTAAGCTGCCTCGAAAACCCAAAAGGCGACACCACTCCTATCAATGATTCCTTTCCTTTAGACGCCTTGCATGCAATCTCGGAAGTGGTTCCTTGGTATGCCCCAATCGCAAACTATTTGGTTTCACACACTTTCCCTCCCAATCTCGACAAAAACAAAAAGGATAAGCTGAAAAGCGAATCCAAATACTATATTTGGGATGATCCCTATTTGTGGAGGTGTGGAGCGGACCAAATAATGCGACGGTGCATACCTCAAACCGAATTCCAAGCAATCTTGGACGCTTGCCATGCTTCCGAAGGAGGTGGTCACTATGGGCCCCAAAGAACGGCAAGAAAAATCCTTGATTGCGGATTTTGGTGGCCAACTCTTCTCAAAGATGCTTCTCTCTATTGCAAATCTTGTTCCCAATGTATTAGGTTTGGAGATATTTTCAAGAAGGACGAAATTCCCCAACAAAATATGCTTTTTTGCGAAATCTTTGACGTATGGGGAATCGACTTCATGGGACCATTTCCAAATTCCAATGGCTTTCTCTACATCTTGTTAGCCGTCGATTATGTGTCAAAATGGGTTGAGGCAATCCCCACCGGAACAGATGACGCTAATGTTGTGTATTCTTTTGTGAGGAACAACATCATTTGTCGCTTTGGCGCCCCAAGAGCAATCATAAGTGACCAAGGATCCCACTTTTGCAACAAAAGATAGACGGTCTCATGAGAAAATATGGCATCATCCACAAAGTCGCCACGGCTTACCACCCTCAGACAAACGGCCAAGCCGAAGTCTCTAACCGGGAAATCAAGCATGTGTTAGAAAGGATTGTAAAGCCGAATAGGAAAGATTGGAGCATTAAACTCTCCGATGCACTGTGGGCCTATCGAACGGCTTACAAGACACCCATTGGCATGAGCCCCTTCCGGCTTGTATATGGTAAAGCATGTCACTTACCGGTGGAGATTGAACACAAAGCTTATTGGGCCGTAAAGGAGTGTAACATGAGCTTGAGTGGGGCCGGAGTAGAGAGAAAGCTTCAATTGGCAGAACTAGAATGTTTGAGATTGGAAGCTTACGACAACTCTAGGATTTATAAGGAAAAGTTGAAAGCCATCCATGACAAGAACATTAGAAGAAGAGAATTCCAACCCGGTGACCTAGTCCTTCTCTACAATTCAAGGTTGAGATTACTACCCGGAAAGCTTCGATCAAGGTGGGATGGGCCCTACCAAGTGGAGAAAGTAGAACCTTATGGAGTCTACCACTTGCGCCACCCATCAAACCCGGACATCTTCAAGGTAAACGGGCACCGTCTCAAATTGTATCATGGTGAGCAAAGAAAGAATGCCAAGGAATTTGAAGTGTTCCTCTTGAGGGATGCAACTCTTGAACAAACACCATAAGCCACTGAAAGTCCAACTTAAGGACGTTAAACAAAAGTGCTAGGTGGGAGACACCCCACCATGGTAAGATCTTCCCTTGAGACTTGTACATAGACACTTGACTTCATGTTTGTTAGCTAGATTTTAATAACAACTCCCCTTCCTTTGTTGACTTCATTTGCTATAGTGCTGAAGTGGCTGTATGGGGGGGTCTTTGAAATGTCAAAAGTGATGTAAACACTTGCAAATTTAGAAAACACCACACCTCTGCGCGTGCGCGCACATGGCGCGTCCGCGCACATGGGCGAAATCTGCCAATCGGCGCGCAAGCGCACTGTGCGCATCCGCGCCGATTGCCTTGCTGCCCCCCCAGTACATTCTACAGAGAGTTAAGCCTCTCTCAAGCCTACACTAAGCCACCAGCCCAGCACCTTTGCCGCGTGCGCGCACCTGGCGCGCACGCGTCCATACAAAGCAAGCACGGAATGCGCGCGCGCGCCACAGCCGCGCACGCGCCCTTTCACTCTGCACTCCTCTCTGGGCCATTTCACAGAGAGTTGAGCCCCCTCCAGGCCCCTCTCATGCCTGGGGCACAACCACGTGGACGCGTACGCGCACTGTGCGCGCGCGCGCCAACACACGCTAAAGCAATCTCTGGTACTTCGTCCAGAGAGTTATGCCACCCCTGTGCCTCTCCTGTGCCCCCAGCCCAAGCGCATGGACGCGCACGCGACATGTGCGCGCGCGCGTGCCCCTAGTCACCCTGCTCCCTGCGCGAGCGCGCACCGCGCGCGCACGCGCCGGTGATCGACGCCACCTTTAAGAAGGGCACACTTACCCCTTCATTCTCATTCCACTTCTCTTATTCTTCCATATCCTTCTCCATCTCACAAGGTATTATACTAGGCCCCCTCTTAGTCCATTAATCTCTCATTTACTTGCACCACCTTTTAGGTAGCTTCTTTCTTTTTTTCTTCTCTCTTCCATCCTTCTCTAGTTGCTCCCTTGGGGTGTCTTTGCCCTCTCCTCTCTCTCAATCCAATTCTTCATAAGCATTTGGGTCTCAAACTAACTTACATGCATAGATGAATGGTGTTGCTTTATTTTCTTGCAATTAATATGCATTATAATCATTAATAATGGACTGTGGAAAGTTACATTGCTCTCATTTTCACATAATCACATACTACTTGAGGGATGCACACCAAGTGTTCGATGAAAGGCACACTTGAATTTTGGACTCATTGTGACTACCTTGCCTCTCAACCAATCACTTTTGAGTGCATCCCCACTTTCCACAAACCATTCATCCCCATTTTCTTAGCTTGCCTTCCATTTATGGTCCCTAAGGGTGTGTGCTTCTCATGCCTCTTCCTTGCATGCGTAAACTACCCTTGCACCACATGAAAATTATTTGCCTTGCTCTTCACACATTATCCTAGTTACATGTTGCAGCTGTCATGTAACGAAGATACCCATATTTTATGGCATTACTTTTCATCACATAGAGCTCATGTATCTCCACTTCTTTGGGTTTGATATTTTTCCTTTCTTGCTTCCACAGGATGGTCATAAAAAAGGACAAGGGGAAAGGCCCCAAGAAGCCAGCTTCCAATAAAGCGCGCCAAGAACTAACGGCCAGGCCCCTCCTGAAGAAGACCAAGGGCCCCGTTGACGTTCTAGAGAAGGACAACCCTCCTAAGGATTCAAACAAGTTTCCCAACCGTTACTGCGAACTTGTTTACTCCAGAATGATTGAAAGGAATTACCATCCGGAACCTCTCCTAGTCTTACCGGCTCACCTCAGTCCGATTGTGATGCCACACATTGACCGGAGGCATTGGAGATTCCTCTTGAGGCAACCAACGGAGGCCAATCTCTCATGGGTGGTGGAATTCTACTCCAACTTCCACTCACCCCATCTCACATCAATATTTGTGCGCCGGAAACAAGTATCGGTCACAGTGGAAGCCATCCGAGAAGTCCTTGGGATTGAACCGTCAACGGATGCATATGACGCCTACCAAGAAGTCTTGGCTACATGCGTTGACCGCGCATTCCATTGGAGCGCGATCCTCCGCGTCATTGCTTTACCCGACGCATTTTGGATTCGGGGGACCATAAAGCGAAGACCTAAGGGTTTAGATGTTCGCCACCTCACTCAAGAAGCCACGGCATGGGCCCAAATTCTAGCTCACTACGTGCTCCCAAGCACACATGGGTCATCCATCACCGCCGAGCTTGCCTTATTGATATGGTGCATCTTGACCAAGAAACCGGTCGACGTTCCGCGTGCCATCCGCCAATCCATGGGGCGCATTCATGCCAAGGGAAATCTACCATTCCCCGCTTTAGTGACGGCATTAGTTGCGAAAGCCGGCGTCAACCGGGAAACTAAAGATAGGCGAACCTCAATACCGGTCGATGGTGATATCATTCCGACCAAGAGATGCCTCAAGCCTCCGGAAGTCACCAAGGACATTGAACTGCCCACACCAACTGGCCACGCTACCACTTCATCTACATCACGAAAATCGGCCGCCCAACGCCTTGAAGACCTTCACAACAAATTAGACCGCTATGAGAGGCGTAACCAACGCCGCTATGCTCATGTGAAGAAGATTCTAAGCATACTCACACCACCTATGGAGGAACCCGATATCTCCACCTCCACCGCAACCTCAAGCGGAGATAGCAATGGCGTTGGAGATATGGCACACTCGGAGCTCCACCACCCACTGCGCCTAACCTCTAGCACGGAGGACCGTGCTAAGTTTTAAGTGTGGGGAGGTCGGCCGACCGATCTCCGTAGGTAACACCTGAATAAATCTGAAGAAATTAGGATAGGTTGCATGATTAGGTTTTAGTTGACACCATTCGCATGATAAATCTGCTTGGTTGGAACAATGAAATTCTCTCTTAGGAAACCAACACTTTGGGACGACCATGGCATTGCAAATTTTAAATGCTTTGATGCCAAAGTTGCATGAAGAATTATATTTTGGAACATGGTTTTGAGCTAAGAACACAAGCTTGTGAGATTTGAGCCTAATGGTGTGGTTACATCTTATAACCACTTATTTTTCCTTCTTGTGTGCATTATTCTCCTCCTATGATTGTGATCCTTGATTTGTTTGATTCTTTATGTCCATTATTTAGTGTATTCATGCATTTATATGATTGAGGCCATCATTTCATTAGCTCACTCACCCAAACGGCTTTACCTTCTATCTTCCTTTGTTAGCCAAACTTGAGCCTACGATCAACCCACTTTGTTCTTAATTCAGCACATTACAAGCCTTTAAGCGGAAAACAATAAAAGTCCTTATTTGGATCTTTGATTAGCTTAGGCTAGTGTGTGTGAGTATCATTCAAGTGTGGAAACCTTGGGACATTGGGTGAACAAGAGGGTATTTTGTATTATTATTGAAAATATTGGGAATTGGGTACATACTCATGTATTGATCAAATGTAAAACCTCATGCATTGACGCTCTTGTATATAGAAAAAAAAATTGAGAAAAACAATATGGAAAAGAAAAGAAAAAAATAAAATAAAGAAAAAGAAAGAAAAAAAAAGAAAGAGGAAAAATAATGAAAAGGGGACAAAATGCCCCAAAGTGAAGCTCAAGAGAAATCAATGCATAAGTATAGTGAAACGAAAGGAAAATGCATGAGTATGTGGAAAAGTGAGGAATGGGTAGTTAGGTTAGCACTTAATTGTATAGGTCATTATATAGGTTAGGTGGGAAAAGTTCAAGTTAATCAAAGATTCAAATCCTAAGCCCACTAGCCATATACGACCCTACCTTGACCCTAACCCCATTACAACCTAGGAAAAGACCTCATGATAATTGTATGCATGTACTGAATAATTGTTGATTGTTAGATGAAAAACGAATCTTGGAAAGCATGATTAGAGGAGAATTGAGAGAATAAACCCCAAACACCGAGTGATCAGAGTGCAAACACTTCCGACGAGGGTTCGATGCTCAATCCTTTGATTCCCGGCTCTCGCGAGCATTCCTCATGCAAGGTTGCGCATATTGCATTTGATGCTTAGAAAGTGGCAAGTCCTATGCTTTGACCACCATCGTATCCCATGTGCTCGCATATGTCCTAAGAAGGCTAATTTGCTCCCAACCAAGTGGATAGTGGCACTAGTCATAGTCATAGTTGCATGCATATAAGTAGGTTGCACTTCATGAGTCTTATACTTTTGCAATCCCTCGGTCTTCTGTGTTTCTTTGTATTTCTCTAAGCATGAGGACATGCTAGAATCCAAGTGTGGGGAGGTTGACAAACCCCAATTTGAGGATTTATCTTGTGCTGATTTCAGGGGTTTTATCAATGATTCCACACACTTTCTATAGGAAAATACAAGATTTTTCATTCCTTTCCTAGTTGCGCCCCATGAATGAAAACATGCTTATTTCGCACTAAAATGGATACATTTCTAATCTTCTCTTGATGCCATTCGATGCCGTGACTTGTGTGTTAAGTGGTTTCAGGATATAGAGTAGGAATGGACCGAAAGAGAGAAGGAAGACGGGTACAAAGGAAGAAAGCATGAGGATTAAGCTTTGGAAGTCTCCGCATGGGCGCGTGCGTGCACCTTGTGCGCCCGCGCGCGTGCGCGCACCTTGCGCGCCCGCGCGGATAGGGCAACGTGGAGCCAAAGCCAAGAAGCCGGCTTGAGAAGCGGCTAAGCCAGGATCTTCATGGGCGCGCACGCGTACATCACGCCTCCGCGCACATTACAAGACGTCTCAACGGCGCGTGCGCGTGCCTTGCGCGTGCGCGCCGATTTGCGAATATGATTTTTTTAAGAAGTCACGTGACTTAGGCGTGGAGGCAGTTAAGGATCCCACTCTTGGAGAAACACCTTGGCGGGAAAAGCTTAAGAAGACCAAAGGAACAAGGGTTAAGGACACTTTGAGTTCATTTCTTCTAGATCTAGATATTTTCCTTTTTTTGGGGAGAAGAGGGAGTTAGTTACACTTTTTGGGAGAAGAAGAGGGAGATTCCAAGCTTTACTAGGGTTCATCCTCATCTAATTTCTGAATTTTCAATGACTTTTTGGTGAGATCCATTACAATTCTCACTCCACTTTGTTCATGTCATAGATTTTCTTCTCCAATTTCAAGTAGTAGATACAATTGATCACTTCTCATAGATCTAGAATTCAACTTTGTAATTTTGGATTTCATCTCTATTTTGGATTTTCATTGCTACTCTTTGAGACTTGTTGTTAGATCTTTGTGTTGCAATACTTTCAATTTGACTTTTCTTCTCATTTTACTATGACTTTCCTTCTTGCTCATCACATGTTTGATAAAATGACAACACTAGCTATGGAGTAGAATTCTCACACTTGGCATAGGGTTTGGTCTTTGGAAGAAGTTGAATAGTTGTATCAATAGTTGATTTGGAATTAGGGATTGCTAGTTGGCTTGGAGTGCACTAAAGCTAGATTCCCATAAGGTGAAGCTAGGACTTGTGACTCAAGTTGATTACTTTCATTTGACCTCCCTCTATACCTAGGGGATAACTAAATGAAGCAAGGCCTAATTGTTATCAACATTGAATGGACTATAAGGATAGAATTTTCAATGCCATCCCTAAGCCAAGTCTTTTGATAATTGATTGTTCGTTTCTCATTACCTTGCTAAAACCTTCAAAGAATTCCAACAACGCTTACTAAATCAATAAGATGTACACTTTGGCAATTCCAAGGGAGAACGACTCGGGAGACTAGTACTCTCGGATATAGATTGTAGATTTGTTTGATAAAGGATTTTTGCGTCGGTTTAGACTATACTACGATTGATCATTTGATAATTTCTATACCGGCAAAAATTCATTTGTCACAAAGTCATCATCTTTATCATCTAGGACAACCCTTTCAGATCTAGTGGGTCCTTTTTGCTGTTTCACTGAACCACCCCCTTTTAGGTATGAATGTCTATTTTGATATTCCTCATTGGTCAAGTCAACACCAAAATACTCAAATATACAAGTTAGAAACATGCCATAAGGAAGTGCTTTGTCCTTTTCAATCCTAACAGTATCAAACATATATCTAACCATCAAGTATGCAAAAGAAATTTCAGTTTTGGTGAGAAGGGCATATAAAACAAGAGTATCAGTGTAGGAAACCTTTTGTTATGAGCCACTTTGAGGAAGAATAATGTGGTTGACCACTCGGTGCAACTGAGCACGCTCATACCCTAGGGCTTTGTGAGTGGGTGTAATGCCATCAATTAAAGAAACATGTTCACAGATGTGTGCCAATACATCATGATAAGAAATTCCAACACCTTCATCCCACTTAACCGAAGTGTAAGCACAAGGCCCAACATCAGTATACTTCAAAGCATCACTTATAGTTTCATTATTTAAAACTATATCTCGGCCCTTTACATATGAGTGAGCAGTGCCTTCATGATAAGTCATGTTTGCATAAAATTCTTTGACCAATAAGGGATAAACAGGCTTTTTGATGTCAAAAAGATGATTCCAGTCCAGAAAAATAAAGTTATCAATCAAATGGAAAACCTTTTCTTTTCAAAGATGGCAAATCAGCAAGAAAAGAGAGACACAGGGTACGATACTTGATAACCCAATCATAAAAGTCATTATTCATGGTAGATTTGAATCTATAGGGATTATAGTTCGAATGAGAGGTCAAAAAATGGACTTTGTGATCAAAAAGTCCCATGTCTGGTTCTTTAACATTTTTTAGAGGGACTTGAGTGTTACCTCATTGAGAGTGCACAGGAACCGACCTGGATTTAGGTTGTGTTGGTTCGGGGACAGGTTCCTCAGCCGCCGGACGTTTGCCCTTGGAGGAGCTAGGCTTCGCAGAACCAGGTTTTGAGGATCCTGGCTTGGAAAGTGTGACCTTTGGTGGTGGTGTCGGCTTGGCAGGGGCAGGGTACCTTGGCGTGGTCTTGGTTCGCGCCAGAGGAGCAGTGCGAGGAGGAGAAGTAGGAGGAGATGGTGAAGGTGTGAAGGTTTTGTCTTGGGAGTGAGTGGAACGCTTGGATGGAAGTTTATACACCTTTTCACGAGGAGGCTTGTGTGCTATGGTTTTCTTCCTCATTTGGTAGTTTTTGGTTTAAGAAGAAAAAGAGTAACGAGGGTAGTGGTGAAAACCGAAGGGATAGAGAAGGAGTTATGGAGGGAAGAGAGGGAGTGTTGGTAACCGTACCCAAAAAGAAGATTTCCAAAACCATGCAACTGCATCACCATTTGAAAAGACTTGAAAAGACATGACCTCATACAAAAAAGATTTTATTTGATGTAAAAATAAAACAGGAAATTAATTTTAAAATTTGAAAGACAACAAAAATTAAACTGAAACACCTTTTGGACAAAAAAAATTAAATCCACTTGAAAACCTTTTGGGTCACAAAACATCAAATGAAAACCCTTTATGAAAACTTAAACACACAAGCCATCAAAAATAACAAACAATATTGTAACATTCATGTTGGGCCCATAGGTGGTTTGAACAAAGGAAACACATAGGGCTACCTAGATCTGACTTAAGGTTGGCCCAGATTAACTTTCACTTGAAACAAGCCCAGAACACGCTGATTTGAAGAAAACGTTCATCACCTGCCCATAATTGTCTCATACCTGTTTATGAGACAAAAAGCTCCAGAAAATACATCAGTATTTTTCAAATAAAGAATCATAACTCAAAATTTCTAGACAAGTCCTAAGCATGCAGAATCTATCCTCAGCTAATGGTTTTGTGAAAATATCTGCTAATTGCTCCTCTAATTTAACAAATTGAATACTAATATCCCCCTTTTGGACATGTTCTCTTATTGAGTGAAATTTCACTTCAATATGCTTAGTCCTAGAGTGCAAAACTGGATTTTTAGAAATATTAATGGCACTCATATTATCACACATCAAGGGAATATTTTCAGCATTTAATTTGTAATCAGCAAGCTGTGTTTTTAACCATAAAAGCTAAGAACAACAAGAAGAAGCAGCTATACTCAGCCTCTGCAGTGGATAAAGCCACTGTTGGTTGCTTCTTACTTGACCAAACATTTAAGGACTTTCCAAGGAAGCAACATAAACCAGAAGTGCTCCTTCTATCAACTCTATCACTAGCAAAATCTGCATCACAATAACCAACTACAGAAAAATCATCAATCTTAGGATACCAAAGACCAAAATTGGATGTCCCATGAACATATCTAATGATCCTTTTAACTGCAGAAAGATGTGACTCTTTTGGTTTGGATTGGAACCTAGAACACAATCCAACACTTTGTACAATGTCGGGTCTAGAGGAAGTTAAGTACATAAGAGAACCAATCATTCCTCTATACCTAGTCTCATCAACATCTTTCTCAGTTTCTCCCTTATCTAATTTAGAATTAGGATGCATGGGAGTTCCCATGGGTTTGGCATTTTTTCATACCAAATTTCTTAACTAATTCCTTGGCATACTTTTCTTGATGAATGAAAATACCTTTTTCAGTTTGTTTAATTTGCAGCCCAAGGAAAAAATTAAGTTCACCCATCATACTCATGTCAAATTCACTTGTCATGAGTTTTCCAAATTCAGAACAAAGGGATTCATTGGCTGATCCAAAAATAATGTCATCAACATATATTTGGACTAGAATAAAAGAATCATTAGAGTTCTTGATAAATAGAGTTGTGTCAGTGGTGCCTCTTTGAAAACCATTTTTCAAAAGAAAAGAGCTAAGTCTCTCATACCAAGCTCTAGGAGCTTGTCTTAAACCATAGAGAGCTTTAGATAATTTGAAAACATGATTAGAATGCTCTTTATTTTCAAAACCAGGAGGCTGCTCCACATATACTTCTCTATCTATCACTCCATTCAAAAATGCACATTTCACATCCATTTGATATAATTTAAAACCACAAAAAGCAGCATAAGCTAAGAGAAGTCTTATGGCTTCTATTCGGGCACTAGGGGCAAAGGATTCATCAAAGTCTATTCCTTCTTCTTGGTTATATCCTTGTGCCACTAGCCTTGCCTTGTTTCTTGCAATGCTACCATCTTCTCCCAACTTGTTTCGAATATCCACTTGATGCCGGTCACTTTCTTTCCACTTGGCCTTGGAACCAAAGTCCACACTTGGTTCTTTTCTAACTCAAGAAGCTCATCCTCTATAGCTTTAACCCAAGAAGGGTCACTAAGGGCTTCCTTGACATTTTGAGGCTCTATTTGTGAAAGAAGGGCAATGTTTGATCCTTCATTTGCCTTTCTAGTGGAAGACCGTGTTTGCACTCCATGAGAGACGTCCCCAATGACAAATTCCTCGGGATAGTTCTTCAAGAACCTCTATTCACGAGGTCTGGTGGATTTGGTGGCAGATTCAGTCACTAAGGGATTCTGGGTGCTACTGTTTCCAGGATTTCCTTCAAATTCATGAGACAAAATGGAATTGTCTCTCGAATTTTTAGCAGTTGCAGTTTCTGGTTCAGTTTGACCATAATTTTATTTTTCATGATTTTGAGTGGTTTCATCTTCCTTTTGAACTTAATTTCCTGTATCATAATCTTCCAAAATGCTTTGCACCAAGTTAGTATCACAAAATGTAACATGTATGGACTCCTCAATAATCCTAGCATCTTGATGATAAACCCTATATGCTTTACTAGTTGTGGAATATCCTACAAACAAACACTCATAAGCCTTTGGATCAAATTTTCCCAAATTTTCTTTGTTATTTAAAATAAAACATTTGCATCCAAAGATGTGCAAGTAATCTAAGTTTGGTGGGTAGCCTTTCCAAAGTTCATAAGGGGTTTTCTTCAAAAATATCCTTATGATTGTTCTATTCAAAATGTGGCAAGTCGTGTTAACCGCTTCAGCCCAAAGGAATTTTGGAACATTACTCTCACAAAGCATAGCTCTTGTCATCTCTTGTATGCTTCTATTTCTTCTTTCCACAACACCATTTTGTTGTGGTGTTCTTGGACAAGAGAAGTTGTGAGATATTCCAAATTCCTCACAAAAGGATTCAAATAAATTATTTTCAAATTCAGTTCCATGATCGCTTCTTATAGAAGAGATTTTCATATTCTTTTCATTTTGAATTTTCTTGCAAAAAGGTTCAAAGGCCGAAAAGGCTTCATTTTTGTGTGTAAGAAATAAAATCCAACCAAACCTAGTATAGTCATCCACAATTACTAAACCATAATGTTTACCACCTAGGCTTTGAGTTCTTGTTGGACCAAATAAATCAATGTGTAGCAACTCAAGTGGTCTTTTAGTAGAGATGTCTTCCTTTGTTTTAAAAGAACTTTTTGTTTGTTTTTCCATTTGGCAAGCATCACAAGTGATGTCTTTGTCAAACTTTATTAAAGGAAAGCCTCTTACTAATTCTTTCTTTACAAGTTTGTTAATTTGAAACATACTTGCATGACCCAATCTTTTGTGCCATAACCACTTTTCAGATTCTTTAGAGTGAAGACAAGCTACATTTTGATCTTTTAGTTCATCAAGAGTAAGTCCATACATATTATTAAAGCGCTTGGCAACAAACATCACTTCATTTGTTCTTTCATTAACAACACAGCATTCAAGCCTTTTGAAAATTACTAAATATCCTAAGTTACACAGCTGACTTATACTCAAAAGATTGTGTTTCAAACCACATACCAAAAGTACATCATCAATGAAAGTAGATTTTTCATTACCTACTTTTCCAACAGCAATGATTTTACCTTTACCATCATCTCCAAAGGTCACAAAACCTCCATCATACTTATTTAGTTTGATGAAGTAAGTTGACCTTCCAGTCATGTGCCTTGAACATCCACTATCCATGTACCACATGTCTTTTTTGTTCTTGGATGCTAGGCAAATCTGCATGAAGAGTTTCAAGTAGCCTTAGGTATCCAAATTAATTTGGATCCTTTGAAGTTAATCCATCTTAGTTGCCCAAGTGCATTGAAATCACAGACAACATTATAAACTTTGTTTCCTACAACTCTCTTTTCAATGAAACATTGTGCATATGAGTGACCAAATTTCTTGCAATTGACACAATGATTTTCTGATGTGTGTCGCTGAAATTGAGGTGAGTTATATTGCTTGAAATGATTAAAGTGTTGAAATTTTTTGGTTTTTGGAGGAGATGCATTTCTTTTGACAAACTGATTTTCATTAAAGTTATTCCTTTTTACAAAAGTATTTTCACCAGAATTTCTTTGAATATTTTTACCTTTCGAAAATGAGGTTTTGTTGTAAAATGGTGGTTTCTTGAAAGCAGCCTCATTTTTCGAAATGTAACCCAAACCTGGCCGGTTTGAACTCGGATCAGTTCTTGGTGAAGGCTCAGTTTCACTTGTGTACACTTCATCAAATTTTTCTTCAAAAGTTGAAACATATCCAATACCCGATTTGATTGGTATGGATTTGGTATTTGATGAAGAAGCCACAAATTTTATAGAGGAAGTGTTGAAAACTGCATCTTCCTTGGCTATGTAGCCTAAACCAGATTTTTCAAATAATGTTCTTTGACTTGCAAGTAGTTTGTCCAAGTTACTAGAACCTTGAGCAAATTTTGCTAAGTCACCATTCAGCCTTTTAATCATATCATTTAATCTTTCATTTTCAGCAATTAACTCATGAGAAGGATCCACAATGTGCTTTCCTTTTAATTTTTCAAGTTCAGATTTTAGAAATATGTTTTCTTCAATGATGTCCAAAGCACATTCAGTTTCCTTCACTTTTTCTTTTAAAAAATTATTTTCAGCTCTTAACACATCTCTTTCAGATCTGCATTCATTGTACTTGTCAAGAAGTTTTGAGGTGTTTAAAGTGAGATCATCAACAATAGCATGTAAGTCCTCAATGGTCAAATCATAGTAATTTACCTCATCAAGATTGTTGTTTCCAGCCATGAAGCAGTCTTTGTCATCTCCTTCAGATTTTTCTTTTTCATTTGAGTCGTTCTCAAGATCCTCCCAAGCTGCCATGGGTACTCTCTTCCTTTCCTTCTTTCCTTTGTCCTCCTTTTTGAGCTTTGGACAGTTTAGCTTGAAGTGTCCAGCCTCCTTGCAATGATGGCACGTCACTTTGCTCAAGTCGATCTTGTGCTCCTTTGAACTTGAACCCTTGTATTTGCCCTTGTTTTTCATCATCCTTCTAAATCTCCTAGCAAAAAACAAAAGCTCGTCATCTGAGATACCATTACTAGACTCACTCTCTTTCGGTTCTATTTGTGACTTGAGGGCTATTCCCTTTTTCTTTGAGTCTGTATTTGTGTGTGTGGCTTCATAGGCAAGGAGTTTTCCTCTCAGCTCATTATAGGTTATGGGACTTATGTTGTTAATCTCAGTTAGGACAGTGGCAGTGTTTTTCCATTCTTTTGTGAGGCTTCTAAGGAGTTTTCTCACCAAGGTTTGTTCTGCATAGTTTGTACCTATAGCATCAAGGTTGTTGATTATGATTGAGAATCTCTCAAACGCTTCATCAATGCTTTCTCCATCCTTCATGCTAAACATCTCGTACTCTTTTCGCAGCATATCAATCCTCGTTTCTTTGACTTGTTTAGTGCCTTCGTGTGTAACCTGGAGTTTTTCCCAGATTTCTTTGGCTGTCTTGCAGCTAGACACCTTTCGGTATTCTTCAAAGCTGATAGCACAGTGAAGAAGGTTGATTGCTTTAGCATTCAGCTCTATCTTCTTCTTATCATCTTCATTCCATTCAGCTTCTTCTTTTGGAGTCACCACTCCATCAGCACTTGTTTTTGTTGGGATCTTGGGACCGCTGAGAACAATCTTCCATAAGTTGTAGTCAATGGATTGGATGAAAATCCTTATCCTTTCTTTCCAGTAGGAGTAGTTCTTCCCGTTGAAGAAAGGTGGCCGGTTGTTTGACTGGCCTTTAGTGAGGGTGTAGACAACTTTGGTTGTGCCCAAGTTGTTCGCCATTGGATCTTTGCTCCAAGCGGTTAAGCTTGATTCTTGAGACCTTAGCTCCTGATACCAATTGAAGGTTGTGGTAGGCTTAGAAAAGGGGGATTGAATCTATGCCTTTCTTTTAAGTTGCTGTTATGACCATTTTTAAACAAACTTTCAATTCTGATTCTATTTGAACTCAGCAGCGGAAATTTATGAGACAATTTATTTTTATCTCATGAATATCAGAAAACATAACAGTGCAGAGAAGAGAAAAGCTAACACCAGCATATATCCTGGTTCGGTTGCCTTGTGCTATGCAACCTACATCCAGTCTCCTCCACAACAATGGAGGAATTTCCACTATAGTTAACAGTATTACATACACCAATTTTACAAGATTGACCCAATCATTTCACACTCAAGTTCTAACCTAACTTGACATTGGCTATGCTAATACCTAACTATTCACTCTTAGTGCTAACCCAACTAAGAAAGGGATACCTCACAGGTACAAGATACAAGACATAAACATACCTAAATAAATCTGAAAATAACTCTAGACTTTTCTCTCAAGTGTATCACTCAGCCTTTTTCCACTCATGGCTTTTACTTGAACTTTCTCACAATGCTTTTTCTCACAAGAAATTACAGAAAGATAAACTTAGAAAAGTACATTACAATCAGTAAAACATGAAGGAGATTGACTTCATCAACAGCCTCTGTGCTATGCAAAAAACCAGATTAGCAAGCCTCTGATTCAGTTCTTCATACTGGCGGAATGCACCTTTGATTAGGTTATACTGTCCAGTTAGTTGAACTTCTTCAAAGAGCTCTCTCAGAACAGAATCTCTATTCACTGGTTTTCCTCTCCTTGGTTTCTGAATGAACAGCAAACCTCTTTTATCTCCTTGCATGTTGCTGGGTTATTCTTCCAAGGTCAACACCTTGAGCCTTGAGCTTCACCAACCCACATATTCACTTTTTCTCCTTAATTCCCAGAGTAGAAACTCTCCTTCTGACTTCCTCATCTTGACCGAAAGCCATAAAACAGCAACCATAGAAATCTTCCAATGGTCAACTTGATCTGAGCCCTTGAACACCAACTTGGTCCCCAAGTCATGTTTAAGACCGTGGATATGCAGCAGAGTAGAACAGAAAACCACTTTCCGTTGTTTTTTATTTCAGACAGAGCAGAGAGTTGGGAAGAAGAGAAGAAGATATAATGCATGCAAGAGGAAATGGGTTACCTTTAACCTAAGCTTGATTTGGTTTGAACTTGTTGAAATGACATCTGCCTTTCAAGCTTAATTTCTCTTTCTTGCTTCTTCGGTGTTTTGCTTAGGGAGGAAGCTCTCTCTCTTTCTCTTTCTTACTTTTCTGAAGCTCTGATTTGACTATGACAAAAGAGAGGGGAACGTTGCTTTAGTTGGAGCAATATGGAGGGAATTGAAATTAAGCTGGGTTTGGTCGGGTATTCATTTGAGCAACCCATCTGACTTCTTTCTTTTCTTTTCCTTGGGCTTCTATTTTGTTTTCCGCCCACCATTCTTTTCTGTTTGCTTTTCATTCCATTTGGGCTATGGAATTGGATTTGGCCTGTAACAATAAATAATTAGTAATATACAAATATAATTAATCAACACTAATTATTTATTTTGCTCAAAAATAATGTTTGTCATCACTAATTAATTTGGTTAATTTCTTAACTCAACAATATACTTATTTATTAAATTATATAAAATAATTAAAAAAATTATATTTTTTAACTAATTTTTTTTCAACTAAAATTTGTTTACTTTCTAAAAACAAAAAATTATATTAATCTAAAAATATTAAATTTAAAAAATATTGTTATTAATTAAAAAAATTAAATGAATTCTTTATGATTGATTTTAACGACAAACCAACAACAAAAAGTAAATATGAACTATTAGGTAGCGTTTGTTTTGAGGTACTGAGACAGAGACTGAGAGGTTGAGACTCAGTATTATGTTTGTTGGTTTAGAGACTGGTACTAAAATTTCTGTCTCTGTTATCAAAATTTCAGTAGTTTAGTACCTCCAAAAAATAAGGACACATGGGACTAAAATTTTCAGAGATGGAAACTGAAACTTTAATAATATTTTATACCTAAAATACCTTCATTTTAATTAATTAATTCCAATTTTACCTTTTATACAAATTAAATTAGAATTTCATTCTTGTTTCAATTTATGTTTCCCACTTTGCACCAAACAGAATATTGAGATTTATTTCAATCTCTATCTCTTAGTCTCTGTCTCTCAATCTCGGTCTTAGTCTTTCCATCTCTGTCTCTCCACCAAACGCTACCTTAAGAACCAACTTGTTTAGCAATATAATGACATAACAAGTAAAATAAAATTAGTTATTAATAATAAATTATAGCAACTAATTAATATCATTAAAATAGGATAAATAAAATTATGTCATTTTTTGCTAGTATCATCATTGACATAACTTCACTTCAAATATTCAAACATAGCAAATTGACAAATATTTGGTGTCAATTAATTTAAGTTAAATTAAAATTTATACGGATAGATATTTTTTTAGATTTATATAATAAACTTTCTTAAATAAATAGACATGCATTCAATAAGTTGAAAAAAAAAAAAAGAAAAAGGCACGAAAGTGGTGAAAGAACGTAGAAAAGAGGATGTATTAAAAAGTAGGAGATCTTGAGAAAAAATAAGTATGAAAATTAAGAAATAATTAAATTATAATAAAAATATTTTAGATATTTTAAATTAAGTAATAAAATTTTAAATCGAACTTATTTGAATTAAAATTAATTTTAATAAAAGATAATAAAATTAAATTTATCTAAATTAATTTAATTATTTTTGTTTTAAATAATAAAATTAAATTCAATTATCGTTAAATTTTAAGGGTTTCCAAACACCCTTTAAAGGATACTTGGTTGGTTCATGACCACAGTTTCACCATTGCTGATTGTCTTTTCTTTTCTAATTCCTTTTGAGGGGCTTGATTTTTATATAGGATACAGATGAAATGGATTCTCTTAATTTTTTTAATAATTAAAAAAATAAAATATAATCTCTTACTATTAATTTTATAAATAAAACTAAAAATAAAATATAAAAAAACAAAAAATTTATAATTATACTTTACACTCTTAATTTCTTTTACCAATCAGAATCCATCCCCGAAATATAGAGAGGGTATGGCCTTATGGGAAGTGGAGAATTGCTTTAGGTTTCCTTTTCTTATTTATGTAAAAGAAAAAGTCTAAACTTGAGGGCTATCCCTCATTTATTTTATGGGATAACAAGGTGTGAATGCATGCATTTTGCCGATCCAATTGGCTACTTTTAAAATGCTCAGGTAATGCATCACATTATTTTAGAAGATAAGCATGTAATTAATGTAATTATAAATCGTTTATTAGGCCAGCTGGGACTAGCTCACTGGGTCTAGATGATGTCTAGGCTAGATTTTTCTCATATCCCAAATTTAAACTTCAACAAGTAAGTAACATTGATAATAAAAAAAATATGATATACATATAAAAAATCAACCACTAAATTAATCGATTATATTCATAATATATATAATTTAATTTATTTTTAATATATATTAATAAAAATTTATTTATTTTATATTTTAAAAATATATGTTACATTTTTAAACTAAAAAAATTTATTAAAAATATAAAAAAAATAAATCTTTAATATATTTATTTTATATTTATTAAATATAAATATTTAAAAATTTTATTAATAATAAATTTATTATATATTTTTAGAGTATATATTAACTAAAATCTTTAAATTAATTTAATAGTTAGGAACTCAAGTGATAGCTAAAATAGGGTATATAAGAAACATTTATGATATAAGAATGACCTAATAATACTTAATTTAATTTAATGAGAAAAATATAATGGATTGTAGATAATTAAGAAGATGTAGATAAATTCTTTTCTTAAATTAATAAATAGATTAACCTTCGAATCGGAAGAATTTTTTTTTTCATAATAAATAATGACATTTATTTAATTCCTAGTTTTTTAAAATATTAGATACTTTTAGTTTTATTCTTCGGTAAACATTATAAGGTTATATAACATGACTCATCAAATAGTTAATGTCTTATAAGTCTTAAAGTAGTCTCTAAAATTGCATCGAACTTTATAGTAATCTCTGAATTTAAAAGTTATTCATATTCGTTCCTGAAGTTGCACTCTGAAACTCAGATTCGTCCTTCCGGTACATTGCGTCCACCTGGCACCACCGGAAAGTTGATTTGGACTCCTCCGTGACACACTGGCCAGGTAACGACTAACTGACGTGGATTAGTAAACTTTTATGGTGCAATTTGGTCCCTAGATCAAAATTAAAAATTTTAAACCCCAAATTTAATCATCATTTTCTTCTCTACAGTAATCCCTATTTTCTCCACAAGCATAGATCTTCATATCCCAAATTCACAAGATTTTTCTTTTTGTTTATTTTTAGTTGAAGTATCTTATAACAATAACAACAACTAGAGTCTTCTTAACAACCATTATTTAAACAAGTTTAACCGCTTTTATCCCCTTTTTTTCTGTAAGAAAGATAGTGAGATTATAACATAAAAAAAGTTATGTGATATATATAATTAAAGAAATAATGGAAAGTTTAGTTTCTAAAATTGTGAACGTTCATAAAAATTTGTTGACTTTTAAAAATGATTAAATTGATTCTTAAATTCATAAATTGTGAATCTCAACTCATCTCTAATGCTAATATAAAATGTTAAAATATCAACATGACATTTACAAACAAAAAGATGATATAATCAATATTTTAACATGATCAAATTAGTGTCTTAAATTAGTTAATTATATTTATTTTGCTTAATTAGTTTTTTATTAATTAGAGACTAAAATAATAAATATTAAATTAGATAAATTTTTACTTTTTTTTGTTTCTCTAATATTACCCTTAATTATTTTGAAATACCTATTTAATTATAATAAAATCTTAGACGCGTCATTTTAACGGAGACGTCACGTAAACTCCGATAAATTAGTAAATAATTAGTTAATAAATTAATTTTTTAATAAAGAAGATCAGAAATGCGAATATTATATTAAAATAGGATAGAGCTCGTCAAAACGAGAATTTTGACACTAATTTTTAAAAAATTAATCCAAGATTAGACCGAATAGACCGAACTAAACCCGAACCGAACCCATGGGCCCAAACCAGCCCAATAGGACATTAAGTGAACCCACTTTTCCCCCTTCCTCCATTAGTTACGTTGCAGCAAGCAAAGGGAGGGGAAGAACGAAAGCCACTTCCAACCTTTACGGTGATTTCAAAATCCCGTAACTTCTCCGTTCAGTCTCCAATCGCCACACCGTTTGCGGCCACGTGTTTACCGCGTCGAGCTCTACGTTTTTACCGGAATAATTTTATAGGTAACTTGCTATTTCACTTCAGTCTCTTCTTTCCCCTAATTTTCAAATTTTGAGTGGGAATGTTGAATTTTTTTATTTCTGATGTTTTAGAATCTAATTAGCTTGAAGAAAATGTTCACTCTTACTTATGTGAAGCTTGGATAAGGTGAGGATACGATAATTCTATTTTAATTTCATTGAATTTGAGCTTTAAGTATTAAATTGGATATATGTGTGTTATAAATGTGTATTAGGTTGTGAATAAATAGTTGGAGCTTGAAATTGTGAATATTGAAACTTGGAGGAAGCTGAGCTTAGAGTTTGTTGAATTTTGAGGGGCTGTCTTGATTTTGAATAAATTGCTTGGGTCGTTACGTGGAAATCGGCCAAGGTATGGTTTAGGTTTCTTGCATTTAATATATAATGTTATGTGAAAACTTAGGCTAGATGACTATCGGATAAGTTGGATTGCATGTGTATATTTGATACTTAGTATCTTGTTGATGAACATGGTTGGTTTGGTGCTTGTTGATTAATTGGTGATTTGGTGAATTATTGATTTGAGGTATAACTATTATGGAGGTTGTTATGATAATGAGAAATGTTATTTGGTGTTAAAAGCCTAGGATTTGTGAACTATGATTCTTGGTTGAATTTTGGATGATGGATTTGAATATTGTATGGGTATAATTGTTGATCTGAGGTAGATTTATTGTGGTGTTGTTATGATGATAAGGAAGGGTATGTTGAAATGAAAAGAATTCAGGTTTGGGCCCGAAAAGGGTGGCAAAGTCCGAGTTTTAGAGGAGATGCTGCCGAAATTTTATAAAAATTAGAGATTTTGTTTAGATGATTGTTTAAAAAGATTTAGATTCAAAGATTATATGGTTTGATTTGAGTTATTAAGAAAATGAGTATGTTTTAAGTTTGATTCATTTAGAAAAGAATGAATTATGTTTTGAATTGGAACTATTGATGGACGGAATGGAGGTGTGATAATGAAGGATAAGGATTGAATATGATTGATGTATGATGAAGAATGAGATGCAATTGAAAATGATGTGGATGTTTGATGAACCCATATATTATGATATATTTTGTGCCTAATTTAAGTGATTTATTAAATCCTTCACTCACTTATTCATGTTAATTGCATGGTTTTACTTTCCCTTCCTTATTTTGTGATGTATGTGAAAAACATATTTCCTATGCTTTAAAAGTAATTATTTTAATTACACTTTACTTCCATTCGATGCCGTGATTCATGTGTTGAGTAGTTTCAGATCTTCTAAGGCAGGAATGACTTAAAGGATGAAAAGAGAACATACAAAAATGGAAGGAAAGCACAAAACGGAGTTTTTGAAGAAACTGACAGTGACGCGACCGCGTGAATGACGCGATCGCGCACCTTGAGCGAAACACATATGACGCGGACGCATGATTGAAGTGACCACGTGGCAAGGAAAACTCAAATGACGCGACCACGTGACCCACGCGGACGCGTGACAGAGGCCACGCACTAGAAAGTACAGAAAACGCTCCCAGCGATTTCTGAAACCCTTTTTGGCCCAAATCCAAGTCCAGAAGGTACAGATCAGAGGTTATGAAGTGAGGAAATGCATCCATTCCAAGGAGAGTCTCCAATTAGTTACTTTTCATGAATTAGATGTAGTTTTGAGGGAGAGGTTCTCTCCTCTCTCTTTTAGGATTTAGAATTAGGATTTCTTTTGCTTTGAGGATTATCTATTTTTATCAGGTTCAACATTCTTTTTTATTTAGCTTCTCAATTTAATTTACGAATTCTTCTATGTTACGAATTATTCTTTGAATTAATGTTATTTGAGGTATTTCAGTTCATTATTACTCTCTTTTATTTATGTTACTGTTGCTTCCAATTTGAAGACATTTTTATTCCAGTAGATTTACTTTTCCCCTTTTGTCTTGATTAAGAAATCAGTAACTCAGGAGTTATCAAACTCAACATGATTGATAATTGTTATCTTTGCTAATTGAATTGAACTTCAATAATCTCAATCTTTCCTTAGGGATTAACTATGATTTGAAGATCAACATAATTAGTCACTTGACCTTTCTTTACTTTAAGTAGAGGCTAACTAAGTGGAATTAAGATTCAATCTTCATCGTCATTGATAAGGATAACTAGGATAGGACTTCTAATTTCTCATACCTTACCAAAAGTTTATTTTACAGTTATTTATTTATTTTACAGTCATTTACCTATTTTAATTGCAATTTAAATTACTTGTTCCTCATCTTCAAAACCCCGATTTACAATCTCCATAACCAATAATAAGAACATACTTCCCTGCAGTTCCTTGAGAAGACGACCCGAGGTTTAAATACTTCGGTTATCAATTTTTAAGGGGTTTGTTACTTGTAACAACCAAAACATTTGTAAGAAAGGACTTTTGTTGGTTTAGAAGCTATACCTGCAACGAGGATTTATCTGCGAATTTCTAGACCACGCAAAAGTTCTCTTTTCAATGTTGATGAATTATAATTGAATTATTTATATGGCTTATGAATTTGAATGATCTGAGATACGAGATTCTCTGGATAAAGTATTGTGGCTTGCCACCACGTGTACCAGGTTGAAAACTCGATACTCTATTGACCCTACGACGTAAGTGTGACCGAGCACTATATAAATTCCCGGGAATGTTACCCCCATTGAGCAATATCGATTATTTGAGAAAAAGCTATGCATAGACTCTTGGGGATGCACGTCGAGGAACAGTCTAAGTTCAATTCAGACTTGTCGGGTTGGCTGGATAATCGACAGATGAGCCTCATCAGCTATAGGACAGGCATGCATCATATGCATATTACTTGAATTACTTGCTTGTGTTTTAATTGGGTGTGCCTATATGTATTTGCCATGTTAAATGAGTATTTGTTACTTGCAGTATTTTTAACCTTCTTGTGCTTGTCTTTATCTGTCTATTTGTCTGTGAGAATGCATGATGGATTTGGAGGTATGGAGGAATGGTAGTATGAGACTTAGATTTAAGGTTAAGTTAAGTTAGGTTTAAATATTCTTAGAAAACCACCTTTTGTGGCTCCGGTTTAATACTTTAAGCTCTATAATTTGAGTGTCGGCGTTCTAGGATTGCCTTTGGCATTCCAGAACCTTATATATTATGTGTGTGGCACCTTTACCATACTGAGAACCTCTGGTTCTCATTCCATACTATGTTGTTTTCAGATGCAGGTCGAGAGGCATCTCGTTAGGTGTCTGGACTCTTGAAGCAGAGTGGTTACTGGGTAGTTTTTGCTGTACAGTGATGTATATATATGTACTTAGTTTTCTCTCCGCATAACTTGTTCTTTTTAGATCCTCTTAGAGGTTTATGGATAGGCAGGACTGTGTATATGAACCTTTGGGTTTTGGGCATGTATGTATATATGTGTAAATATTCTCTGGCAAATCTTGACTTCGCGGGCTGAGTTAGAAGCTTGTTATTTTGTATCTTTGGCACTCTATTCCTACTTCTGTTATCTTATGTTTAATAATTATGGTTTTCTTAGCACGTAAGTTAACTCGTACCTTGAGCGTTGCGCTTTTATTTCGCGATTTTTATTTCCTCTATTCTTCAAGGCTCCTAACATATTATAATTCTTCTGCTATTATATATATACTCATTTTATTTTAGAGGTCGTAATACCACACCACCTCTGTTTTACGACTTAAGCATAAAACTTAGTGTGGTAGGGTGTTACACGTCATACGATTTGAAATGCCATAATATAACACTTTATATTAAGGGAGATGCTAGGTAGCCAAAAAAATAATTACAATATAGAAATGTCATGTAAAAATTTCTATTCTCTTGATAAGCAAGTGACATGCACCTCTTTATCACTTATTCTCCTTATCACCTACCATTTTACTGCATATTTGGAGTCATTAATGTTCTTTACAAAATCAGTTTCAATTTATCTCAAATCAAATCCTTAACATTTCTCAATCACATTATTATCCATTAAATACAATAATTCTCTGCAAAAATTATGGAAGTTAAATTAAAAATTTTTAACAACTTCTATTATATAACTTATATTTTACATATAGACTATTAAAAAATAAAAAATAAAATATAAACAAAAATTTAAAATTTTTTTAAAAATAATTATTAACTTGTCATATTAAAATCAATAAATAAGCATACATATGAATATTAAATAAAAATATTAAAATAATTAAAATTATGACCTACTAGTGCACATATGAGATAATTTAAAGAATACAATAATACGTATAGTTTAAAATTTGATAATATTAATTATAAAAATTTATTAATTATAGACATCATAGGTATGAAATTATGAATATTATGAGTATAAATTATGGATGTTATTAATATGAAATTATGGATGTCATGTGTATGAATTTATGGATGTTATGAGTAAATTTATCAATTGAATAAATTAATTTAAGAATTTGACATTTTTTAAAATTCAATTATGATAAAATTTAGAAATATTTGTATTAACTTTATAGTTACTTATGCAATAACTAAAAAATGATACGTGTATGGATGTAATATCTAATAAACATGAATTTAATTTTTAGATGTTAGTTGTATGTAATTATGGATGTTATGTATATGAACGTATAAATGTTATGTGTATGAACATAGTAGTACAATATAATTATAAATACACATAAAAACATAAAAAAGAAATAAATCGGTTCATTACCATACCTCATCAAAACTAGTATGATTTTTTATATTCTCAAAAATTGGTTGATTGACAACAACCTCGTCGGGTGAGTCCGTCTGTTGTTCAAATTCTTCGTCAGCACCTTCTACCATAAGTACCGATGTCGAATTTAATTGCCATACTATTTGCAATGATAAAAATGACTTCTTGTAAAATTTCTTGGCCTATTCTAAATTTCTAATTGTGCTTGTAATGGTAATAGAGTTGTGAATTTTGAATGAAAATAATTGAATTAATGGAAACAAAACCATATTAGGGTAGCTTTCAAGTTTTGTATCTCCATTGAATGATGATAAATGACTTAACAAAAATAAAAAATTAATTACAATTAAATCATTTAATACAAATGATCATTACCGTTATTTATAATTATTATTAGTTTTTATTGTATTTTTAAATATAAAAATTAAATCATAAAAAAAATATTAAGTATTGATTACAAGAATGCCTAATAATAAGGAATATGATATTATAATTAATGTCATTAATAAATGGGATTGATAAGAATATGACAAGTGAATTGATAGGAGAGTGAGATAAAAAATAAAACTGTTATTTAGTTATATAAATGAAGTAAATTATAGAAAGTTTTGGCTAATTATAGCTGAAAATTTTTTGTTACCAAACTTTTTCCTTATATTAATACTATATGAATGACAGTTAAATTAGGATGATGCATGGTTATTTTGGAACAGGATTCGAAAGAAAATGTAATGTAGTATATAATAATAACGATGTAACTTTTTAAATCCGTAAATACAAGAGATAGATTTTTGTAAAATCATATAAAAATATAAAATTGAATTTTGTAAAATATTTTAATTAAACTAGAGTTAAATGAGTGCATAAAATGTTAAATACAAAGACATAGTATGTGACTTTTAATTAACAAAACATATGTGTGCTTTTAATGAAGTTGTAATTTGTAGTCTCTTTCACATCCATATGGAGAAGAGAAGAAAAGAAAAGAAAAGAGAGGGGTTAGTACTATAGAGAAGAGAATAATAATTAAATTTGGGGATTAAAATTTTTAATTTTGATTTAGGGATCAAATTGCACCATAAAGTTTACTAATCCACGTCAGCTAGCCGTTACCTGGCCAGCGTGTCACGAAAGAGTCCAGATCAACTTTCCGGTAGTGCCAGGTAGATGGAATGTGCCGGAAGGACGAATTTGAGTCCCGGAGTGCAACTTCAGGGACGAATATGAGTAACTATGAAGTTCAAGAATTACTATAAAGCTCGAGTGCAACTTTAGGGACCACTTTAAAGCTTATCTCCTTATCTCTTAGTATAAGTTTTTCTAATTTCCATAAACTTAATTAAATTGAGATGATAGCTTAAGGAATTAATTTATGAAAAAAGTTTAGAAATCAAAATAATTTAGTCATAATTAACCAAAAATTTTTTAATTTAGTCATATAACTTATTTACATGTTAATTTTTTATTTTACTTTTTTATCACTCAACTTATTACACTATATCTTTAATTATTATGATGTAACATATCATATATTAATAAGACTTTTTATAATTTAATTTTTATATATGCTATTGTATTAAAGACTAATCATAATAATATACAATAAATGTCATTAATGTTAATTGATTTTTCTTTGTAACCACTAATTTATTTTTTTCTTATTATTTTTACTGCATCTACTTAATATTGTAAAGTTTGGAGTAATCTAAATTTTAATTGTCATTAATTTTAATTTTTTTAATCACTAATTTATTGTCTCATTTACGTAATATTTGTTTCATATTTTTCAAAGAGAAATAATAATTTATTCTAATTTTTTAACACAAATATTTTTAAATTTTATCATAATTAAATTTAAAAAAAATTAAATATTAAATTAATTTATTCAATTGACAACTTTACTCATAACATCTATAAGTTCTTACACATATCATCCATATTTTTATATTAATAACATCTATAATTTTATACTCATAACATTCATAATTTCAAACATATGATGTCTATAATTAATAAAATTTTACAACTAATATTACCAAATTTCAAACTATGTGTCTTATTGTATTTTTAAATTATTATCTCATATGTGCACTAATGAATCATAATTTTAATTATTATAATATTTTTTATTTAATATTCATATGTATGTTTATTTATTAATTTTAATATAATGAGTTAATAATTACTTTTAAAAATTTATTTCTTAATTTTTTTTATATTTTGTTTTCTATTTTTATTTTCTAATAGTCTATATATAAAATATGAGTTGTATAGTAGAAGTTGTTAAAAATTTTTTAATTTAACATCCAAAATTTAATTTTATATATATAATATCTATAATTTTAAATACATAATATCTATAATTAATGAATTGGTGTTAATTTATTATTTATTATTTTATTTTGTATGTTAAAAACTAATAATTTTGAAGTTTTTAATAAATAGAGATTAATCAAATATAAGATATTTTTATTTTTTATAAAATGTATGAAGGTGATTTGAGATTTTCTTAGGATTTAAAATATCAAAATTAAAAATTTTTATTTGAAAAAAAAATAAAATTATGAATGTAATAATAATGAAAGGGCATTTTTTGAGATTTAATTTATATTAAATTTAGAATTGACTTTTAGTGTAATTAAATGAGAGAAGATAGTTATAGAAAAAAAATTAATTGTGTCAATTAAGTTGGAGAGTGATTTACACTTTTTTTAAATGTAAATGTTATTGATAATGCATTTTTATTTATTGTCTATAATATTTTGGCTACCTAGCATTACTCTTAATTTATCTATCACTAAAGGCTAATTTGGATAAGTCTATAAATATTTTTTTTATTTTTAACTTATAAAAAGTGATAGCATTAATATTTAATGCAATTTTCGAAACCTACTTGTAACTTTCTAAAAAGCTATGATGCTTTGATATTGATACGGATACAAAACATGACACGACACGAGACACGCAAACACACGAATTTTAAAATCTTATAAGACACGTGAACACGTGTATATATATATATATATAATATAAAGTATTTTTTTAAATAAATTATAATGATATTTTAATATTTTATTGATATTAAAAGATAAATTAATTTTTTTAATTATTTTTAATGTCTTATTTTAATTATATAAAGTATTTAAAATATTTATATGTTTTAATGAATAATAATATATGCTATTTCTAAATTTATTTCAATAATACATGTTAAAAATAAGGTTGGACACACCGATAAATGATGGTATTTAATTAAATGTATCTAAACATGTTCGGAGAAGAATTTTTTATTTTTTATCAAGACACGATAGGCTCGAACGAGTGTCTATAAGTGTCATATTCAAAATGGGTCCGATACGTAAACACGGCAACTCAACGAAGTGTTTGTACTTCATAACTAAAAAACTTTTTAAGTACTTATGAAAATTAAAAAAAAAATTCTCTTATAATAAAAATTTTATTATTATTTTTTAAAATAAATATTTTTAAAATTAAAAAATTAAATATAAAATAATTTATTTATAAATTGTTAATATAAATTTTTATATTTATTTTTTTAAAAAAAATTAATTAAATTATTTACGTAAAGCGACCCTAAATCAATCCAATATTAATAAATAAAAGTTAGGGATTTAATTAGATCAAGTCATTTCTAACAGTCGATATTCTTATAAAAGGATTAAAATAGTACTAATATATATCGGGTGAATTCTATGGTGCCTGGTAAAACAGGTCCAATTTACGATCCAATCAAATCACTTCTTACATGTATGATGTATGTGTTTGCAATGGATTGGTGGTCAAATCCCCGTTTTGGTCTGTTAATAAATCAATCAAACAAAGAGAATTGTCACTTAATTTCTCTTTCTTTTTTGGTTTTTTTTTTTTTATTTTTTAATCAAAACCCTCGTACCAAACAAAGCATAAGATTTTAGACAAGATTTTAGACGATGGGATCATTCAAATTTCAAGAAGACTATACGGTTGGAATTAAAGAGATGCAAGCATGCTGACAAAACATGAAAAGAAATAAGCAAAGAGAAAATGACGAAGAAAAATTCTAAATGCTTGTCCTTGTCGCTGATGATATGATTGCACATTTACCCTTTTTATCCCTTCGCTATCCTTTTCTGTCTTATGTTGGTTAAAATGAAAAATATATTAATTTGATGTATTAAGATTTTAAGTTAAATGTAACATTTTTTTATTTTATATTCGTTCATTTGGTCCTCTTTAAAATTTTTCTGTAAAAAATTATAAAGCACTTCCAAAGTTTAATTTGATTCTTAGATTAAGAATAAAAAGGTGCATATATATGCATGCACCTTGCTATTTAAAGCGTATAGTTTACACAATTAACATGAAGACATAATAATATTTGCTTTATTCATTCAAGCACGGGTGATTTTGTTCTTATTATCCATAATGCCAACAAGAAATAATTAATCAACTTTTTAGAATCCCAATGAGCTAATTATGTCATAACACTTTAATTTGGTTTTAAATTGTCATCTTTGAAGCAAACATTCCTATTCTCTAGTGCTGAAGATTAGCAAATTGTAGCACATCACAAGCTATTGGACCGATTTTGTAAACTAAACTCGAAGTCTGATAATGAATTTTTGAATCTACTAGTGTATAAACCCATGCTCAGCATGGAAATGAGCATGGAAAATTTATAAAAAAAAATGTTTCGATATTTAAAACAAAAATACAAAATAATTATTATTTTAAAAAATTTATAAATTTATTATCAAAATCAAACTTTAACATAAAAAAGGGAGTAATAATTATTTTATATTTTTTAAAGTAAAATAATTATACACTGATATAGAATTTAAAATAAAATTAAAATATTTACATTAGAATACTATTTTTTTAAAGACTTCTCTATAAACAACATTGATGGTTGAATTTGTAGACATTTCTACGTGATTCATAAGTAAAATTTTTAAACCTCTCTTACTCTTAACTCTTGAAAGTGCCACATATAGTTGACCATGTGTAAAAACTGGTCTGGGCAAGTACAATCTAACATGAGATAAAGTTTGTCCTTGAGACTTATTAATTGTCATGGCAAACGATACTATTATGAAAAACTGTCTTCGTTGGAATATAATTGGGACGGTTTCATTTGTTGGTACCATATTCATTCTTGGAATCAAAGCAATATGACCAACATTGTTACCCGTTAAGACTTCACATTCTATGACATGATTTCCAAGCTTCCTAACTTGTAGCCTTGTACCATTTCAAAGACCACTGGATTGGTCAATATTCCTCAGTAACATCACCGGAACACCAACCTTGAGTATTAATTTATGTGGAGGCAAACCAGAGCAATTTATGCTATTCAGTAATTCAGGACCATAGAGATCTAGTTGACTCTCCATATTCCCTTCATCCATACAAATGGAATCCGAACTAAGATATAATTTTTCCCCTCCAGGAATGATAGCCATCAGATGGTTGTTGACCTCTTCAACGATGTCTAGTGTGGGAGCCATTACAGTTCTTGCTTTGAAAAAATCCTTTGAGGACATGTTTTCCAAAATATTTGGATAAGAAAAATAAACTAACTCGTCAAATGCATGGTCCGAAGAAGGAATAACAATATCTCCTGGAAGACATATCTCAGATTCACCATCCATATTGTCACCTATTAGACCATCACCAACTTTCAATAACCACTCACCAAATTGCTCTGTCTCATCTTGATCTGAAGCAGTCGTCCCTACAGAGAGTCTCATGTTTTTTGTTAGTTTGAGCACCTGACAAAACTTCCAAAGGTAAGACGAATTCACAGTTGAATGAACGATATCTTGTCTCGATCCTCGTGGAATGACAGGAAGAATTTTTCTAAAGTCTCCACCTAGTACAACCACTTTTCCTCCAAAAAGCAAATCTTTTCTATATGTTGGAGAACACCTCATGATATCACCCAAGCATTTATCAAGTGCTTCATAGCAGTACCTACTAACCATTGGAGCCTCATCCCAAATTATAAGTTTGGCTTTCAACAGCAACATTGCTTGAGAAGAACCAAGTTTGATGTTACATACAGAATCCTCAGTTATATTCAACGGTATTTTGAATCTTGAGTGTGCCATTCTTCCATTGGTAAGAAGTAAAGACGCAATACCACTCGAAGCAACGTTTAACACTATATCACCCCTTAAGCGAATCTCAGCAGACATAAGGTTCCAGAGAAATGTTTTTCCAGTACCTCCATGACCATACACAAAGAAAAAACCCCCTTCATCACAATACACAGCTGTAACAATTTTATCGAATGCATATCTCTGCTCAAGTGTTGCGATGGCTAACATGTCTGAGGTATTTTTCTTTAAATCATCCCTGTTAAAGTTTAGCTCTTCCCTTATAACCCTTTCGGTTAACAAAGAATTATCAACTTCAGTTGCTAAAGGCATAGGAGGATAGTCTTTCAAGGTTTTACATAGGAATATAAGATCTTGTCTATATCCATTAAGCACAACTGCTTAATCTCATCATCTGACATTGTTAACTCTGCATATTATACGATACTGTAAAAATTCAATCAAACTAAAAATGATCAATAAGGAAGAACTTTTATCATTGTAATTAATAGAAACTCACCGCTCATGTTCATCACGGCTCTCTGTCGATACAAAATATCATCTGAGAGTTCATGCCAACATCTATCCCAGACATGTTCTGGTCTTGAGATATTGTTGGATGTTAATAGAATGACAAATAACCTCCTAACATATGATCCTGAATTCTTTGTCATCTTGCAAGAGTCCAAGGGCGAAGCATGCATCTCTATATGTAGCATAAATTGTTCCTCCTACTATTCTTATATCTCGAAAACTCACACATCCTCTTTGAGTATTCAAGAGAAGTTATTGGTAATATTCTTCGGTATTTGCTGCAAAAAACTTGGTTAAAATCCCACTTTTAAGTTGGTAAATGGATTAAGCTACTCTATTTTAATTATTATGTAGCTTCACATCCGCATAAGAATAATTTTTCTAAAAAATATAAAAAAATAAAAAATTGTATAATCTACAGATTATAACTGTTGAAAGTTAGTTGAACATTTATTTTCTAGTGTAGATAAATCGAATAAAATGGACGTGGGGTATAGGCTGTTAAGATTTTAAATTTACATGATTAAATAAGTAAGATCAAAATTGAATATAAACTCATCATTACCTGCAGGTACATGAGTCAACCTTCCAATTGCGAATCCTTTCTTTCGAGGAAACCATTTTGAAGAATCATCCTTCCAAACAAACTTGGTTGGAAACTCAGCATAAGTCAGACTTCGAGCATAGGGATATGACATGTTCGTCGCCATCCATCCCAAAAACATGGACTTATGAGATATTGCTCTTTCGACGATATCATTCACATTAGAAGCTTCACCATAGACCACATGTTGCTCATCCTCCAAATGGAATGGAAGTCTAATCACAAATGGTTCTTTCTCTTGGATTTCGTATCCAAATAGACGCCAGACTGCCTCACATGCCGAAATGTACCTACAATCGTAGTAATTCCTAATTTCGTCAACAACTTGTGTGGCTTCTGACGGATCACCAGCATTATATAGAGTAGCTGTTACGCGGTCATTACCCTTGTGTACATACTTAAACAGATACTTAATAGAACTTGTTTGGCATGTGTATTCCACATTTATGTGGCACCCGAACTTGAGCAACAATTCTGGATTATACGGAACAATGAACTTATTGTCTAGTACACATTCCCTTTTCTTCACTGTTCGACCGTTATCAGTACGCCTATATTTGGAAAATCTGGCCTCATCAATGAGTGTTCGCTGTTTAAACTCTTTAGGATAGAACTTTGAACAGGATCCATTCTTCATGCAAGGTGAATTCTTGTTGTACGGACCACATAGACCATGTACCATGTAATTTTGAACAGCTCCATGTAGATTTGGCCTTTCATTTTCATCAGGAATCTCAGCTGTTATATGTTTGTCTATGTCATCTGGTGTTTGTGGTTTGAACTCGTTACTCATGAATAAAAGGATATGTGCATGCGGAAGCCCTCTCTTTTGAAACTCTACAGTGCAAACGTCTGAAAATTGAAAAAGACAAATGAGCAAAGCATTACAAACAACATAAGATTTTAATAAAGCGTTGCATAAACATAGACTTACATCCCAAAATTTTGCCAAAGATTTTTCCCTCTTTGAGGTCATTGATCAAACCATCAAGCTTGATCTTGAAAACTCGACACAATATATCAGGACGGTCTTCTGCCTTTAATCCAATGGAAGTCACTTCTCTTTTTATCTCATCCCATTCAGGGTTACAGATCATGGTGATAAAATAGCTAGGATATCCTACATATCTGCAAATTGAAAATACATCTTTACAATTATTCATCATATACCTAGGTCCACCGGTAAAAGTACTGGGAAGAATGATTCTTTTGCCAAGCCTTGCAGCATCTACATCCCCGTTTATAAACTTTCATGTAGACATTTATATTTATCAACCCTCAACTATGGTTGTTTATACCTAAAGAAGTTTAACCTCTCTGATTCCACCATTGTGTAGGCATCTACCAGAAACTGTTGGAATAATCTCTTTGATCTCAGAATTAACGGAGATTCACCCGTCTTTTTCTGTAGTCAAAAAACAAAAAATTATCGCAAAGTGATTGTTTTGTTTATCTTTGTAGGTCTAGCGGAGATAGAATCTGATGTTGCAATACCCAAATGAAATCCATCCTCCCCATACAGAAACAACAATGGATATTGCAAGGCTAAATAAGATGGATGAAAAATATCAATCCGCTGGAGCTTTCTAGATTGACTCTCTATAATAATATCCCTATCTTTGCTAAGTTGTTCGACATCGCCAACAATCAATGCAGCCACTTCAGATGCAGATGGCAAGTTGTATGTCCTGTCATCTGTAGTCCTTTTACTAATCAACTTAAGCTTTATGTTTGTGCAATTTTCCTGTTTGGTACCTATCTCTTGCATATCGAAAACTCTTTGCCAAACTATTATATTTATCTAGCATGTTTCTTAATATTGCCACAATTTTCCTATCCCGCTCATTTATAGCTTCATTGGAACTGCGAAAAAAAAAAACAATAAAATTTATGTTATTTTCTCTCACAGATAAGAAATAACTATAAAATTTGACTGGTTGCATGAAAATTACCGAAGTGTGCCTATTCGATTATCAATCTCATTTTCTGTGTCATAGATATATAGCTGGGCAAATGTTGGTCGCAAACTATCAGGAGGAAGTAAGCTACCAATGTTATAGTAGTTTTGACCCCCAAGCTTAAAAATTGGAAGAGCAGTCCCATTGTTCACCCCACGGTCAATTTTTCCAGCCATTGATGTAAAACAAAACATTGAATTAAATGTCCTTATATTTTTTAGGAAATGAATACTTCTTTGATTTCCTCCAATATGAAGCTGAATGAGCTCATCAGGAGGCACAGAAAGTAGAGGAAGCTCGATCTTTCCTTCCATACAACATAATGAAAACTTTGGTTGGGGCGACTGTTTGAATTTAGCAAGCCTTTCTCAAGACCACATCCATGCTTTACAGTGTTGACATTGATAAATAGGATTTCCTATATCCCAGACACCTGCCGAATGAACTCTCTTTAGCTACTCAGTTGTCATACCGATACAATTTAGTCCATGATGTACACAAAGATGTAAATAAACATACAGATAAAAATTTTACATATTGTCTAAGGTTTCAGAGGATGGTATAAAATTATCTTTCATATCCACATCCAACATTGAATCATCATAACCATTCAAAATTACAGTAAAAAAAATTATAAAAAATGCAAACATAATCATTTTGATGTATTACTAATAAATCATATCTCATGCAAACTACAAATTTAAATTCTTGATATAATGAGAAATTATCTTCATCATCAACAAAAGGGTCAACATGTTGGCCACTGTGTGTGTCAGCGCTTGGTGGGTGCGTCTTAACAGTCGATAAATTTATATCTTCATAAAGTTGTGCCAAATTAATAGCCACCGAAGCAACAACAGAGAAAGATTGTCCTTTTTGCATCCCAATTATAGTAGAACTTCTTTACAAAAAAGTTCAATTTTATTCAATTAAACCATAGAAACTATAGGAAAAAAATATAATAATGATGATCATCTTTTCTAAATTACCTTTCTGTTAGGCACGATCTGTGGGAACTGAAGTGTGATGAAAGCTGATTTTGCGGAACGACTTTAGTTATATTATTGGCAGGTCCTTCTACACTGGAGTATGCTAGAATTGTAATAAATCTATGTTATATAAATGGTCTCTGATGAAGTATACTGTTTGCTAAATATTGGTGTATGAATCATTTGGCTTTTATTAATTATACGTACTATTTGTTAACATGGACAGTGGAGTTTTGTCAATGAGGGATCCATCTGTAGAGTTAAAGATTTAGTTATTAACTCTGATGTAGAAGGTCTTACATAATTATGAGGAGTATTTTCCTGTCCAAAAATTCCATGCGAGGCACAGTGTACACCATATATAGATAGTTGCTTCCCTATGAATGAGTAATGAGAAATATATATAAAATTTTCGTCATTAAACCGATATAAATTAAATTTAGATAAATATGAGTCAATTACAGTGAGAAAAATGTCACATTTATCCTCACTGAATTGTAAATTGAGAATATTAGATGAGGTACCAATTTCTCAAAACAATGTTCTTTGACTTGTAGTAATATGATGCACATTTTTATATACGTCAAAATTTGTATTATTGTTGTTCTTCGACACTGTTAAGTCAAGAAAAATAAATGAAACATAAATAATAATTATTCAATTAACTAATCTCGTATTTGATTTTATATAATTTTAGTAGTATACTTTCTTAGATTTAAATTTTTTTGTATTGGTTTAGTTTTATTGAATTATTTTTTAAATTATTAAACTAAATCAATGAGTATCTATATCAAATTATTTAAAATATACCCAGTCATGACTTAAAAATAAATACAATTCAATTTAAATAATAAATAAAACTCTAAATTTAAATATATATAATTTTAAAATTTTAATTTATTTAAATTGAGTTAAATAGATCTACACAAAAGCATCAAATTTTATATTTTCTCAATTAGTATAGAGTTTTATGTATTAATTTAGATTAAATAGTATATTATTTTAAATTATGATAGAGTATATCTTAAATAATATTAAATAATTAATTAACCTAAATAGTACATGAAGATTTGAAGATTGCATAGTTTTTATGTAATTTATAGCTTATTAAATATGAATTTTAAAAAAATTATAAAGATGAATAGTTATTTATAGTTTTTTAAATCACTAAACTAAAAGATTTAAAAAATTATGTATAGTATAAACTAATTCGCTAATATTCTCTTCCATGATGATAGTTTAAACTGTATTTCCCATAAAAAATAGAAATTAAAAAAGTTTTAGAAGAACACTTACCAGAAGCACAAAAGAAAGCAAACTCATTATCATCAAGTCTTTTTCGTTTTCTTGCCAAAATTATCTTTCGTCTTAACCTTGCAACCTTGGATTATGTGATTGGAGTGGGATACATTATCGTTGTTAACTCACTTATTTACAATGTAATTCTCCCGCAACAATGAGCTATGAATACAAATTTTTAAATTTTAATACTTATCTTGAAGTTAAATTTTAAATATCCATTAACTTACAATACTGATTATTTATTGATTAATTTATGAGGTATCAATTTTTACTTAAAAAATAAAAAATTTAATTTTTAAATATGTAAAAATATATTAACAGTGACTTTTAATTCACAAATTAATAATCTAATTAAAAGGGGTATATATATATATATATATAAGCCAAATGAATTTAAATATAGCTATCTTAAGCAAACTAATTTTTATATTATATACTATTAAATAATTAATTGAAAATATACACTCCTGCACGACAATTTTTTAATTTGAATTTAGAAGTGATTAATAAATCACATTTTTTTAATCAACGTATAACAAAAAAAAATTAGTTAAAGACAAAATATTCAACACAAAATAGTTTTAGTCATTTAAAATTTAAATATTAAAAATTAAATACAACTCTGTGGTATGTTTCAATAATAATAATAATAATAATAATAATAATAATAATAATATAATTTTAAAAGGTAGTATTGCATGTTTTCTGTGATATGTAATTTTTAAATTTATTTTATAAATAATAAAGTAATTTTTTTGGATAATTACATTAAGTGAATAATAAAAATTAGTATCCAAATTAACAAACTTTAACATATTTGATAAAAGAAAATGAAACTTACATAAAACATATAAAACTTACATAAAATATAGTGTATTGTGTAGTAACAACACTTTTAGAGAGTGTATAATAGTCTTATTTTTCTCAAATATTTAATAATTATACAAATATTATTTATCTTCAATTACTAAGCTAATAAGTTTATAACATGTGAACAGTAAAAAAAAATAAAACTGTAAAGAAGTTCAATAAAATAAAATGAAAATACTAATCAATAGAAGACTAATCAACACTTAAAAAATTTATTTGAAATGAAAAAAAATAGATAAAACTTACATAAAGATGTGATGCAATGTGTAACAGTAACACCTTCAAAAAATATCTAATAATCAAATATTGAATATGATAGATTATGTGTAATTATAGAGTTCTTATATAGAACTATTATATTTTGGGCTGGGCTAAAATTTTAATGTGTATATGTTATAATTTGTTAGAAAGAATCAAAGATATTATTTTATTTTAAATCAATAGTTTTCTTTTTTGAATGAAATTAAAAGTTTCTATTTACGGAGTCATAAATATAATATAACCTACTTTAGTGAGTCACAGCACCATTCGACACCAACACCCTAACCATCACTCTCATTCAGTAATTACTTTCATTTAATAATAAAAAATAATAGTAATTACTCTCATTCGTATTGCATTAGTCAAAAAAAGCTGTATTCTAAAGCCTTCCATCAATTTTAATAAAAAATAAATAACGTATAAAATAATATATTTATATATATGTTTAATACGCTAATAAGAAGAAAGTACTTCTAGTGTCATTAGCATGTCCAAAAAAACATAAATAATTAAATAAAATAAAACAATAATTGTTCAATTTAAAATTCAAAATACTTTAAAAATTGAATTGTATCTATTCTCTCAATAAACAATAGCTATAGCTAAGACTCCACCAAACCTTCAAAACATGCTCCTTTATCTCCATTACATGAAAAATTTCATGTTTCACAGCAGCTATTTTTTAATGGAAGAAGCACCAGACATGTTAAACTCATCCAACAGGTGCTTCAAACAAAACAAAACAAAAAAGTATAATTAAGATTTTAACCAAAAAATAAAATCTGACATACGAAAGAGGTCATATAAGTGAAGACCAAATGAATACCCTGATAACAGATTTTTTTAATAACAGACAGATTTTTCACGATTGGATCAGGTGACTCATCACAAACAGAACATCCATCTTTACCTCGAGACTATATAGAAAAACAATGAAAAAATAAATAAATAACACCTCATATTTGGCAAAGTAAGCCTTAATATACATAGTCTAAAATCAACAAAAAATAAAGAAAAAAATCATACCTAAACAGGGTTAACAGGACCAGCAGGGGGTACATCAGATTTTACCGGGCCTTGATTGTCCCTCCACCTCGGAATCAGAACGTATCACCGATACATCATAAGAATCGCACCATCCAGTAGTTTCTACTTCGACCTTGAATAGAAACTCCTTATCAAGGAAAAACTCATTAAAACCAATAGGATCTTTGCTTGCTTCCCCTTTTTTCTACACCAAAAATTTTATATTTTTATCGTGTTAAATAAATAAACATCTCTTATTGACAATCATAATGTGATCAACGAATTTGGTTTCACATACATTCAACTCTTTCACCATCTCAGTACAGGTTCGTCCGAATAGAGCTACGACCTCCTTATCGAACACAACGAAATTCGTTGTAGCAGTACCATCAAAAACCAACAAATTCAACTTATACCTGTTTTCTTATTCAAAAACATCAATTAACACATGGCCTATCAGCCTTTAGTTACAACAAAATCATAAAAATTATATTCAATATAATTTAGATGCTCAAACACAATTATTTTTAGATTTATCAGTTTTCTAGATTTTAACCTAGCAAAAGAGACTTTGGTATAAAATTGTTGTAGGTATATGAATTTTTTCTGTGCACTCTATCTTTGTTTGCCATTTTTTTTTGTGGCTAGACCATATTTCCATCAGCCAAAGCAGCTTTTGTTTTTAATAATTATTGGTATTAAGCCAGATATTGCTAAATCATTTAAAAATCAACATAATCAATTAGTTAACTATATTGCTTTTTTATGAAAAGATTGCACAAATAAGTTTAATTAGAGTCATACCTGTCAACCACATTATTCACGTCCCTATTACAGCCGTCGCAGAAGTATTCATCCGCATTAGCTTCTGCCTTCACGCTGCAAAGACATGATTTATACCACCAACTTGAAACGGGTTCAACATCAAGAACAGTGGCCCGAACAACATAGAATCCAACCTACATAGGAATAGTGTGAAAGTAAAAAAAAAAATAATGAACCAAACGAAAAAAAAGTAGTTTTCTATAAAGCACTCACATCCGCAACCGCACGTAACTCCTTTATTGTCTTCCTCCTAGTGGAATATAAAACCTCATCTTCATCAAGATATGCCGGTTTGCCAGAAATCACAGATAGGTACTGCGAGATCTCTCTATAGTACACGCTACTTATCAATCACAACGCCACAAATATACAGTCAATATGTACAACCATAAATAATTCACAATATTGGTACAATACCTTTTTCGAAGCATCAAAGCCTCGGGAATATCCGGATTTATCAAGAGTCTAGTACCATACATAATGTTTTGCACAATATTGGTACCGATATATAACAATCATTGCTTAAATGAGTTGTACAATTATACATGACAGAAGAATTATCGAATGGAAAGTAACCAAAAGTATCCTTAGATTTAAAAAAACAACTATAATCTACTACGAACCTAATTAATTATTAAAATTTTTTATTTCAGCAATGACATATAAAAAAATATTTAATGCAACTATAAAATAAGAAAAAGTATTATATAATAACTAAAATATAGTTTAAAATTATATGTTGATTTACAATAAAAAAAAGAAATAAAAAACTGATGATACCTCGTTTATTCAATTTTATATACTAATAGTTTATATCACTTCAACCAATTAAATTTTAAAAATTAAAAACAAAAAAGAGAATTTCCAACAATATTTAAAAGAATCTTATTACTTGTTTCATTTTCAATTCCTTCCTTTCGGGTCAAAAACGCGGGCTGCTGGTGGGGCTGAATGCGTATCCGCTTTGGGACTTGAAGGATTTTCTGTTCTGACCTTCCTGAGCACGAGAGGCGTAATTTCATTATAGTTCTATGATTCATAGTATCATTTTCTATTTGATACCTTTGAATTCCATATTCGAAGTTGCGATCGAATCGATTACTTGAAAGAGAGTGTTAACATAAAATTCTTATCACTATTAGTCTTTTATCTCATTTCAGCAATTTACACACAAACTATTAATTTTTTATCACTGAAAGAGAGTGTTAACTCCTTTCGCATCTCAATAATTAGTAGAAAGAGTTACAATAAGATATAATCATTTGATAGTAATCAAATTCTCATACTTTCAGTATTTTTTACTCTTGCAAATTGAAAAATAACTATTAGAGTTGTTGATCGCCCGATGTCAGAAAACCCTTGATCCGGTCCACCATCTCTCCAAGAACAACAATATTAAGCTTTAAACTGTAGAGAAAATACGAATTATTTAGAAAATAAAAAAATTAATTATATAAACATATTAAGTGGTGAGTAAGGGTTGTTGGAAAAAACGCACCCGTCATTCTCAATATGAATGACCATCATGTTAATAAGTTTGACATCGTTCACATATTTTCTCTCACCCTCTACACCGGTCATAACTCCACCAACGTCTTAAATAAATATCAAATAGAAAAATGTACACAAATCACACGTTTTAGTGATATTTTATCATAATTACAAAACAAAAATTAACTTGTGTACATGCCATAAATTATACACTTACCAACCAAAAAAGGATGATGAGAAGAGTATCCCATAATTTCCCTAAAAGGGACCAACTTAATACCATATAATGGTATTGCATCACAAAAAGAGGGTAAGACAGTAGTTCTATCTTGAAAAAACAACCGAAATTGATGCGATGTTGTGCGATACAACCGACAGTCGTTGCTAACTCCAAAGTATGTAAAAATATACACAGTTCCCTCTGATATCAATGATTGAAACACAGATATCAGATCCTCACCTACAGAAGCATGCATAGTTGTTTCCTATTTTTTCACAAAGCAAAAAATTTAATTATTCACTTTCTACACACCCTACAAATAAGGTCCAACTAAATAAACAAACAAAATTTATAAAAAATATTTCGTTCAATAGTTATAATCGAATAAATTAAAAATATGATTTAAATCTAAAATATTAAGTATCAAGCATTAATAACGGATTTATATTCACCCAAAAGGAAGAATATACATATAATGAATTCAAATATTTAATACTTTAATTGTTTTTTATTATTATTTTTTAACCATAGATATTAGAAAGGAAAAATGTGCGATGACAATCATGCATGAACATTAAGTGTTATGTAGAAGAGGGTCAAGATTAATGACAATCATGAATATGCGTTAGTAATGCCTTTATATATTTTTCTCTCAATCATGTATAACAAAATTTATAATTTTATATAACTATTTATGAGAATTTGGTTAAGAATCCCCCAAATCCCCCTCTTTACTGGCCGAATACCCCTCACTCCTTGGAGCCCTTGTTTCTCTTTTCCCTTATAATTCCCCATGTCCGACAGTCAAACTTTTTAATTTTTTTTCCTGGTGTACATTTTTTTTAAAGGAAGAGTTAGTTTTATATTTTTCACATATATTTTGTTCTTTTCTATACATATGCGTGCCAGCACAAATTCGGCATACTCACCCACTAATTCTTTATCAATTTTCGTAAATTAATTATGTAATTCGTAAATAATCATGACCCTTTTTTCTCGTTTTTTAACATATTTATTTCCTTTAAAAAAAGAAAAAAAAATTTTTCCAATTCTTAGACTTTGAAATTTTTGGCTGATTTTAGATTGATCTCCTAACCTATTCAATAGTACTAATACTAAATGATTGATCCGCTAAAATTCTACCCGCTAAATTTTTTAAACATTTCTGCAAACTTTTCAATATTTCTTTCTTATCAAAAAAGATTATTAAAAAGTGTTTTGGCTAATTTGTTATTAATTCATTTTATACTTATAACTAACTACCCTTTCAAATTTTTTTTTCATTTAGTTGGATTTCTAATAAAAAGTTAATTAAAACTATCCAAATTTTTTAAGTAAATACTTATTCTCAGTCAAATAAAACTGTAAAATATTCATTTATTTAGAATCAGGGAGTAACATATAATCTTTTAGATTTTATAAGACAATAAAAAGAAAAATACGAATAAAGATAAATTAGATAATTGAACATTAAAAATTCTTAGAACTAATTATATATTTGCATATAAATTAAAATATTTTCTTTTTTAGATGATGTGTGTGAATATTAATATCTATTTGACTTATAGTGTAAGTTAAAATATTTAAAAAAAATAGCTAATAAAAAATACTAAAATATTGTAGAATTTAACCTAAATAATAGTACAAACTATTTGAACGTACAAACTAAAAATGTTTTACATGATAACTGCATACTAATTAAACACTTAACTTCATAGAAAATAAAAATTGAAAAAACCTTATACTAACATTCTTTTCCAATTTTTTTTGTGTATAATCTTTTTTTCGCCTTAACTTTTATATTGTTTTTGTTATTGTTGTATATATACATATTTTGTCCCTCTCCATCAACGTATTCTTAAACCTTTTAAAATCTCGAATGGTCAAACTCAAAAGAGAGTGATAAATATAGATTAATTCCTAAATATGTCTCTAAAATATTTTTAATCAAAGAATTTAATTTTTAATAAATTTTAATTATTAAATTAGTTTTAAATTTTTATGTTATTAAACATATCAATTTTAATGTCAAATTTTGATAATAGTTAGACAAATTAATCTCTGTCATTATTTAATAAAAAACATAACAGCTTTTAAAAAATTTTAAATTTTCATATTCATCTCTTTATATAACTACAATCTTCACGTTGACTTGTGTAGTAAAATAAAAGTTTGTAAATTGATTTGGTGTTTCAAATTTTTAGAGGACTAAAGTACATCTTTTAATTTTAGTGTTACCCTTTCAGTGATGTTTAACAACAATGTTAAAATTTGGTGTGTTTCTTTGTATGTGAGACCACAAATTTAATTTGAGGATCGAATTTATGACTTTTAATTTTTTTTTTAAACATACAAATTTCAGGGTCAAATTTTTTTTAATACAAATCTTACTCTTAGATTTATATTTTGGTATTAAAAAAATTTTACATGTGTAGTTTGAATCATCTAATTTGTTTTAAGATAAAAAAAAAGTTATCTTAACACAAATTGAACCTTTCAATTTGTGCATTATGAAATGTAATTTTTAATTAGATTTGTCTACAAATTTTATTATTATTCAAATTTGATGGTCTAATTTGTTATTTAAAGTTAAAAAAAAACTCATATCAGAAAAAAATATACCAATTTATCATTACATTAAATTACATACAATCTTTTTCTATTTCCAAAAAAGATTAACCGATGGTCTCAAGAAAAGCATAAAACTGTTGAGATTGAAATTGTAATAATTATGAGAGTGAGGATCATACAAATATGGGACTACGTGTATAAAAACAGAGAAATAATTGTGTGGATGAATAAATTAGAAGTACTTGCTCATCCATCAACACCATTTCAATGGAGCTATTGGATTTGGAGTCTTTGAATTTTGGTAAAGACCAGAGTCTGATTACTCTGACATGAATCTTCCAGTTCTCTTTTGGCGGTGCAATCATCTCTAACAAATCATATTGTCTATCCATTTTTTCTCTAGAGAAAAAAATAAGAGCAAACATAAATTGTAGCAAGTATGTATGGTAACAGTATAAGACCATACTTCCTAGGCTTTTATAGCAACTAAGAAGAGGTATATTTTTTAGGTAAATCATTTTAAAATTAGACTGCATCCAAAATCATATTTTTTTTCATAATCCAAAAGAAGAAAAAATCTATCTTGATAATTTAAAAAATGAAAAAAGATTTGAATTAAAAATACAACTCTTATTCTATATCATAAATACTATCAATTCAAAATATACCTAGTAAAAAAAGATATGAAAATAAGAGCTGAATCCATGTCTTCCTGTAATTAAAAATATATATATATATATATATATATACGTGTATAATAATACTCTTAATATGTACCAGAAAAATCTATAATTTCATTGCTGTTTTCTAAACCAGGCATCATACGTAGCAAATTTAAGAGAGTTTTATCCTAATCATATGCCTTTTTTATGAGCTTAAATTATTAGAAAAATTAATTTTATAACATAGTATCATATTTTCTATAATTTAAAAATTGAGGCATTGATTTTTATTGACTCCAAAAAAATATTGCAACATAAGACAAATAAAAAAATATATATAAGATTTAGACAAAATAAAAAAAATTACATGAAAAGACGTATTAAAAATATGATCAACTGTATGATAAAATTAATTATATATAGGTCGCATGTAATTTGGGATTAGGATTTTAAATTACATATATTAATGAATTAGTTTAGAGACTTACCATGATTACAACCAAGGTTCTGTGAATAGGAATAGGACCCAATGAAAAATCCATTGGGAAGCTGTTGTTAGGACTGGGCATGTTTGTGTGCAAGTATTTCAAGTAATTGGTTTTTTCTGTGTAATCTGAAACACAAAACACAAAACACACAAGTTGAGATGAATAATCAAATAATCATCTACAAATTTTACAAAAACACAAAGCAGCAGCAGGACAACAGAGCCAGAACCCAAAAATCAAATAATCGTTCAACGATTTCAACAACCGAAGAATAGGTGCACACCAAAGCCACTGACCTTCGAGACAATGACGCCGAGACGACGGCGACAAGACCACCGCGAGCAGGAAGAATCCGACTGAGGATGGGCGCTGAGTGAGGAAGAAGACATCGAACAGGGGATTTGACTTGGAAAACACCGACAGTACAAAGACAGACTCCTCGGACAGCCACGGACGGCAGCAACCGGTCACTCCATTCAGTGGCGGTGGAGGCTAGCTAGGGTTTTCCCTTTTTGTTTTTCTTTGAATGAAGGAATGAATGAAAGTAACAAAAGAGAGGAGGGAGACCAGCAAACAGTAACGTGTCTAACTTTTTTTGTTTTCTTTTGTTTTCTTTATTTATTCTAATTTATAAAAGTAAGAAAAGAGAGGAGGGAGTAACTTGTCTAACTCTTTTTGTTTTCTTTTGTTTTCTTTATTTATTCTAATTTATAAAAGTAACATTAGAGAGGAGGGAGACCAGCAGTAACGTGTTACTCCCTCTTTGTTCTACTTTATTTTTTTTATTTATTCTAATTTATAAAGAGACTACCTGATGATTGATTAAATTTTCTACATATATTTTGGTAAACAAAGAGATTGATTAAAAAAAGTTCTTATTTCTGATCATTGAATATATTCCATCTATTCTAAAATAATTGTTGCTTTAATTTTAACTTTTAGATTTATTAAAAAATTAAAATATTCATTTTAAATGAAGGGAATAAAAGCTGTACTTATTTTAAAACTAAAGAATTATACGATAATAATAATAACAATGATGCTGAATGAGCAAAAGATTTCAATAATGCATGATTTATTCCCAAGTTCTCAAAGTGGTAATCATATCCATGTGAGAGAGGGATTTCCAATGAAAGGTTCAATACATTCTGAAACCGAGTATGCTGTTCATAGTTGAATCTCACTCAACTCTCATTGCAATTGCCAACATATTATCACCAACACTAATATTACATTTATTTCTTCAACGGACTTTCATTTTTTTATATAAGTACTCAAATACTACTACTAATAATAAGTATTTATTAAAAGAAAACACACTCAAATCTTGGATTAAATAAACAAATATACAAAACAACTCTTGTATCAAGTTCTAAGAGATAAATTAATGTTAACACAAATTTTGAAAAATAAACTACTCATATATGGTAGATCCTAATCACTCTCAAACAACCATACTTCATTCAAGTAATAGTTTAAATAAATTATTCTCATATATTATAAATCGAACTGTGTAAAGGCGTGATGATTTAGTCCTCCATCACAACCCACTTTCCTTTCTTGGATTTGGATGAAACTGACTCCTCTCCAACTTCTTCAATATGTTTCTTAGCTCCGAGAATCTTAGAATTATGTTTCTCATCAACTGCAGGTGATGGAGTTAGCTCACTCTCACAAGCCTGGGATACGCCATCATGTACCAAAAAATATAAGAATAATAATATTTTATTTACTATGTAAAAACTAAGAACATTATTGTAACAATTTAAATTGGAAATCATTTGACACAAACCTTAGAAGTGTCGTATGGACCAGTAGACAAACTCAATAGTTCAGAATTTTCATGGGACAAAAGGCCCTACAAAATAATTGATTCAATAAAAAGACATCATCAAAATCTGGTTGATATGTTTTTGCAATACTAAAACAAAATAGAAAGTTATTAGCCAAAGGGAGTTACAAGGTCAGGATTGTATTTATCCAGGAAAGCAGAGACCAGAGAATTCTCATTAGTCATTCTCAGCACATGAATCACATATGGTTCATAAGAGTTCAGATTCCTCATCTTGAGTTGTACTTTGAAGATGAACTTAATATCCCTAAGCTTATTAATCTCTTCGGGACAGGAATTTTTCTCAACACCCTTCAAATTTAGCGGAAAAAAGTTCATTCATGCTCTCATAAATAATAAAAATTAAGGTATAGTACAAATCAATTAACACAAAAAAATGAATATGACATTAAACCTTAGTCACACAAGACTGCCTAAGGTCATTAGCAGAAACTCCAAGAAACTTTGCAGCTTCTCCATCGAACAAAACAAAAGAGGCAGCATCGGTGTGGTCTATCACCCTTATGTGGATGTCGTACCTATTATTCACCAGAAAATATACAATCCACGAACAACACACTACATAAATTATACCAATAGTCAGAGTGTCTATACTATATTATTATTGAATTGGATGCAAATAATTTTTTAATGGCTTATCCAAGAGTCTCCATCCCACACAGTAGAATAGTTTAAAATAATCCTTATGTTAAAGAAGTATCGTGAGTCATACCTTGGATCATAGAACCCGTAGTCTCTAATGCAATTGGGACAGAAATATCTTTTCTCAAGTTCCCTTAAGCCACGACGACACTTCTTACATCCTTTGTACCACCAACCAAACTCGGTGTCAACTTCTTTAATCGTTCCGGCTGTAACAAATACAGTATCCTAAAATTGATGGATGCAATGGTACAACACAACAATTGAGATTATGATCTAACAAACATTAGAACTAATATAATAAAAAAAAGGAAGAGTAATAAAGAAAGAAATTTACCTGATTATGCTCCTTTATCTCGGCAATTGTTTTGTAGACTGACAGACGCAAAAAATCTTCCTCAACTGAAATAGGTTGATCATAGACCAGCGGCATTATGCCTTGTCTGTCAACAGGATCCAATTTGTTCACCCTTGCATTTTTAAATCAGAATTTATGAAATTTGCTAATAGTTAAATAATCAAAAGCCTTGTATAAATATTATGCTGACCACACTACTGATCTATACACTTTACCTCGTAAAGAAATTCCTGGCAGCTGAAAACTCAACATTGATAAACAGTTTTGAATTGTAGTTTGTGTTGGAAACACCCATGACCCCTACAAAAAGACATAACAAATTAAAGAAAATACCAGAAGCATATGATGACACAAAACATGCATTCAAATAGCAGTAAAATAAACAAACCACTATAAAATTTCATCTTGCCCATTTGGAGAATAACCACATAGGTAAGACACGGGTGTTCCTCCAGATATTTGAGCAAATGAAAAGCAAAAGACTGCCACAACGTTACCCTTAATTTCTGTCCACCCCTATAAGAAATAGCAATTATTGTAGAGTAAAGATAGGCACAAAATTCCAAAATAAGATTTTAAAACAAAAGCCACTATCAAAAAGATATTAAGTATTACTCAAGATCATCAAGTTCTATGGTGATATAACTTGACGGCTTCCCGTCCCGGGTGAATTCGACCAAGTTACCCTTTGAGGCAAGCTGACCTATCACATCTACAAAATAAAGGCACCAATATTTCCATTAACAAAACTCTATCTGCTCAGATATTTCTCCAAAAATGACACATTTTTTTTCCAAAGTTTCATCCATGTTGAAATCAGATTTTTTTAATTTTCTTAAAAATAAAAATATAAAAGACTGTTAATAAATAGTTAGGGCCTAGAAATCGAAGTTCGTGAAAAAACAAAAAATAAATAGGTTAGTACTCCTTACCAATGATATCATTAAGGGTATTAATTCTTTAGTTGCTATATATATGAAATCTGTATTTTGATGTGTTAAAATAAAACGCATAATAATAGAAATCAAAGCCAATAACAATTATGTAATAAATATAAACAATCAGATTGATAAATATAAACAATCAGATTAATAAATACAAAGTCAATAAATAATACAATTTTTTTAGTCCTATACCTATAACAAAAATAACGCATCAGCCAATTTAAATGACATATATTGAATATAGTCATATTATGTAATAAAATTAGATTGATAAATTATTTTGCCTAAAAAAAATTATATTTCCCCAATGAAATTTTTTAATACAGAATTTAAATAAAAATAGGACACATTAATTTTTAAAGTACTATTTAATTGTTATAGGACATTATAAGGATAATACAGAAAATTAAATAAATTTTTTTATTAAACAAAATTTAAATGAAACAATATTTAATTGAGTTAGAAATTATATTATTTCTTAATATAAAATTATAGCAAGAGAATAATTGTTATAGGAAGGGAATAATAAAAAAATTCTTCCTTAATATAATTTCTTAATGAAACAAATTTTAAAAATAAGACATGCTCCGTCATAATATATTATATTATATTATGTAAAAATTTTCAATCAATTCAAAGGATACAAAGCTAACATTCACGGCAAAAGCCCAAAATAAACCTAACTCTTTTTCATGGGTAATAACTAATTTCTCATGGGTTAGACCCTATAAGCTCTTGGAGTGTATATTTGGTTAGAAGATAAAAAGAGAAGCAAATTTTACTAAAATAAATTTCACGAAAATTATATGAATCTATAATACTTGAGACTTGAGAGGAATAGCAACAACCATCAATTGAATCCATATCTGGCCACTATATGCTTATAATAAAAAAGATAGCAAATGGTGTAAAATAATATATAAGATTAAAAAATTAGACCTCAAAAAATTAAACAACACATGCATTATAGATTAATCTAACAAATAGGTTAGTACTCCTTATCAACGATACCTTTAAGGGTACTAATTATTTAGTTGCTATATATATGAAATCTGTATTTAGATGTGTTAAAATAAAATGCATAATAATAGAAAACAAATTAAGCCAATAACAATTATGTAATAAATATAAACAATCAGATTGATAAATATAAACAATCAGATCAATAAATACAAAGCCAATAAATAATACATTTTTTTTAGTTCTATACCTATACCCATAACAAAAAATGACGCATAAGCCAATTCAAATGACATACATTAAAATATAGATATATTATGTAATAAAATCAGATTGAAAAATTATTTTGCCTAAAAAAATTATATTTTCTTAATGAAATTTTTTAATACAGAATTTAAATAAAAATAAGACACATTAATTTTTAAAATAATATTTAATTATTATAGGACATTATAAGGATAATACATAAAATTATATAATTTTTTTATTAAACAAAATTTAAATGAAACAATATTTAACTGAGTTAGAAATTATATTATTTCTTAATATAAAATTACAGCAAGGGAATAATTGTTACAGGAAGGGAATAATAAAAAATTCTTTCTTAATATAATTTCTTAATGAAATAAATTTTAAAAATAAGACATGCTCCGTCATAATATATTATATTATATTATGTAAAAATTTTCAATCAATTCAAAGGATACAAAACTAACATTTACGGCAAAAGCCCAAAATAAAGCTCAACTCTTTTCCATGGGTAATAACTAATTTTTCATGAGTTAGACCCTATAAACTCTTGGGGTGTATATTTGGTTAGAAGATAAAAAGATAAGCAAATTTTACTTAAATAAATTTCACGAAAATTATATGAATCTATAATACTTGAGACTTGAGAGGAATATCAACAACTATCAATTGAATCCATATATGGCCACTACATGCTCATAATAAAAAAGACAGCAAATGGTGCAAAACAATATATAGAATTAAAAAATTAGACCTCAAAAAATTACACAACACATGCATTATAGATTAATTTAACAAAGTACTTACCAACTAAATAACCATCATCTCTAGACTCTGATTGAATTGTTTTGAACAGAACAAAATTGAATCCGTTCTATGGAAATGAAGAATCTTGTACCGGACGCACAATCGTGTCCTCTTGAAGTGGATTCTAAATTCGTGTCTAGTAGGCTTGAACTTGATGGTATTCAAAGCAACTCCAAAATTAGTAACCACGTACACGTTGCCCTCAGCGAGTAAGCTCTCGAAGATAGGAACAAATATGTCTTTTACAGTGCATTGAATTGTATCCCCCTAAATGCATTAATGTTATAGAGTCATAGATAAATGAGGTTTATTGCTCAGTCATTACCAAAATAAATCTAAAATGCAAAGAGAAAATTTTACCTCTTCATCAAGGATAACCATCTCAATAGGTGCCTTCATCCCAAATTTTGCAAATTGAGAAACGGTCCAAAGCCTAATGATACGTACTTTGAGCTTCCACACCTTATGCGCTGGACCAGCATTGATACACTTGATGAGATCATACCTAAAAATCAAGGACCTCATATTTAGTGAAAGATAAAAAAAAATTATTGTGAAACAATCCACATGGCACATGAACCCACCTAGCTGCCATTGCTACCTGTCACTACAAAATTACTCAAATATTATGAATTTCTGTATAGAGAAAGAGTAAGTGTGGTGATCACCTATGCTATACTTATAGAGAGTCATAGCACTGTTCAGCCCCAGTATTGGTAAGGATTGCAAGAATCTTTACGTTTCTATCAAAATCCAATTAAAAAAAAGGAAAATTTTTGAACTATTCAGGATTAAAGAATCTGAATAATATCAATAAAATAATTATCAAAATTAGGATAGAAATTAACTGCCAACATTTATTGTGTTCCATTGAGTTTAATTCTGAAAAATCAAAATAAGAAGCAATATATGCTGAAGAGAAAATCACCATATTTACATACACTAATTAGGTATGGTAAATCAGAAGAAGTTTCAAAAAGGCATGAAATTATTTTATTTTTGTATGTTGTCAAATAATTTTATATCATAGATATTGACATTTCAAGAGGTACAGAATAAAGGGGGTAAGAGAATTAAATTTGATATATAGCACCAATTTTTTGTTTCTTAATCTGATATAATTCCCAAAAAATTTGTTAAGAGTACCTTCAATATGACCAAAGATTGTGTTGAGAGCATAGTATCATATTTTCTATAAATTAAAATCTGAGGCATTGATTTTCATTGACTCCTAGAAAAAAATATTGCAACATAAGACAAATTACAAAAAAATATAAGATTTAGACAAAATTCAAAAAATTACGTGAAAAGAGGTATTAAAAATAGGATCAATTGTATGATAAAATTAATTATATATGGGTCGCATGCAATTTGGGATTAGGATTTTAAATTACATATATTAATGAATTAGTTTAGAGAATCACCATGATTACAACCAAGGTTCTAAGAACAGGGGAAGGACCCAATGAAGGATCCATTGGCAAGCTGCTGTTAGGACTGGGCATGTTTGTGTGCAAGTGTTCCAAGTAATTGATTTTTTTCTGTGTAATCTGAAACACAAAATACAAAACACACAACCCTGAATAATCAAATAATCATCTACAAATTTTATAAAAACACAAAGCAGCAGCAGTACAACAGACCCAGAACCCAAAATCATTCAATAATTTGTTGATTTTAGAACAGAGATTCAGAGAATAAAATGAAAATCGAAGAACAGGTGCACACCAAAATCACTGACCTTCGAGACAATGATGCCGAGACGATGGCGACAAGACGACCGCGAGCAGGAAGAATCCGACGGAGGATGGGCGCCGAGTGAGAAAGAAGACATCGAACAGGAGATTTGACTTGGAAAACAGCGATAATACAAAGAGAGACTCCTCGGACAGCCACGGACGGCGGCAACTGGTCACTCCGTTCGGCGGCGGTGGAGGCTAGCTAGGGTTTTCCCTTTTTGTTTTTCTTTGAATGAAGAAATGAATGAAAGTAACAAAAGAGAAGAGGGAGACCAAGAAGCAGCAACACATTATTCCTTTCACCCTTCGAAACGACGTCACTTTAGGCAAACGCGCTGGATACCGGTCCGATCCAATTAGTTGGATTATAAGTTAATGTATTATAAATTAATGTTAATTCATATGTAATATATAAACAAATTTAATTAGAATAAATAATAATTTATTTATTTTATTTTAGACTTTATAAATAAAAAGACTAATTCACTAATATAATAAATTATATGAATTATATTAATTATAATAAATTATATTAATTATATTAATATTTAAATATATAATCAAATCAAATCAAATCAATTAAATCGGAAACACTCTCTGAAGCATGCCACGTCGGCTTCATCATTAAGTGCAGACATCCGGTTTTTATATAATAGAATAGATTATATCTATTATCTATTATATTTTTTTAATTTTACAACCAAAATGTATCACATGTCACTCTCTCATTGCAATAGAAATTAAATCTTTTCTTTCAAAATTAAGAAATTTTCCTTTTCTCTTTATTAATTTCACAATCAAAATGTGCCACATCTATTATATCTCTCTAATTTTACAACCAAAATGTACCATATGTTACTCTCTCATTGCAATAGGAATCAAATCTTTCCTTCCAAAATTAAGGAAGTTCCCTCTTCTCTTTACTAATTTTACAACCAAAATGTGTCACATGTCACTCTCTCATTGTAATTGAAATTAAATATTTCCCTCCAAAATTAAAGAATTCTTCCCTCCTCCTTACTAATTTTACAACCAAAATGTGCCACAAATCACTCCCTCATTGCAATTGAAATCAAATCTTTCCCTCCAAAATTAAAGAGTTCTCTCCTCCTCTCTCTTCCTTTCTCTATTTCTCTCATTCCTTCAACCGCTCTATCTATTTTATATATCATTATCAATATCAATGACTAATTATTAATTTGACAATCAAAATGTGCAACATGACATTCTTTAATTGCATTAAAATTAAAATTGAAATTGAAATATACCTATATTATGTATCATATATTACTATCTAATTTAATAATCAAATGTGTCATATGACACTCTCTTATTAAAATTAAGAAAAATATTTTTTTTTCAAAATTAATAAACTTCCTTCTTAAATTTTTTTATGTACCTCTCTCCATTTTTCTATTTTTTTCTACTATTTTTACTCTATATATAATTTATATTTTATATTAGTAATTTGACAAATCAAAATATGTCATTCGATATTTTTTACAATTAAAATAAAATTTTTTCTTCTAAAATTAACAAACTCTCACTCTCATTCTTCATCTTTATCTTTCTTTATCTTTTCTCTCATTCTCTATTTTTTTTCTATCTTTCTCTTCTACAGAAAACAAAATTAACAAAATAATATAATTTAAATAAAAAATATTATTATTATTGTTATTATATACATAGTTTTTTAGTTTTTTATTTATTTTTAAATTTTCACCGGTTATCTTTTTAATTTATATTTTTATTTTTCTTCTTTCAAATATTTATTACATATAATTTAGAAAAAATAATAATGTCATAATTAAAAGTTAGAATCAAGATTCAATTATTTTAAAAAAATTAATTTTGAGTTAATTTTATAACTATTAGTATAATTTTTTATACTAACATCTAATTATATTTTTATATACACAGGAAGAAAAAATATTATTTTTAAATAGAAAATATAATTAACTAATTATTTCTTTTTGTGCAGCAGATTTAACAGTTAATACCTAATTAAATGTAAAAGTATACACGTTAAATTGTTTTAAATTTTAGATAACGAATGTTAAAATTAATTATTAATAAAAAATTAGACTTCTTCATATAAAGATAACAAATAAAAATATTATTGTTTGATTTTTTATCTACAAGTATCTTGTTCTTCTTAGTCAGAGACTTTTGTCAACCTACGACTTTTTTTTTGTAAAATTAGTTTGATTTTATAAATCTTTTGTGCCATGCATAATCTATACTGTCAGAACAGAGTAGACTGTAGTTTTAAAAAATTTATATTACCGTAATATTATTACGGGTAAAAATACTAGTTGAAAAATAATTTTGTGTTTGATTTTAAGAATAAGATAAGATAAAATACTGAAAATAAGATACAAAAATAAAGACACAAAAATTAGTGTTTTTGTATTTTGTTTAGTGTAAGACCCAGAACCTTTGAAAAGTCTTTTTATGATCAAGTCTCAAATCATATAATTATTTATAGCCTTAATTTCAGAAATTATTTTATTAAAGATAATTAAGGCAAGTTTTGATTTATTGAATTTGAGATAAGTTATGATTATTATCCAATTTTATAATTATTGAATTATTTTCTATATTTAAACCACAAAGTTGGTGGTTGTGAAATAATAAGGATTTTTATATGATTTTGGACTAAATAATTAATATTTTAGAATATTGATACTCCTGTTTTGAGAAAATAAAGGATTTAATTATATTATTTCTAATTATTTGATTTGGACAATTTATTGAAAATAATTTGTAAAAATGAGGAGCAAATAGTATTTTCTATACACAATTAGTATTGGATTTAATTGAGTTTCAATTACTATATTATTCCCAATTTTATGTGAAGTTACTATAATGCGCCTTACCCTAATTTTGGCATACCATTTCCCCCAATCCCCCTTCATGTTGCGCAGCCTCAAAACCCCTTTCTTCACTGTCCTTGCTGCGCAGCCCCTATGCTGAACCCTCACACACATTGTTCTTTGAGAAACCAATGAAGAAAAAGAAAGGGGTAGAGGGGAGGGGTTCCACGGAAGCAGAATGGGGAAGGAGGCCACTGCCCAATCTCCGCCACCATTGCCCTCACCACCGTCGCACGAGGAGCTTCCATGGCCACGGCTATCAAGCTCGCAGGTGGAAGAAGCAGGGATGACGCGAGGGAGAAAGGGAGCCATCGCGCTCTGCCGCCGCGAGCCCCGTCGCACCCTGCGCCGCCGAGGGTTCCGTCCTTGTCAGATCCATCACCGTCCAGCCATCGCCGTACTTCTCACGCCGCTGACTAGCTCGCCGCCGCTGCTATGGTGTTCGCGCCGCCACTTCTGTCCTTGCCGTCATCGTCACCATCGGTGGAAGAGAGAGAGAGAGAGCTCACGTCGGAGACTGGAGAGACGTGGTCTGAGTTGCTGCTGCCTCCGTCGTGACTGGTCCGTCGGCGCCACTGCTGGGGTTGTCGCTGGCCTACGCACCACCGCTGTGCTCCTTGTTGCAATGCCGCCACTGTGTGCCGGCGAGAGGGAAGCCGCCGGGTCGTACAGAGGAGAGGAGGCATAACCACGCCCAGCCACCACCGTTTCTACCGCCAAGAAACCCCGCTGTGCCTCTGGTTGCCGGGAAACGGTATGGTTGCTGCGGGAGGTCACCGCCGGAGCTGCTGCTCCACTCTGCCGGTAAGGGTTTTAATTGAGGTTTCTGCCTTTTTGGATTTCGAGAGGGTTTTAATGCTGCGTGGTTTTTATAGTAGATCCTCCGGAGCTTCTGGCCATCGCCGGAGCTGTTGCCCGGCCTGTTCGAAATCGCAGCTACTTTGTTTCGCTAGTTTAGTAAGTATTTATGTTTCGAAAAGCCTCGCGTTAGTATTCTGTTGTGTTCGGTTAATGAATATGAGTTTTGATAACGTGGGGTCGAGGCCTGATTATTGTATGTTGCGATTAGGGTTGCCATGGTTATTGCGAAAGTGGCTGGGAGCTGAGGTTTAGGTTGCCATCAGTTCGGGTTGAGGCGGAAAGGACTTGATGAGGCGTTTGGGTTATGGAATTACGTTTTGAGGTAGGGGCGCTTTCCGAAAACTATATTTTGTATATTGGAATTATTACATATGGGTACTGATGTGAGGATGTGTATTTGGTGATTGTATCAGTCCTATGTATTGTTTGGTTGTTTTGTATGATTATGGGTGTTTGTTTGACTCGACTGTTATGTGACTTTGTGAAACGAAATGCTTTTGAAATTGATTCTTTTAAAGCTTTGAGATCGAGTTGGATCTGTTGAAAATTAATTTGTATTGAATGGATTTTCTTGAGAATGTGTAAAATAGGATACACTCTTGATTTCAGCCTGGCTGGCTTTAAATGATATGGTTTTTGATAAACGATTGTTGCTGAACCGTTTCTTTGAAATTTTAGAAATGAGTTTATTCGGCTGATAAAGATTTGATTTTTGAAAAGGTTTCCTTGAAATATAGAATTGAGATGACTGTTGGATTTGGCTTGCCTTGAACTGACTTTGGATTTTGGGCTGTTGAAAAGGATTTTGGAATGGTTTAGTTGGGACCCGAACCGGGTGGCAAAGTCCAAGTTTTAGGGGAGGTGCTGCCAAAATTTCTATAAAATTCGAGTCTTTATTGAAATGTTGTCTGGAAAATGATGAGTTAAATACTTTTACAATTTTATTTGAATTATCGAGAAAAGGATGATTCATGCTTTTGAAATGAATTATTAAAGAGAAAATTGTGATTTAGTCTTGCTTCTTAAGAAAGGCATTGTATCTCTTTCAGGAGAAAGTTATTTAGATGAAACTTGTGTTTTAAAGCTGTTTGAATGCGAAAAGGGTTTATGCCTTTGAATTTGACTTAGGGTTTCAATTAAAGAAGTTTTAATGATTTTGAAAGGACCTGAATGTCTATTGACAAGTTTCATTTTGAAATGTTTTGAGAAAGGTTTGAAGTACTCTTTGAATTCTGAATTCTTGCAAGACTAAGGCAATTTTGAACAGTTGAAATGCTTTAGAATTTATCATGGGGTTGATGTTGGTTTTGCCTAAGTAAAGGAAACGGCTTTGAAAGAAGTAAATGATTACGTGACTCGGTTTGGCTTAGATCCTATTTTATTACTCAAATCGGAAAGCCAAGGTTTTAATGATTTTAAATGAAATTGGCGAAATGAGTTATGTTATTCTCCCCTAAAGACTTGGGACCCTGCCGAGAAACTTTGTCATAAAATCCCATTGATTGGATGGATGATTTTGAATGTTTCAAAATGAATCTTTAACTTTCCATGGTTATGGAAGTTTTGAAAAGAGGATGCCGAGAGTGGCATGGTTTTAAAAAGGGGAATTTACCTTGAGTAAGAGTGGCTTATGAGCCTGAGATGATTTGAGGAATGAGATCTTTAAAGCCAAGGCTGAAAAGAGTTGAAACTTGATTTCAAAGTGAAATGATTTGGGAAAAAGTGATTTATGGCTTAAATGCCGATTTTATGAATTGATGATGTTGAATGTGGAAGTGTTGTTTTGTTGTGAGCCGGAATGGCTGTGTATGATTATACATATTGGTTGGTTCTGGATTGAACCGTGAGCCGGAATGGCTGTGTATGATATGAATATTGGCTGGTTATGGACTGAACCATGAGCCGGATGGCTGAGATGGATGTTGATCCATGGATGAGATTGAATGCATGTTTATGCTTAATCATTGATAAATGTGAATGTTGCACTTCCACTATCAGAGATAAGAGTTTCCCTGGGAGAAAACAGTGGCTAGCCACCACGTGCTCCAGGTTGAGACTCGAAGCTCTTTTGACCCTATGTCGTAAGTGTGGCCGGGCACTGTGAAAGTCTCGGATGAGCTCGCCCCCGTAAATATTCACCAGTGAAGGTGATGGATATGGATCATGATTATGATCAAGTTTATGATGAGTATAACTCGAGTTGGGGATGCGCAACAGAGGGACAGTCCAATGGTTAGCTACCAGGACTTGTCGGGTTGGCTCTATAACCGACAGATGATATCATCAGCCACTAGGGACAGGCATGCATCATATGCATCTATGTGACATTGTTTGGGTGTGCATATTATACTTGGTGTGCTTATGTGATTAATTGCTAATTGTTCTACTTGCAATAACTGTTTGTTTGTGCTTGCATCTTCCTATTTGTGTTTGCTACTAGGACTCTGTTGGACTGTGGTGATTGGTTGATGGTTGGATTGTTTGGGCCTAGGGTCGTGGTTGAAATGAGATGAACCGATGGTTGATTTCGGTTTTGTGTTTCTGGTTTGGAATAAAATATGAAAGGCTGTTTTGGTTCATCATAGATAAACCATTTTGAAAGGCTTTTGAGTTTTTGAGAATCGAACGGTTCTTCTTTCAGAAAATATTTTCAGACTTTACTTTTACTGTAAACCGTTGTTTTTGGAAAGGAGGCATAAGACGGTTATTAATCACTAGTACGGTTTATCTTCACGTATCCTATTACAGTAATTCCCAAAAACCCTCTATTGAGAACCCTTTCGAGGATGATGTTATCACCCCCCCTACATTTTTCCCCTTTCAGGATATGGGCGCAGCAGTTACGAAGAGTTTATTTGTTGTTGTTGAGATGCTCTGTATTGTTCTAGTTATGGTTTATTGTACCCTCGCCTTTATCTTGATATATTCTGTAAGAGGGATAGGAATTGTATTGTCCAATGCTTGTAATATTATATATATATATATATATATATCTGTGTGTGTGTGTGTGTGTGTGTGTGTGTGTGTGTGTGTGTGTGTGTGTGTGTGTGTGTGTGTGTGTGTGTGTGTGTATTGGATGTACTCTTTATGAGTTTTTGTAAGTTGTATGGTATTTATGGATGTACGTTATCGAACGAAGGTATTTTTGGGAGCGGTATTATGGTTTAAAGTTTTAAACAGGCTCATATTTTAGCATTAAATAGTATAAAAGTCGTCGTAATGTCCGAACTATCAGAGTCGCGCAGCCGGAAGCGTTAACTTTGGTAGTTAGGGTGTTACATTATGGTATCAGAGCATTCCTTCCTCTAGAGCCTGAGGAATGGACCGACTATGCTTCAATTGCATACTCTGAGCGTTTGTCATGTATTAGGCCTTGTCGAATGACGAGAATTAGAGCTTTATGCACATGACGGTCTATTGATTAACGCTGTTAGACTTGCATTGCATAATTCTTGGTATTAAGTTTGGCCGGCTTAATACTAGTGAATCATGTATATGAAGGCACTGATGGGTTATCATAGATATTATACGAGTTTTGAGTAAAGCGAATTGCGGCTTTTGGGAACGTTAGAAACTATTTCTCGAGGCTATTCAGTTGTGTATCTTGAATTCTGTTCGAGTCGACCTGTTCTTTCATGTCCTAACTTGAAGTTCTTGTTTGCTAATCCTTTTGAAAAGTAGTTTGATTCTTCAATTCTATTCCTTTATTCCTATGCATTCTTGTTTGATCTTAATTGCATATGCTTGTTTGCAATCCTTGTTACATCTATCTTTCTCTATTTGAGTTCTTCTTGATTCAGGTATTCTTTGAAATAGCTTTGAACTTGTCTTAATGCACTGTGCCTTTTAACTCCGGGTTCTGAGTTCATTCTTTGAGAAATTGTTGATTCAGTTTTTCTCTTACTTGACAGTGATTACAGCCAATTTTGATATTTTTATAAAAGTTGTTGTTGACTAGATATACACTTATCTATATGTGGAACTTTGAAGATTTCTTATACAGTTTAACAACTATTTATTTCTAATAACTCACCTGTACTTTTACTGGTTTGCGGAACTGCATTTACTTTAAATACAATTTGACTTCCTAGTAATTTTACTATAGTTCCAATGCACATCTTCAATTGACTATATATTTGGGGTATATTTCAAAATTTTGGAAAGAAAGGATTTTTCGCTTTTGTTCCGGTTAAGTTTTGTTTGATAAGCTTCACTTAACTTATTTTGAATTGAGTTTGGTTTAGCATACTACATGGTTTATGCCATTGTTGTTCTTTTGAAAATATTGGACTCACAGCTTTCTTCCTATGAACGGACTAAATTCTCTATTAAACCTTCCATCTCTATGAATGTCATACTTGACTTTGTTTTTAACTAATCTTTTACATCTTGTGAACATTACCATTGATCTTGGTTGTCCTCTCTTGTGAATCTCATCCTTACGTGAGTCAGTTTTATTCGTTTCAAGTTAGTGCATTGTTTATTCTCTCATTATCTCTACAAGAGTTATTAGTCAAAAATTTATCCTTGAGATATTACAAATGATTAAGTTGTCTTTTTCTATGACTTTTGTATTCTTTTGAATCAATTGAAAGCTTGTTTGATGACTCATGCCTAGTGAATCTTGTTTGAACTACTTTGATTTAAGATCCTTTCTTGTATGGCTTGACTCCTTTTCAAGTACATCCTAATATCCTTGAATATCCTTTTGAAATGGTGATTTCAAGTATACTTTTGGAGTCTTGTTTTGAACTTTTAAAGAAGTTTTGAATTCTCTTGTAAGAAGTTTTAAACGGAATTTATTTTCTGTTGCTTGATTTAGATTGAAAACATTGTTCAATTTTGACGAAGTTAATTTAAAGTTGGGATGCACTATTTTAAATGAAGTTTTGGAAAGTTTCCTTGTTTAGTGGAAACCGGTTCGTTTGTAACGCACCACTTGTTTCCTTTACCAATTTACAAGCAAACTTTTACCTCGGATTTTCTTTTCCAAATAAAGCTTAACTTTCTCTTTCGACCTTGCTAAGATTTTTTTATACACGCTTGTTTGAATTTGGACTTTGAGAATTTTTGAACAAGCATTTGATTCTCTTTCGAGTTTTATGATTGTTTTTGGTTAGGCTGTGCACCTAATTATCTTTCTAAAATATTTGAGGAAATATTTTAGCTCTTAGCCAAACTTGTGTGCATTTTGTTTTTAAAACTCTACATGATCTACTTCAGCATGAAATTGTATTGAAGTAAAGCCACATTTATGCTTTTGCTACTCTTTTGAAGAATGTTTGTTGCTCAACTTTTCTTCTAGACTGCAAAGTAGTTTTTTCGCAAGTTTTTGACTTTTTCATGAACAATGTATTCGAAAGTAATTGTAATCGTGCTCTTGAGTTCTGTGAGCTTTGTCTTGGGTTTGATATTCATTTCTGTAAACCTCCTACTTCTTCGACTCAATTTGAATTTGTTTCGAACTAAGGTGC